>NW_007361018.1:404191-759548 GCF_000149035.1 Colletotrichum graminicola M1.001 | reverse complement strand
CCTGATAGAGGGGGCATTTCTTAGCTACTAAAGTGGGGATATCGCGTACGCAGGTTCTAAAAAGTGACCCACACACTTCACTCTCAGGTGGTGGCCAGTCTTTTCTAAGCCTAGTCGCTCACCGTGAAATCTGAGTTGACACCATAGCCCGCTTAGGAGGTAGCAACATCCTGGTCGCGATACGACAGCTAATGGTTTTGACCGTATGGCGCCTTCCTTGGATCGCCCAATACAGCCCTTGCATATCCGAACATGTATAAAAACAGGCTCACGAATTCAGGATGTCCTCGTCGTGGCCAAGACCCGAATAGCCCAATCAATTCCTTAAAACTAGACAAGAAACCGCGCTGCGCGAACACGAGCCAACGCGCTCGTCTCGCTCGCCTGGCGCGTGCCGCCGCTGTGGCGCTTCCTGAACCGCTACTTCGTGCTGGTGCACGGCATGCCGCGCGCCGTCACCATGCTCACGGCCAACTTCTCCCACTCGTCGCTCGGCCACCTGGCCACCAACATGGTCGGGCTGTGGTTCGTCGGCACCGCGCTGCACGACGAGGTCGGCCGCGCCAACTTCCTGGCCATCTACCTCGCCTCCGGCGCCGTCGGCCTGCTCGGCAGCCTGACCGTCTTCACGCTGCGCGGCCTGCTGACCGTCTCCACCGTCGGCGCGTCGGGCGCCGTCTTCGGCGCCACGACGGCCTACTTCTGGATGCACCGCTTCGACTCCTTCAAGGTGCTCGGCCTGCCGCCGGATCCCATGAACGGCCCGCAGGGCCTCGGCTTCATCGCCATGATCCTCGGCTTCCACCTCTACGCCTTCTTCCGCCGCGGCCGCCAGACCATCGACCTGACGTCCCACCTGTTCGGCATGCTGGCCGGCCTGGTCGGCATCGAGCTCGTGACGGGGAGGGAGGAGGTGCCGAGGGAGGACGGGATGAAGGGGAAGAGGGAGGACCTCGTGAAGGACGCGCTCCCCCGCGAGGGCGGCGGCGACGACGACAAGGCGTGATCGGGCGTGCCTGGGATGGGCGGGGCGGTTGGAGATCTGCCCTCTGTGGGAGGGAGACACGTGTAGTATAGCGAGTTTGTTGGAACAGCCCGACTCGGGCGACGAAGAGCCTTGTGAAGGAGGAAATCTTTAGACTCTTGTACGTTATAAAATGGATGACATTCGAATACCAATCTCACTTCCCAATGTTATACGCCCCGACGGACCGGAAAACGCCACGGCATCCTAGGCGCCCTTCTCCCGCTCAAGAGTCACCCGATTTCAGTCACATCCTGCCCTGCCACTTCAACGCGTACCAAGCCCCGCCTAGTTTGTGATTTTCAAAACTCCAAGGTGCCGGGTCAACAAGACCCCCAAGCTAACTCCCTTCTACAGCCCGGGGGAGTATTTCCCCCGTGCTGCAAAGGTCATCGCGTCAGGGTTTGGTTTGGTTGTTTGTTTTCGGCCGGACCCGGCACCAGCAGATCCCAGATCCAGAACAGACGTCCATTGACGTTTCCGCCTGCGAGGATCGCGAAATCGCCAACGGGGAGAAATGTCGATCCACAGATGTTTTACCTTGGGCTTCGGCGAGGACGGCTCTCTCTCTCTCTCTCTCTCTCTCTCTCTCTGAACAAACACGAACGTAGAAACACAAGCTCTCGGTTACAGGCGAATCGACGCATGTGTGCTCTGGGATGCTCACAAGTCTCAACAGACTGGCTCTCCCCTATTATTTACCCGCCTCTCTATGAATTTCACCTCTGGTGAACAGGCTTTGATATAGGAGCTCAGCAGACGAGATGAGCGACGGATTTCTTACTAGCAGCCACGTGGATTGGAGGCCCTGAGTCGAGTACGAAAGAGTGGTCGACGAGGATGGAACAAGGATGGGATGGAGATGGAGACACATTGTAAGTGTGTGAGGGAGTAATAGAAAGAGGCGCGGGTGCGGGACGGACAGGGGGGAATCTGCATCGAGGCCTAGCCAAGGCCGTTCATCAGTTCAAGCTGCGTCACACTTCTTGTCACTCGGTAGGTCAAGACCGGGGCAAGACATCAGGTGAAAAGAGTCAATCGAGTCGAGCAACCAGCCGTTGAATGGAATTCCGTCCTCATTGTAACTCCATATTGGATTGTGCCCCCTGGGAGCCTTCAACCGCCGAGTTTGGACATTATCCATCCATGCCAAGTATAAGCCAAGCGTTCTGCGTGAGGCAGCGTGGCCTACTCTCCCGAAGCCGGAGGGACCGTATATCGGGACTTTACAGTGACATGTAATAAGTCTGGGCTCACCACACAATGTGCCACCTTGGATAGCTGAGCCTGGATTTATTACATGCCACTGTAATCTCGACCGCCGCCTCCCCCCTTGACATTCCGTCTACGCACCAGGCTCCATGCAAACCCTCCCTGCCATACTCGTAGCCGCCCCTCATCGACCTTGAGCCTAGCGGGCTGCATATCGAGCACTTTCCCTTGGGCATTCCACCTCGCTCAAACGCACGTCGCGCAGCTAGCGTATAGGGCTATCACGATGCGGTGGTGGGGGGGGGGGGGGGGCGTGTATAGTTCCTTTCGTTCTCCCAAGACAATGGTCTCATGCGCAGTCCCGGCGCACGTCCCGCCAAACAGTGCGGCGGCGTGGGCCAAGCGCTCGAACGAGAATGCTCTATCGACCGCCACGTTGCTTTTTTCTTTTCTTTTCCTCCGACGTTGGACGTGTGGAGCGATATAGTGTGTTCGCCGGACTCCTTTTTGGGCCTTCCGGAATCTCCCCGGGCGAGACTGCCCAAGCCAGATGCGGAGATGGCCGGTCTGCCGGGGACAGGCTCACGGCCCAGTACGTTATCCTATCCTGGATATCCATGCCTTTGCGCAGAGTGTCTTTTCTTCTTGTCTTCCAAGAAACCCGAGACTCCCATCCTGAGGGCAACAACAGCCCCGCCCCACGGAGAATTTCAATCATTCGACACGATCCCTGGGGTCTGGTCGAACGTGATCAGAAGCCGCGGAGTGGTTTCCCGCCTCTTTTGGCTGTAGTACCGTTTGCTACGCTGCTTCGGGGGCCAGGGATCATGACCGCCGCGGACCCTAAGACGACCGACCGCGCTCTCTCTCCGACCACGATCTACGGGCTCGTTGGTGAGGAGCCAAACGTTGTCATCCATCAACGTTAGTAGGTGGCATAAGAAAATAAAAGAGCAGAGGGCCGGCGGGGTTCCAGAGTACAGTTCGGCAAACCACTGTCCCAAGCCAGCGGCCAGACGCGGGTATGGCACCCGCGGCTTGCCCGATCAGCAATCGCATCGGAACGGTCGTCGTTGCCCCCATCCGTTGCACTAGGAGGGGTCATATGCAAGATCCGCCCCGACGAGATCTCGTGTGTCAGATGCTCGACGAGGCCGGGGTTGCGGTTCGGAAACAGACGGTCCTCCTGCGGCGCTTCGACTACGACATCAGATCATGCCCGCACTGGTCCGCAAGTTGGCCGGCAACAACGTCGTCCCCGGCGTGTACCGGCCCGTCCGAAGCCTCCCGGCCCTTCTCTCTCCTGGATGCTGCTGTCAAGGGAACACAGCACCACGTCTATCGGTGCGAAATGGTAAAGGAAAGCAGAGTACCCGGGAGGGGGGGGGGGGCGCCTCTGTAAGCGATTCCCGAACTTCGAGCCAGGGATGTCGGAATTCCGCCTGGAGGCAGCGGCAAAGAGACCGCGGGTGACGGGCACCCTCTCAGACGTCCAAAGCGCGCCTTCGGTTACGGGTTCCGGCCAGGAGAACGAGGCGTACGAGCACTACGACCCGGGAGTGTAGATGGGGCGCCTCCCTTTGTGGCTGGTCGACATCGACAGGTCGACCCCTCGAGCAAGCATCTGGCTGTCACGTCTTTTTTGGACTATTTGGCTTAACGCAAAGAATTAATGCACTAGTTTGCGCCTACGGAGAACTATTGAATCCGCTGGATGCTACCCTCTCCCCCCCACTCCATATATAGTGACCGGGGCTCCGCATCGGTCGAGGCTGAGCCGACGGCTGTCGATGCTTTCGCCGGTTCCGTACCGGGCTACTTACTCTCGCGTGCACGATTTCTTCACAATCAACTCAGAGACAGCTTCTGGGTACGAACGGCATGCTTTCTTCCACGAGTGTAATCGGCTGCGGTTGGACCAATACTGGCCCGGGGGGCTTATGTATGGCAGATGCGATCACTTGCAAGTGACATGTTGAGATCCAAAGGCGATGCCTGACTAAATGAGGACGTGGCATAACTAAACCGCCGCAAGGTGAAGCATCACTTTATGCGATATAAAATGACGTCGGACTGATTCAGCACTACTGTGTGGCGGGTGTCGTATCCTATCATAGCGTTCCTTCGAAGACGCGGCGTAGCCCGGGGAGGATAATATCATGCCTCGTACGCAAGATCCGGGTCGGCAACGAGTGTCTGCAGAGACGAGAATTACGCTTGGTTACAGAAATGCACATTCTTATGAAGCCCCGTCGGCGGCCGGAAGCGATCCAAGCAAGCCACGGGGGCCAACAAACCACTTACGAGATGCCGCTGGTTCTCTCCCCAGACTCTTGGTTTGGCGGATATCCAGTGCGATGCAAAAAGGTCCCAGCCGTTGCGATTCGCCGCCTCGCCGCCTCTTTGCACAAAGAGCACGGAGACCGGGCCCGGCACTTTCCTCCCTGCTCATCTCCGTATAAGAGCCACCTTGTCGAACGAACTAGACCATCATCGGCACGTTACACCGAGCCCGAGGGGATTCGCAGCTGCAATACGAGACACGGCGGAACAAGAAGCTAGGGGAGGGGAGGGTGGCTGCCTTCGTCTCCTTGCCTGCACGTTTCGACCAAATTCGACATCCATCTGACGTGAGAGATGGTTCATTTCTCAGATGGTGATGGAAATTGCGACTTGCCGATGAGCGCCCGTCGGAAAGTGTTAAGCGCTGCTCGGAATATGCGTGGGCCCAGGAAGCAACATGACGAACAAACACACCACACCACTCCGGCATGGTTCCCTCAAATTGGCAGCCGCCCAATTCTTGGACGCGATGGACGGCTGCGGTGAGCCCCCCCCCCCCAAGTCTTGCACCAATGGTGAGTCGTAATCTTGTGGTAGACTGCAGCCTGGACACCGGGCGACGTCAAAGACGCATGCCGCACGTGGGTTGCTACCCTGGAGTCGCATCGCGAATGGAGGCCGCTGGAGCCGCGAAATGAGAGTCGGTGCTAGTGCAGGATTCGCTGGAGACGTGATCTCGCCCCCCCCCCCCCCCTTCCTCCTCGTCGTTCCGATAGATTGGTCGCAGGCGGTTCTTTTGCTTCGCCAAATGACGGTTCCAAGGTCTGGTGCAACGCTTCCCAGGGCTGGACACCCGAGGGCGTTGCCGCCGCGGTGGCTATTTTTGGGCAAACTCTGCAGCTTTAGTGCCGCGGGTGCCGCATGTCGAAAGGGAATGGAAGATTCGCCCACGATGCGGATGCAACCTACATCAGATCAGAGGGCTGAACTACATTTGCACATCACAAGGCGTATGTCGTCTGCCCTCCTCCCCTCCTCGCAGGCCGTTCAAGTCGTGGGGGTTTCGGCCTGGTGGTTCTACGAGGCCTCGAGAGTTTCAACCCCTTTCTATTCTTTTCTTCTTTTCCTTTCTTCTTGA
This sequence comes from Colletotrichum graminicola M1.001, assembly GCF_000149035.1. Taxonomy (NCBI): domain Eukaryota; kingdom Fungi; phylum Ascomycota; class Sordariomycetes; order Glomerellales; family Glomerellaceae; genus Colletotrichum; species Colletotrichum graminicola. The sequence goes on along the minus strand of NW_007361018.1, from coordinate 753,891 downwards.
CCGCGTGTAGCGTTCGGCTTTACTGTACAGAGTGAGCATGACTAGGCTTGTAAAATTGCAGCACGGAACTTGGCCGTTGGATGTTGTGTGGTATCATCGTCGCGTTGGCGGCGAGTCAACGACAATGTGCGAGATGCCACAGACGGCAAGGCCACAGCTCGAAGCAGACATGATTACCCCTTGGGGCGAGTTGATGTGGACAGTCCTTGATCGAGTCGAACCCCTTATATCTCGACCCAAGGGGGGGTGGTGGCTCACTCACTCAGTATGGATATCTCTCTGGCGTTTCGAAATTGCCGGCTCCCTTTTTGGAACGGAACGCTGCTCGATTGAGCAGTCCCACCTGTGTGTATGTGTGTGTGTGTGTGTGTGTGCGCGTGTGCGCGAGTGTGAGCCTTGTGCTACTTACACAATGACTTGCCAGCGGATATTTTCCGAGCTAGGGCTGGTGAAGGCGGCGAGCCATGATGGAGATGCAGATGCGACTCGAGTTGTTTGCCTCGAGGCCGTCGGACCAAGTCCCCAGGCGCGGGCGACGAACCCGAGCGCGACACACTCGGCCCAATGCAAACTGATACGACGGTGGGATTGAAGGGTTTTGCTACGGGTGTGGTCCAGCGTCGCAACGGCTGGGCGGCGCAGCTTCTTTGACAATGCCACGAATCTTGACGCGTGTGTGTATCAGGCAGTGAAAGAAAAGGAATGCAAAAGGAAAGGGGAGAGAGAGAGGGAGAGAGAGAGGCCGCTTGGAGGGTATCCCCCGCAAGACCCTTCGCACCCATCAACCACCGGCAGGCACCATCCTTGGGACCCGCCAGGACCCTTGCAAAGGGCAGGACTTGGTGGTTGGCATCCTATCTTCTCCAACATTCTTGTCTTTCCGTTGCGGGATGGATGCAACAACGTCACAATGGTGAGGCCTGTCGCCTCGGGCATTCCGTCCAGGTGGAATGATCCTCAGGGAAGGAGTGGAGATGAGGGAAGAAGAGAGCCGGCTCGAGGTTCTTCTGTGAAGGTCGAGGCGATCGGAGGAGGAAACACGATCGTCAGTGGGCTCTGTGCGGAATCGTCCGAACCTGCGGTGTAAGGAGTTCGTCTGGTTCTCTGACCGTCGCTGGAACGAACGGACGAACCGCTGCCCGGGGCAATGACCCCACGGACTCGGATTTGCGAGAGCGGTCAACTTTTGGGGCCCGGCAAGTCCCCCCCCCCCCAGTGCTGGAAGCTTTACCTGGCAAGGGCGGCGTAGTGATAGTCATGGAACGATGAGGCTCCGGTCGAAACAATCTGGACCAATGGCCAGAGCTTTTAGTCATATGATGAAACGGACGGTGGAGGTGAGGTCCCACGCCGGTGCTGGTGCAGGTGCCTTTGATGGGGAGCATACGGAGTAGGGGGTTCAAGAAAGGGAATGGAAGGGTGCATGTCGAACTCTCTGGGGTCGAGTACCGGGATTATGGAGGAGGTCAATCTACAGCCCCGGGCTCTTCGGCTTCTAGTGTGCGGGAAACGTAATAGGCGAGGGGGTGAGGCGAACTCTGTTGTCGCGGTGAAGGCGAGAAGAACGGATATCGAAGCTACTTAGTGACAGGTTGCAAGCCAGGCAGAGCGGAGACGATGGACGGGGTGGGAAAGAAGCAGAGAAGGCTTCCAGAATGAATTACGACAAATGTGACAATGGCCGCCGCAGGGATGTGTCTATGTGTTCGAGTCGTGCTCTCCCTTCCCTCCTCTCTGGTGCCACAACTGGGAGGGGAGGGAGGCCTGGTGAATGCTCATCGTCTAGAGCCAAACCCAGTGTCAGCCCCTTGGTACCAGGCGATTGATGTACATCTTATGAAGATTACCGAGACATTCGGCACACCCGATTAACTGATTCTCCGGTGGGATAGAGACAAGGTGACGCTCAACGAGAGCTGCATAATGTTTAATCACTGCCTCCCCCCGTTTCTGGAATCACCGTCGTAGCAGGTGGTGTGCTGTCTGTACCCAAAGGGATTTCAGCCATCATCCCTTTCGGACGAGGTGGTTGTTGTTGTTGTTGTAGTTGTTGTTGTCGTTGTTGTTATTATGCAGCCCATTGGCATATGAATCTTGTATAATATGCGCGTCTGTGCTTGGCGCCGGCGGCATGTCCAGTGATGCTGCCTTACACAACGGCGTCAATTTGTGATAAGATCTACATTATAGCACCCCCTATTCCATGCGATTGATCCCCCCCCCCAATGGTCGCCTTGACTACAGACTCCTATTAGTACGGGTTAGACGAAATGCGGCATGAGTCGTGGAAAGATGCGTCGACTTGACGGGAAAAGTGGGATTTGGGGGAGATGGCACAGGCAACATAAGGCGACGGACACAGACCCGTTAGACTCTGATGGGATTTGTGTCGTTGCTGTGATCCAAGGAGGGACCGGAGTCTTCCAGCCATCATCGTCCATGTGCCGAACTCGGTGGGAAGGGGAGTGCAAATCCCTCGGTGGAGAGTATTGTATCTTAACCAGCGAGCCTCTTGGAATGACGGTGGCTCCAAGACCTGAAGCGACGTGCCGATCGGTACGTATGAGGTAAAAGAGAGCGTTCTAGTCGAGTTCTGTCAAGGCAATGGATTTATGGTTATGTTTTTCGCTGCCCACCCCCCCCTGGTATGTATCCCAAGAGGGGAGGCCTCGTTGTACGGATACCGTCCAGCATATGGGCGACGTGCGATGTGTATCAAGCGGCATCTGCATGGGTTCGAAAGCGCTCGCCGTTGACAAGCCTGCAGCCCGCCCAATTGTCTCTGCGGACGGCCGTTTTCTTCTTCTTCTCGCGTTGGACTTGTACTAAGTAGGTGGGTGATGCTGGCGAGAGAGGAATCACCCAAGCTCCCGCCCGCCCTGAGGTTTGTCGGAGGCATTTCCCTCCAAGGAGATAAGAATGTCCCGGCTCCTAGATGTGACTGACGTACATCGGCAAGGCCACCACGGAGGAGGAGCCGTGGAAGGGCGTTGGAAGCGAGGTTCGAGTCTCTACTGCGTACGACGTAGTGTAGGCATCTCAGCCCACTTTCGTCTACCCAATGTTTCGAGTATTTCTTATCGTGATTTGCCGTGCCTTACGTCCGTAAGCGCGAGCGAACGCGAGCAGGCAGAGTGCGCCCGGGGGCCGGCTTCGGTTCCTCGCAGCGAGCGGTCCAACGTCGCGTGCAAGGGTCGTCCCGGGTAAATTACTTTGCTGCTTCTCTTTTTCCTTGTCCGGCGTCGTCGCATCCGCGCTAGGAAAGCAAGGAACAGAAATGGCCGAGAGGGAAACGCAAAGAGGGAAGCTGGAAACTCGAAAACCCTTTGTGTGTTTCCCGGGGCGGATTAGGAATTCCAGCTTCACCCGAACCCGGCGGCGTGTCGAAACCTACTTTGTCCAAGGTTACACCTGCTTGATGCTTTTGTTTTCGCGGCCAGTGTCAGTGGTAACACTGCCCCTCGGAGCCGACAAGTTTGTAAACCAAACAAGTTTGAGCCCGGAGGACCGTGTCCGTGTCCGACGTACGACGATGCTTGTCTGCTGAGTCCCAGCGGCGGGCTGTCGCAGTCACGAAGCCGGGCCTTCCCTCCCTCAACCCTCATCTCGAAGCTCTTGGCTCGACTCTTGCCTTCACGTTGCTTCCTCGTGTGACGACGCTTCGAGCCGGCTGGGGATCGCGGTCCTTTTTGGGGCCAATATGAACGAATGCCGGGGAGGGGGGGAGGGGGGCCAAGGCGAGTGCCATTGGCCGAACGTCCGCCGCCAAGGCGCCCCAATAGGTTCAACGTTGCAGCGCGGCATCCGGGGATGAACTTTGCATGTAGTAGTATGCATTGATTACACTGCTGTTTGGGTGATATTCAGGCACCAAAAGGGGGGGGGGGGGGGGGGCGACAGGGAGGAGCACATATGAACTACCTATACTCCGTACGGATATTACACAGCGTAGATGTCATGTTGGGTAGTCCTCGTCTCGTTACTCGACGGGAAAACGAGAGAGGCGGCTGCGAGAGCAGGGGAGGGGAATATGTTTTCGATGTGCATGCATGTCACTTTTTGTGTAGCCACACACACACACACCCAGTCGGTCTCCTTGGGGGGGCCTGCCTGGGTGAGTGGGATAGACAAGGCCGGACATGGGGCGGCACAGAACAGCTGTGCTACCAGGCACGCGAGGGCTGTCTGTTGTGACACACGCCCGTCCGGCCTTTGCCTCGCGGTATGCTTGCCTGTCTATCCGCCCGCGGTCCGCCCCCGTTGGTCTAGAACGGCTACAGAACTGCTGAAGAAAAGCTTCGTCGCGATTCTGCCCGCGCCCGCTCCATAGAGCCCGAGACGGGCGTTCTGTTCCGGCCGGCGATGTTGGCAGAGGGGGGGGAGGAAACGATCAGCTAATAGCTACCGATCCAGGTACGGATACCACGGCCTGATATTTGCTTGCCGCCGTGACACTGGACCAGGTCTTCTTTTGTTGCTCAACCATGGGCGGCTGGTATCTCGTACGCAGCTTGTTGGAAATGCTCCCCAGACCCCAACCCGTCATGCTTCATAGTCGTTCCATCGCATTGCCGCACCCATTGTGTTGGTGATCAACATTACCAATGCCGTTCTCGAGAGTCCACACCGGTTGGAGTCCTTTTTTGGGCAAATTGAGCCATACTTCCCCCATCTCACCTATAGTATCCGTACCTTACGGATACTTGGCACTACCAAAAGTACTCACCATTCGCCATTCTCCGTCCCATGCCCACTCCTCCGTCCCCTGCACTTTGACCCTCCTCTGCACAAGTGGACCCGGAACCAACAGAGAGACCATGCCTCATCCAGAAGCTTGCAGGGAATCCCGGACGACGCTGGGGGTGGCCCAGCTCAGCAGTAATAGTGTACAATGTACGGAGTATACGGGCGACATATCGTTGCAGTCGGCGGAGACGGGGGACGGCACTCTTTGGGGTATGGGCTAGGAGGCATAGTTAATGTTGATTGGGCTGATGCCCCCAAGGGGCCAGGTACAGCGGCAGAGTAAGCCGCGAATGATGGCCGTCGTTGGTCCTGCTCATGCTGCACCGGCGCGCGTACCAGGTGTGACGGGCTGCGCGCCAAGGGGCCCATCACCGTGGTCACCATCGAGTCGCGGGTGTGGACCGGGGGCATAGCCAGCGTGGGTCGGCATAAGCTCATAAGTTTCCTTGACGACACGGATCCGGACGCAGCTGAGGTCAGAGCCTGTCTCGCCCTGCTCGTCTTCTTTTATCATTCTCAGCATCATCATCATCATCATCATCATCAACACCGTCATCATCCGCCCCCATTGCGTACTCTCTGATCGACAGCTGCGACGAAAACGACGACTAGATCGGCAGCGGCCCCTCCACAACCGCCGGTTTTTCTCAATAGTCGTATCTACCTTTTGGCCTGTTAGCTTGTCATCGTCGACAGGCCCGACAGCCACAGGAGTAACGGCAGCAACAGCACAGGCACAAACACAGGCAGAAGCACGGACACGGACACAGACACAGACACAGACACAGGCACAGGCACAGGCACAGGCACTGACACTGGCATAAGCAACGGCAACGTCAACGGCAACGATAGCGACGATGGCGCCCATGACCGATGCCCATAGTTTCCTCAGCCTAGGCAGCGGCGGCGGCGACGCTAGTAGCCACTGCCAGATGACGACAATGACGCGGACAGCTACCTGTAGACGAACCAGCGAGGATAGCGTGGACCGGTCTCACGGACTCTGGGACTACTTCCATCATGGGTTCGACGGGAACAGCAGTCCCGACCTGTACCAGTTTCACCAGTTTCCGCCGCAGCAGCAGCATCAGCCTCAGCCTCAGCGGCAGCGGCGACAACAACAGCAGCAGCAGCAGCAGCAGCAGCAGCAGCAGCAGCAGCAGGCGCATCAACCGAAACCACAGCAACAGCAACAACATAAGCTGCAGGTGCAGCAGCGGCAGCAGCACCAACAGCAGCATCGGTCACCCTCGCCATCATCCTATCTCAGCCTCTACCTACGGCCCAAGTCTTCCAGGAGCCACCAATCCCTCAATGTCCCGCAGACGAGCTCCGAGCCGGGGACAATGGGGAGCCAGACTGCGGCCGGGTCAGCGAGCTCGTGCACCTGGACATTGAGCATCAAGAACCACGAGAAGAAAGGCAGCAGCGTCAGCAGCAGCAAGACGGCGGTGACGACGACGACGACGACGACGACGACGACGATACAAAACATGCGAGAGACGCTTTCCTCGGCCGGGTCGTCGACGATCGTGGCCCCGCCGCCGGTATCACCGTCGACAGGGTCCTTTGGCGCCGAGATGACGAAGCAGGAATTCGAGGCTCTACCAGAGGCCATTCAGCGAAAGGTGAGCGAGACAGATTTTTTGTTTTATTTTGCGTGTTTCATCTTTATCCATCATGTTCAATCACACTCGGATCTTGCCTGCATTTGGTGATTCTCTCCGAGCCCTTCTTCTCTACTGGGTATGTTCGTCCCCTCTTCCCAGTCTATTGTTTTTTCTTCTTCTTCTTCTTCTTCGGAAAGCCCTCCTTTCTTTTCTGTTTCCTCGGGGTCTCATGCGCCGGGGCCTCTGTGCGGCAGTCCCGCAATGGTCAATACCGGGTTGTCGGCTTAGCGCAGCCTCACCTCCCCTTCTCTGCCCCCTCTGGTCAAGGGACTGAGAACGACGCCGTCGAGGGCTTTGGAAATCTTTTTTTGTTTTGTTTCCGAGACCCGGCAGCTCAGGGCAAGGGCACAACTCTGTCTGGAAGATGGTGTCAAGGACACTTGATGCAAATGGGCACGAGTGGGCCAGCATAAGGCTCACGGTGATGACATGGGTGTTGTGTGCGTGAGTAAGATGAGATGAATTGAGAAGGAGGCTTGGTTTGGTTGCGACAAGCTTACGCCCTCTCACACTCTCTCACTCACTCTCACACTCTCATTCACTCTCTCTCTCTCTCTCTCTCTCTCTCTCTCTCTCACACACACACACACACACACACACACTCACACACACTCACTCTCTCTTACTCTCTCTCACTCTCTCTCATTCTCACACACACTCTCACCCGCCTCCACCCACCGAGCCGCCGGAAGGGGCCCCAGATCCAGGGGTCAGCACAGCTGCAGTAGGGGTCGGTCAGGTACGTGTCAACGCGAATTGGCTCATCCAAGGGGGGGTTGTCTGTTCAGAACTGCGTGCGCCACTGGCTCAGTGGGTGGCTCTTGACTATCAGAGGCTTGGTGCTGCTGTCATGCCCTGCCCCGTCCCCTCCCATTCCGCCCCCCCGCCCGCACGCATATCCTCCTCAAAGCTCACCATAATCTATCGTCACATCCCTCTCCCGTCCAACCAACACCCGGCAACTTGCTTCAATCTCTCTCTCACTCTCTCACTCTCCCCCCACTCCATGCACCTGTATGCCAATCTCGTCCCGTCCGGGGGCCCAGTCAGCATTGGCCAATCTTGGATCAGGCCCAAGAAGCGGGCGCGAGTGGCCTTCTCTCGTTCATGCTTCCTCTCCGCCCGCTCATGCACATGCACAGCAGGCAGCTGCTAAAGACCTCGTCTGCATCTGCACCGCGCAAAAAAGACGCGGACGGGGACGGGCGATTGGCCGGCGACCATGTCAGCTCTTGGTGGCGGGAGAGGTGTCATCGCGACCTTGCATCGGGCGAATGGCAACGTGTTGACGACGAGACGGACTCGCCAGTATCATCGTCAATAACAACAACAATAACAATGGCCAGCCCGGTCTCATCTCGTCTCTTGGTTTCGGACATGGTTTGGCCATTTCTAACCTTGCATCTTCCGTAAACTCTCATCATCCCTCATCCCTCCCCAATCACCCCTCTCTCTCATCCCATTTTGCCGCGTCCCTCGTCCCAACATGCGACGGCAAGCATACACACACACACACACACACACACACACACACTCACTCACACACACTCTCACACACACACACAAAAGTCTCCCCCCGGGGGTCAACCGTGATCGGTCATCAATACTCTCCCGCCCCAAGACCGTACGACATGTCTCACTCCACACATGCAGAATCTGGCCCGACCATCCGTCATGTCTCTGTGTGCTTGTTCCCTCCTCGTTCCTGTCCCCCCTCCCCTCCCCGTCCCCACCCCTCGCTGCGGCAGCGGGCCTCTTGATTCGCGCATCACCGGGTACATCTCAATTCCCACATTCCATGGAACCCCCCGGGCCGCCAAGTGGTGTCGCCGGCCAAGGTGAAAGCCGAGCTAGGCCGCATACGCCGTTGGTGTCTCTAGTACTGCGTGGACTCGTCGACCTGTACCTGGCCTGGCCTATCTTGGTTGTCTCTGGCCCGTCTGTCTTGTCTCTTGTCCTGCCTGTATCGATCGCCGTTGCCCCCCCCCCCCCCCCAGGCCTACACAAGTCAGTCTATGTGACACCCGCATACGCACTGATGCTGGGCCCGGCGCCCTGATGCACTGACCTGACTTGACATGCACCACGGACTCCTTCTCATTCCCACACACGTCCGACCCATTAGTTTCCTACTCGTCTCTGCACCAGCCACCCGTTGGCCCCCGTTTCGTTGGATGGCTTGCGGCTTTCCCGCGAGGCTGTTCCTGCATTGTCGATGGAGGCATCACCCTGGAAGAACTTCGGGGTTGGCCCTGAGCCGGACCTGAGGTGCTTCGTGTATCCGTATACCGACCTCGTTGACTTTATCTGTCTTGAAGCGAAGCTAGTGTAAGGCTGGCAGAAATGAGGGGAAAGAGAGAGAGAGAGAGAGAGAGAGAGAGAGAGAGAGAGAGAGAGGAGAACCGGTGCTATTGCTGCCGTTGATGGAGGTCCGAGACTTGCATTGCAGCACCGTATCGTATCCACGTATCGGCGGACCTCTCAGTCTATCCTTTCCTTATCCTGTCACGCTGTCTGAACCATCGATCCTTCGATAGTAGGCTCCATGACATGCCCCTCCATGCATATCGTAGGATATGCAATGCAGCAGGTCCCGTCCAGTGACCATCAACACAACGTAACGCAAGCGCGTGAGCGAGCACGGCCCAGCAACACTACGCCTCCCCCTCCCCTCCTCTCCCCTCCCCTTCCCATTCTTTACATCCCCTCCCCCTTTGCACATTCCACTACTAAGACAATACATGCCCCCCTGCTGTCCCTCAATTCCATTCTTGGCCTTGTCTCCATTCCAGTCCATGTCTTTGCATCTTTTTTTCTTTCTTTTTTTCTTTTCCCTCCTTGCTAAATCCTACTTTAGTACTTCAGCTCCCTCGAACGCCTACACTTCGCCAAACTAGCCCCGGCTCCCACTCCCCCGTCCAAACACCTCGACTTCTGCTGCGACTATTCAGGCACCGGCTCCAATCCCAAGACCCTGAAGCAGCGCCGAAGAGAACGTCAGGCCAGGCTCGCTGCTGACCAGGGCCCTGACCGCATCAAGAGACGCTCGTCTCACCGTGCCGTCGGTCCCCGCTCGTCGGCCGCGTCCGTGTACGTGCGTCTGCCGGACAAGATCAAAAAGAGGCATCTGACGACGGAAGAGCAAATCATTGCCTCCCGGAACCGGAGACACGACATCATTCTCGACCCGGCGGATGAGGCTGTCTACAAGGTCCGAAGAAGAGCGTCCAGCCTGACAATCCAAGACGAGTTGTGGAGCCCGACCTTGTCCGTGAGACCTCAGACGATGGAGGACAGGCCAAGCCAGGAGCCGCACGAGCGGGCGGCCAAGGTTGCGGAGCAGAGGTCGTCGCCGCCTCAGAAGAAGCGTGACTCTTTCTACGACAGTTTCCGGTGGCTCGAGGAGGATGACGAGCTGGACCTTCGCTTGCAGCTGGACGACTACCACGCCAACTTGAGAGATGACCTCCCCGCCAACCCGGAACAGCGCAGGCCGTCGTTCCGCAGGCGCTTGTCCATCAGCAAGATCCCCTTTGGACGCACGTCTCTCTCGTCGTCGAGCCGTCCCGGCACTACGCCAGGCGTCTTCAGCGACCCTTCGTCCCCGCGCCTGCCAGACTATTCGAGCAGCCCCGGCGCAGCGTCCTCGTTCAGCCATGCCCGGCGGAGATCGCGCGCGCTGTCGCTGATTTCGCCCAAGCATAGCCCGCAGGACTCCCTTGCGGCTTTCGACCCGGAGGCGGCACACTACAAGGACCCGGAGGCGCGTCTGAAGCTGCGGGTGTACCTCGCGTCCCCTCAGAAGTTTGACGAGGCCATCGAGTTCGGCTTCCCTTCCAAAGAGGCCATGGTGTCGCAGCCGGGCAGGGACGCTAAGCAGCAGCCCAAGGCCAGATCGCCCAAGGCGGCGGACGAGACGGACAAGATGCGTACGTTCCTCGCGGACGACAGGTCTTCGATCTCGAGCGACGATGGATCCCTCGACTCGGACTCGCCCAAGACGCCTCACACTGTGGAGATGGCGGGGCTTAGGCCGCCGCCCATCAGAGACGACCAGCTCCAGTCGCCCAAGCCATCGACCGAGTACGCACGGATGCCGGCAGAGGCAAGGGAAATGACTCTGCGCATGACGCTCACACGGCCGGATCTCCGAGCCCACGAGGACCAGATGTACGGGTGGCAGAAGAACTGGGCAGCCGGCAGGAAATCGACCAACGGGCTGCGCGACGACTTCCCGACGGCCACGTACGTCCGTGATGCGTCGTCCAAGGAGAGCATCGAGCGCCAGTTCGCGGCCATGGATCAGGAGAACGTTCAGGCGAGCGACCAGGGCGTCATGAAGCGTTTTTGGAACAAGGTCCGACGCGGACCCGCATAACAAGGCCCTTTTGGCCAGATTTGACGGCCATCGCACATTCCAGACTCCCCAGGGTCGAGTCGCAATTCCCCCAAAAGAGAAGAAAGAAAAAAAAAACCCCGCAAGCACGACACCAACAGCAAGCCTGTTTCTTATACCCCCATCTCTACCAAATCTGTATACAGGCAACAATCCATAGTGTCTATTATTTTCCTGTTTCAGAAGCAGAAACTTGATTTTGTTTTGTTTTACGAGCGACACTGTGCGGCACAATCATCATCAAGGTCGTTATATCGAGCCGGGAGTTGAACATGGGCATCGTTTGAAAGCATGAGGGAGGAGTTCATAGAGAGGCATTTTCCCGCCCTTTCCGCCTGTAAATATTGTACAGCCGCACTGGAGAGAGAGCGCCTTTATTGCCGGTAGATCCTTTCATCATACGGGGGGGGAGGGGGATAGGACAGGGTCCCGGTGTAGGGTAGAGACGAGAGGAGGGTAGGGTAGCACTTTTTTTTTATTTGATTTGATTTTTTCGTCTGTCGGTCCAGGGCGCTGCCGAGTGTGTGTGTGTCCCTGGTGTCAAGGTGGATAATGAAAGTCTCGTTGGAAAATAAAGCCAAATTAAAGTAAATAAAAATAAAATAAGAATAAAAACCCACTCCGTATGCCATCCAAAGTCAGGGACGTCCCATGTGGTACAAAACAAAAGACGGCCGCGCGTGGAGGGGGGGGGGGGGGGGGGATGTCGGACAGGGACAGGGATTGGGATGACTTGACATTGGACACAATTCGAGTTGTCGCAGAATGGGATGGGATCGACTTGCGTTAGTCGCGACCATGGGACAAGAAGTCCCGGGACCTTTACAAATACCTGTATCCGTATCCGTACTCGTACTACTACCCCGTATGTATGTATGTACGGATAAGTAAGCGCAGGTTTCGTCACCCGCAGAGTCACCCGCAGCGTCCCACGTTTTGCGCTGCGCTGCGCCCGCCACGAATACCCCGGGGAGGAAGAGGAGGAGGGGAGATACTCCTCTATAGCGGCCCCCCCCTCAAGTCCCTTTTGTTTTTGGTCCTTTCGGGAAGACGTTGAGAGAGAGAGGGGTAACAGAGTATAAAATAAAAAGGGACGAAGAAATAAAAGTAGAAGGGGGCTGACGAACGATAAACGACGGACTCTGAACTTGTCTGAACCGCATGGACCCACATAATCCTGGTTGATAGGCGACCCCTGGTCTCTATGCCACACGGACCCCTTCTTGTTTCCGCCATTTTGGGGAGGGGTTGGTATCGCGTACTAAAAGAAGTCGGAATATCGAGACGACAGCAGATGCGCACGTTGTTTGGGGCCAAGCTTTTGGAGGAGATGGAAGATGCGGTGTATGCGTACGTGCGTGCGTGCGTGCGTGCGTGTGTCCGATGAGACTGGCACCCAGGGACATCGGGCCTGTCTGTCTGTCTGTCTGTCTGTCTGTCTGTCTGTCCGATGTGCGCGCGCGGGTGTGGGGTGGAGACGAGGACCCTCGTTAGCGTCCCTTTGCCAGGAAGCTCGATAACAGGCGGAGGCGACGGCGAGGCACGGTATTGCAGTGGAGTAGAAGGCTGGGACGGGAGGGGAGACCTCTACTCCGTACTCTGGTACGGTTATTGTTATTTCATTCCGGCGGGGGTGGTGTGGTTCCATTTGGGAGGTTGCTGATACCTACAACACCAAGTATAGGCCCCCCTCCAGGAGGCTCCTCTCACCGGAACGATTCTGTGGGTTGTGCCTCGCTAGACCTCCCGGGAACCGATTGCGCTCCGTGGCGTCGCGGGATTTGGGGCGTTGTTACTATCGGGTCCGTGGGCGCGGCACGGCTACTACGCTATGCGGGTACGCTGTAAGCATGGATGGACGGAGAGACATGGATAGAGAGAGAGAAATGTGATAAGGAGGAGAAGAGGAGAGCAGGGAAGCACATGACATGACGAAGCTGCAAAGCAAGTGCGGCTGGCCTGTCGTCCGGGGGTCAAACACTGGTCCCCTTTGGAAGAACGCGTCGTCTGCATTGTATCCGTATACCGGCTGGAAAAAGAAAAGAAGAAACGAAGAATAAGCAAGTAAAAAAAAAGAAGAGTAAAAAATTAGCGTGTATCATCCTGGGAAAAGCGGAGGATGTGCCGTCATGGACGGGGGCGGGCGGAGGGGGGGTCTTTCCTGTGACATTATTGCCTGTGTCTTGTCTCTGCCGAGACGAGGCGGAAAGAGCTCACGGCCGGCTCCTCCCAGATGTGTTCAAGGCGCGCAAGCGACACAACGACTGGGTCTTTGGTTATTATTTATTATTAATTTTATTTATATTTAATATCATTCTCTTGATCCGCACTGCTCGTTGTCGAGGCGTTGCTACCCGTCATGCCCTCTTCCTAAGATTGACAATTTAGAAGAGGAGGGAGAGGGGAGTGAGCTCGGACGTCGAGACATGCTTGCTTGATGCCACGTGCCGGAGAGAGATTGCCGCATGGTTGCGTTTCCTTCTGCAGCTGCGCACTTGCATGTGGTTCGCTTGGAAAGAAACGGCGCCTGGCTGAAATCCGACCTGGGAAGGGGTGGGGGCTGGATTGGAGACGTCGAAACGAACGGACGGACGAAAGGGAGTTGGTTTCGAGGCCCTTTTTTTTTCCCCTTTCTCTTACCCTTCATTTTTTGTTTCTTTTTTCCGGTTTGCGAACCATGGTTGGCTTGAAACCCCAGCACGAGTGCTCCTGACCGATGTCACCGCCGAGGCAGGTAGACAGACGTGTCTAGTTGCATCGTTGCAACAGCGGGAGGGATAGGGACCAGAGCGGGAAATAAAATAAACCTCTTACCCATGAGGGGAGAAGCTACAGTAGCACAGAGCGAAGTCGACCATCACCAAACATGATGCGATGATAACGCATCTCTGCTTGGACCACAACAGGCCCGCAATCAATATGAAGCCATAGTAAGCAGGGGGCAGTGGTGGATGGGGGGGGAGCAGGAATGGTGCCGTCTAGCGTCGTCGACATGCAAGTCTGAACAGCTCCAAATGAAACATGGGAGACCGACCACACATGCGTGTGTGTGCGCCCGGCAAGGGAAAACTTGTGTCCCCCACATGTCAATGGTAGTCGTCTCATCAAATGAGAAAGTGCGGGCTCACAAAGTGCTCTCGCCTCCTTAGGTACGGATACGGAGGGAAGGAAAGAAAGAAGCCTGTCTCCTACTACCCGTACCCTTGTCGCACTTCTGTCAGCATCACGTGATAGCGCGTGGGTGGATCCTGAAAAGTGGATCCCCATGTGGCGTGGCCAAACGTCACGACAGTGAAATTTTGGTGAGCCGGGGACCCTGAGATCGAGCAAGGTGCGCCTTCTCAACATGCCCCCATCTTTTCAACCCCCTTCAATATGATGAGAGGCTCGAATAAGCCCTACGTGTGCTGGCGATGTCTCACAGTCAAGACGTCGCTGACTCCGGTGCCTAGCGCATCGCGATTTGCTCCACAGCTTCAACAGGGCCCCTCTGATATCTCCAGGAGAGTAGGTCTTAGGCACCCACCCCCTAGCGATCACCATCATGTTATTTCCAGAACCGGTTCAAAGCTGACGTGCTCTTACAGTCGTATGCTGGTGCAAGTCACAAGTATGTTGGCGGTGGAGGCCGACACCGTGGCGGCCACATTAACTCGGCCTCGGACCGGGAGCTAGCCCACATCCGCGAAAAGTCGGACATCAGGGAGCGTCTCCGGGAGTGGGAGTCGGCGAATCGCGAGCCCTCTCGCCGCATGCTCCAGGACATGCCCGCCCAGGAAACCCCGCTGTTCAACTTCCTGATCAGGCCGGACCTGCCTTTCGGCGAATCCGAGGCGGTCGGGTGGGAAGAGACCGAGCTGCAAAGGAACAGCAAGAGGAACCGCCTCCTCTTCGAAGCCGACGAGCTCGCCGACCTGCGCGGCGCTACGTCTGCGCTTCTCGCCGGCGACTTGGTCGAGACGAGGCAAGTCCATCGTCGCTTCTACCCATGAGGAACAATCTACTGACAAAACTCGCAGATACGGACACGGACGCCTGCCCCTCCTGGCCATCTGCCTGGGACGTCACCACGGGCTGCAGTACTTCTACATGGGCACCGGAGAGGTCGTCCCCGAGCGCAACATACCCACGCTCTTCACCCTTACCAACTTCATCGACCCGGCCAAGCTCCAGCCGCTGGTCGCCATCCTGCCCGAGGAACCCGTCACCAAGCCGCGTAACGTGCTGTTCCACAATCACACTCCGGCGGCCCTCAAGACCGCCTCCCGGCTCCAGGGCGAGCTCATCAAGTTCTACCAGGACTCCGTCTCCTTCTACCAGTCCCATCTGACCCTCGACACCGCCAGCAGCTTCCTGGCCCACCCCGAGAAGCCGCAGTACCTCAGCCTCGAGGAGCTGGCCGACAAGCTGCTGCCCGAGTACCTCAAGCAGGAAGACCGCTTTCTCCCGCACGCCCTGTACGCCGTCCACACCGCCATCCAGCGCGACGAGTGGGGGTTCCGCCCCCTGAACGCCAAGTGGCACAGGCGCAACTACATCTACGAGGTCCGCCCCACCTCCGACCTCCGCATCATGCGCAAGGTCGAGAACCAGGTCCGCGAGCTGGTCGAGGGCGCCGCCCTGCGTGAGGAACCCGCCGAGTCCATCTCGCTGCTCAGGCAGAACAGCCTCGGCTCCTTCATCCTCAAGGCCCGCGGCGTCATCCAAGCGAACCGGCTGCGGAGGGAATGGACGCCGCACGGCATGATCGGCCCGAGCGACGAAAAGGTCGACAACCTCGCCTCGTGGACCAAGCAGGAGGTCGACTACATCCGCTTCATGGAGCTCTGGTCCTGCCACCGCATCGTGACAAAGGCCTCTCAGCTCGAGAGCCTGGGCTCGACCATCCTCCGGCTGACCAACGTCTACAAGGACGCCGACTGGCTCGCCTACTGGACGGGCTTCACCTTCCTCCAGGAGATCGGCTGGATCCCGCCCTGGGAGATCCCGGCCCGCTACGAGTACAGGTTTCCCGACACCAAGGTCCACAGGGGCGCCGACATGGTCATGCCCCTCGTCGACGTCAATGGGTCCCTCCGGCCCGACATCGCCGAGGGTCACAGGCGCGACTGGGCCGGGACGACCGTCTTCTGCGTCGACTCAGAGCAGACGGCCGACGTCGACGACGGGTTCTCCGTCGAGCCGACCGAGGACCCGGGGGTGCACTGGATCCACGTCCACATCGCCGACCCGGCGTCGCGCATCGACCCCAAGTCCGAGCTCGCGCGCCAGCTCGAGAAGGCCCCGTCCAGCCTGTACCTGGCCGGGTTCCCCAACAAGATGCTGCCGCGGGACCTCGAGCAGCAGTTCTCCCTCGACCCGGGCCGCCCGGCCCTGACCTTCAGCGCCAAGGTCAACGAGCGGGGCGACATCCTCGACTACAAAGTCGAGCCGGGCACCCTCCAGAACGTCCTCCACGTGCCCAAGGACGAGGTCGCCGTCATCCTCCCCGGCGGCGGCACGCAGCAGCCGCCGACCCCTTCGGCCGCCGACACCTTTGCCGTCGGCCGGCCGCCCGCGCCGCCGCCGCAGCCCGTGAAGCACATCACCACGGCCGCCGACCTCGCTCAGGAGGACAGGGATGACCTCGTCCTCCTCGACAGGCTCTGTGCGGCGCTCAAAGACCGCCGCGTCGAAAAGGGGCAGCTCCCGCAGTTCCAGCCCCGCTTCGGCTCCCCCGAGGTGTCCTTCGACTCCGTCGTCGTCAGGGGCGACCCGGACGTCCTCGACTCCTCCATGGCGTGGCAGGGCGACCCATTTAACGCCACCAGTGACTTTACAGCCACGGCATGAAACCAGGACCTCGGACTCGCTTCACTGCGACGATTACGAGTTTGGTTCCCGAAAACTGGGGAAGTAGAGTTCGGTAGTCTAATCATGTGCCACGTAGCAAATCTGCTAACTACGCCCAATCGAGATGGAGGCGTAAATAAATCCCGGGGTGTCGCCCTTCGCGAAGACGACGTGAACGGTCATGGATTAGCGTTGAGGCAGGGCCGCGCTCGAACGCAGCTTTGGCGATTACGTGTCTCGGGCGTGCAGTCCGAAACGCAGCCAATTGGAAAGCTCTACGTGTCGTCTGGTAAAAATTGCTTGCACTACAGATCCCCGCTCATCCTCAGAGCTAGTCCTGGCGCTTGACTTGAGTCCCCTCTAATGTAATGGAATTTCTCCGTCATGCATACTACGTATTTCCAGATCCTGGCGTGCCTCCAGAATGTTCGTTTTCTGGCCCTTTTCAAACCATCCGAACCTAAGTCGGATTCGGACTAGACTAACCGCGTGCATTTACCAACCTTCATCGTGGTGTCAATAGAACTTGCCGCGAACCCATTTCCTAAAAATATTAAGAGTCCCTCCAGGCCGATTTTATTAGATCAAAAGTCTAAAGCTAGAGGTGGGGCGGAGGCCCCACTGCCGGCCCGCTTCGCCTTCGTCGTCGACGGCCTGTACCCCATCGGCCTGCGCGGCCGCCTCGAGGACTTCCACGGCCTCGCCGCCTCCGTCGACCTCGCGAGGCTCGACCCCGTCGCCAGGCTCGCCGACGTCCAGGTCGACGACCGCTTCGAGGTCGAGATCCACGACATCAACGTCGTCACCACCCTGGTCTCCGTCCGGCCCCTGCGGAGGCTGGCGCCGGGCCATGCCGTCACGTCTTCTGCCTGAGGGGAGCCGTGGCGGGCGGGGAAGCCTAGAAGGGTCATCATCCTCGTGTAAAAATAAACATGTACAACAACAACAACAACAACAACAACAACATAGACTTTTCACTGTGTAAGATAGAGAGAGGGAGAAACAGCAACGGGGCTGGTTTCGGGATATGGCATGTAATCAAGACACCCTCACGATCAAGTAGCTCATCTGGACAATCGAATCCTGTGCGCGCGTAAACTCTGGTATCATATTTCGTTCATTAACTTGGAAAAGGAAAAAAAAAAAAGAGGCAAATGGTACAGCTCCGGGACCCCTTTACGTCCTCCCCCGCCGACTGTCATCCGTTGGGCGAGCCCACCTCACGCGGGCTTAAAGCCCTGCCAACACGCTCTGGACGCCGACGCTGCCGGCGTCGTCGCGCCGCTGGACAAAGGCCTTGAAGTCGGCCTTGGTCAGCTTCTTGCCCTGGCCCGAGGGGCCGGCGGCGAGGGTGCGGGACTTCTCGCGCAGCGCCTCGGGGCCGACGATGAAGAGGGAGCCGATGTCGGTGAGGAGCTCGGCCGAGGTCTCGACGTCGGGCGCGAGCGACCACTCCTTGAGGGTGGACGAGTACTTGGACAGGTCCTGCGCGACCATGAGGCCGCCCGTGGCGTTGACCTGGAACTTTTTGAAGTGGTCAAAGAGCAGGGCCAGGACGGCCAGGGCGACCTCTGAGCTCCAGACCTCGAGGTTCTGGCCGTCGACGGCCTGCGCGGCGTACTTGGCGACGCGGGAGAGGAACTGGCTGATCTGCAGGCACGTGGGCGTCTGCAGCGAGTCCAAGTCGGCGTCGCGCGGGCGGAAGTCGAGCTTCTTCTGGTTTGCGAGGCAGCGCGTGACCCAGTTCGTGACGACATCGATGGAGCTGCGCATGACGGCGTTGGTCTTGCGCTCGATGTTGTCGATGGCCGTTTTGGTCTGCGACGCCATGCTGCGGCGCACCGTCGTGTTGGACTCGGCGAGCTTGATCAGCACGGTGGTGATGAAGCGCTCCATGATGCTGGTGATGGTGACCGCGGGCCGTACCGCGGGGAGGTACGTCAGGTCCGGCTCCGTCTTGATGTTCTCCTGGGCCGTCGCGTTGTCGAGAGCGGCGTCCAGGGCCGTCTCGACGTAGACGCGGCCCATCGTCGTGAGCAGGAGGTTGAGGAGGACGTTGACGTCCTTGGGCGTGTCGACGGGGGAGCCGAGCTCGAGGGTTCTGCGGACGGACTCGGCGAGCCACTTCATCATTCTCTTGGCGTTGGCGACTTGGAGGATCCCGTCCTCCTCCGACACCTCCACGTCGTCCTTGTTCTCGTTGTTGTCTTGGATTCCCGCGACGCGAAGCATCATGGCCCTCTGGGTGGCCGTCAATTCGGACGAGTCGAGACGCTCGAGATAGGCGTCCTTCGCCGACGACAGCAGCTGTGAACTCTGCTGGGCGAGGGAGGCCATGAAGCCGGTCGGCGCCTTCTTCCTCTTGGAGTGATATGTTGTAAACTTGAAGAGCAGCGAGCTGTAGGTTTCCTCGAGGCTCTTCCTCTCTCGGTCGATGTACGAATTGCCGACAAGGTACGGGACAAACAGCTCCTCCATCTGCTGGTCCAGGGTCTGGGAAATCTGTGGTGATGCCGGCTCCGGGTGCTCGGTTAGGCCGTGCGATTTGAGGTCTTCGATCAAGGCGTTGATGTATGTCCTGGAAGAGTGCAGTGATCTCAGGAAGGCCAGGGACGAGACCTCGTTGGCCTTGTCGAGCACCATCTCGAGCCTTTGCTGGATGGACTGTTGAAATATCCTCTGGATAAACTTGATGAGAACGGTTTCGTAGAAGGGGAACGCCCGCTTGATGATGAAGGACTCCTCCTGCATGATCAGCTTGACTTCGTCGACCAGAGACTGCAGGCTGGCTTCGACGCCAGGCGGGTCGGCGTCGGGGTCCGCGATCTGTTCCCAGATGTCTCCGTCCATCGTCACTTCATCCGAGATGAGCTGGTCTCTGTCGATGAAGAACTGGTGCTGGTTGACGAACGTGGCGATGACGCTGGCGCCACCGTTGAAGTCGTAAAGCACCTTGGAACATTCCATCATGTCGTCGAAGTTCTGGCGTCGGTAGCTGCTGTTGAACTGCTTCAGCAGTTCTTGCTCCAAGGATTCCGAGAACTTTTCGAGAACCTCTCTCGTGTTGTGCACGCGACTGGTCCCGGCGACGCCGTTCGTGACGCCGTTTCCCCGGAAGCCGTTCGCCCCGTTAGTCTGGCCCCACGACGAAGGATCGAGCCGCTGGCTGATGCGCACCAGCTGGCGGGAGATGATGGCGCAGCGGACCTTGTTCTCGGCGCCTCCTTGTCTCTGGATCTCCTCCAGCGACGTGAGCTGGCCTGTTTCGCAGACCTCGAGCCAGCACTGGATGAGGAAGTTGGCGTCTTGGGCCCGTCTCCGTTTCCGATCCAGCTCCTCGAGCTTCTCGCCGATCTGTACAGCAATATTTCCGCCGGCATTCTTGTCGACGCCATCGATGGCGGGTTGGTTCAGCGATAGATCGAGCGCCTCGAACGAAGCCATCGACTGGTCGAGCTTCCGGCCGAGGGTGTCGAGGGTCTGGTCGTGTTGGGCTTCGGCCCTTCGCACGTTGGATTGGAGTTCCGATTCTCTCTCCTGGAGTTCCTCAGACAACGACCCAAGTTGCGACAGCGCGTCTAGGGGGACAAGTCAGCGAGCGGACGGGGCGGTGGACGGGAGGCAGGCGTTGTACTTTCAAAGGTGCGGATGAGAGGCTTTGGTTCGAAGCCAGACTGCGCAGGGCCCGACCGACGGTTTGCTGGCACAGCACTCTCGGCCAGGTTATCGATGAATTCGCGGACGACAAAGTCCTGGGTCGAGAAGTCGTCCAGGGTGAAGCTGGGCCCTTGAGGGAACAAGGACTTGGCCCCAGACCCAGACCGCTCCATGACTGCAATTGTGCAGAGACGTATTGGTGGTGTGCGTTGGTTCAGACGTCAGCAGCCGGCTACATGGTTTTGTGAGGATGGGTTAGTTGTTGTTGGAGTATCGCCAGTAGGTAGCTTGGTTGGGTAGGTGCTCCTGGAGGTTGTGTTTCGGGAGCACGGGTATCTGCGTGGCCGGCTCAGTGACGAGCTGCTCCCTGGTTACTTGGATTAGCGTCCACTGCGTAACTAGGTGAACTGCCCCGCCACCTAGTGTACGTAAGGTATCCGTACCTAGGCTCGTGTGTACCTAGGTACATAGCGCTTCATCTCTCACCCGTCACGTGATAGACATCGAATGCGGCATTGTCGATACTCTTTTCATTTGTTCTCTCTGGCAAAACCAAAACCGGCGTTCGTCATAATGGCTTCACAGTCTTTCTCATATCAAAACAGGCAGTGTTGCGTGTATTTCAAACAGAGTATTGGCATCGGAGTTTAGCCGTAGCTTTTTCTTCTGGGAATGGGCACCGGGCGTTATCCGGCTCCAATGTTGACTGACGCATTGGACTATCAAGTACCGGCTCCTCATATTGAGATCTCGGAAACTTCGTGCATAACGCGGAAGAAGAAGAAGAAGAAGAAGAAGAAAAAGGACATCACAGGGCAGCCTCAGTTTTGGTCTCCTTTTCGGCCGGCACTTCCAGCCGTGCCGATGCGGATGACCCCGGTCTATGAAATTAGCAGCTGTTCTCCGGCCGCCGGAGTGTTTCGATTTGCCAATGAGTGCCACTAGCTGAGGAATTGTTCATTTGACCCTAAACTAGAGGGGGCCTTCTTACATGCGTATCGTTTGTTGTCCTGTTGTCAGGGGAGGGACCAAGTCAAACGGGTCAATAGCACGCAGCATGCAGACCATTGTTGCCGCAGGGGCTTTATAAGTCGTCACCAACAACGATTCCTTTCCACTTCGGACGAGTTTGAAATCCGCTTCGGTGAGCTCCCGGACACAACCTGCCCTGCCATGCCACTCCCACCCACACCCGGCCGGGCATTCAAGACATACAGTCCAGAGGGGGAGGGAAGAAGCAGAGATGCAGCAGAATAACAATGATCACAGAGTCAGAAGGCAAACAAACCAGTTGTTTGTAACTTGGCAAGCCATCGATTGGTAACAGCCTACAAAAGTCGCGAGGAATAATACAATGAACCCCCCCCGTTTCGTTTTCTTCCTTCATCTTTCATCAAAGATATCAAACGAAATTCATCCTCTCGCCCGCACGACCCACCCAGCTCCCCCCCTTAGGTCTTTCCATTGATCATTTACAATCCATCGACTACAACCACGCCCTTGCGGAAGGACACACGCATGGGCGGGAGAGCTGAGGGTGAAAAGAAAACACTAGAAAAGGCAAGGAGGAAAGAAGCTGTTGCCGCGATGCAACCTCATTGACACACTCATACACCACACACACCCCTGAGATGCACTGCCCTCCCCAACTCCCTTTGATGTGATGAAAAAATTGATAATTACATATTCAAGACCACACAGCGCGGATGTACGTTGTATGGCCTGTGTTGATTCTTGTTGGCTGACGTTCTCTGCGATATTGGTATCACGGGGATGACTGACAATGAAGGGAACGACCTGGCCCGGGTCTCGCTCTAAAACAGAGGAATATACAGAAGAGATTGATGCTGTGACAAGCAAGGTGGGGAAAAAAAAGAAGAAGAAAAAAAAAGACGAAAAAAAGGTGATCAAACATAAAACGGTTTGAGGTTAAGGGAAACTATGTTCACGAGCGGATGAGGTGAATTACGCCCCCCAAAGAAGGGGAGGGCATACCACGCCTGTCGCACGTCGGGACGGTATAGAAATAGTGTACGCGGCCGGACGCAGGATGGACTGCGAGTGACTCGGCAGACGAGAAAGTGGCGAAGGTTGTGTTGCGTAGCCGAGGAGACGTGGGTTGTAAAGGTATGGTATGTAACGAGTGATAGGGCTTTTAGAGTACTCTTGGGTCATCTAATGCTGGAATGCAGAGACACCGCCGCCAAAAATGATGCTCCGGAAAAGACCTGGGTATAAAAAAGGACGGATCATGATTCTGGGGGTGTCGTGCAGCGCTGTGGGCGGGAGCGGAGCTCGCAGCGTATTGTTGTTGTTGTCGTTGCGCGGTGGCCATTAGTGTCTCAAGACGGCCATGGCTTCGAGGCATGTCTGTTGTTGTAATTTTGCTGGACTTAGCGCTGGTTTTGCTTGTTGATCTCGCCCAGGTTGAGCCAGCTCATGTCTGACGTGGACGCCATGGCGAGAGGGGGCTGCTGGCTGACGCCAACCTGGTTGTCCGTTTGGGTTTGCCGGTTCGGCATGCTTGGCGCCAGCGAAGTCGGGTAAAGGCTCTCTGCGTAGACACTGCTCGCCGCACGATCGGCACCCCAGGGCCTCGAGGTGCCGGTGGGGTCCCACGTATCGCGGACGCTCTCAGGGATGCCGCTCGAGTATCCGGAGGACATATCCGACTGAGGTCTTCTGGAAGATTCTATCGTGGCAGACACACCGTCCCGGAAGGGGATCTGGTTCGAGTAGTTTGACACAGTCGGACTGCCCGAGACGACGCGGCTGAGCTCTGGCCGGCCATCGTGCTGAATGGGCGGGACAGTGGATAAGTCCTGGGTGATGAGGTGCAGGGGAGGGACCGTGGCGGAGTCTTGTGTTATCCGGTTCCTGTCGACTCCGTTCGAGTAGCGAGAGCTGTTGTCCGAGTCGACCGTTGTCCGCTTCGAGTTACCGAACCCAAGGATGTTGAGCGCGCTGCCGCCGGACCAGTACCGGTTCCAGCCCGAACTTCTGCGCGTCTCGCCGTTACGGCCGACGGGAGCTCCTCTGGTACCTGGACGCGGCTCGACGACGTCGGCAGCGAACGAGACGCCCTTCTCGTCGCGGGATGGTGGTGACAGGGCCGGCTCGTCGTTCGTCTGGGGGATGGGCTTGCCAATAGTGCTCTTGAACAAGCTATTGGAATCATCACGGAGGCCACCGGACTTTGCCGTGTTGTTGTTGGCGTTGACCTTACCCATCAAGATAGCCATGGAAGAGAACGAGCCCGCTGATTCCTGCTGCTGGTGACCACGGAACTGACCGCCGGGGGCAGGACCAAAGTCGTCCGCGCCGTACCCAAGGCCGGCCTTCTCGTCAGCGAAGCCTCTCGGGCTCATGCCCCTAGTATTTGGGATCTGGGCGTTCTGACGGTTCTTGGCGGCACGGCGACGCCGAATACAGAAGAGAGATAGACCTAGGAGGATCATGATACCGGTGATGGTGCCGAGAACGATGCCGAGGATGGCGTTGGCACTAACTGCTGCCGGAGCGCCGACTGCGGCGGTCTCGGAGCTCGCTGCCAACGAGGAGGAGGCGGACGCACTGACAGACGCAGGCAGAGTGGAATAGGCGGGACCCAACAGGTCAGAGCTGCTGGCAGTCGGGGTCGCGGCAGTGCCGGCGGCGGAGCTTGTCGACTCGCTGGAGATGAGGACATCCTGCTCGCTCAGCTTCTGGGCGGCGTCCTCCCACGTGTTCCCGCGGGCATTGAACATGCAGAGGGAGTCGTTGGCAGATCCCGAGCCTCCTGCAAACACGACGAGCCCCTCGGGATCCTGGGCGACGGCGTAGTTGACGCGCGTGCCTACGGGCGCAAACGTGCTGTTGTAAGCCGGCCAGTCGCTGAGGGTCAGAGCGCGCTTCACGAACTCGCCAGTTGCCTCCCTCGTCGCCTTCTTCGACACCGCGGCAGAGTTGACGACGGGGGCGCCCGAGGCGTCGATGAGGACCATTCGCTTGACCTGGTTCGGCGTCATTGAAAGATCGAAAGTGAACAGGCTCTTGCTTCCATCGTCTCCATTGATAATGATGGCCTGCATCGCAGTCCTGTCTTTCATCAGGGGTTCGGCGAGTGTCGCACCCGAGTCGGTCCAGGCACTGTCGGGGCTGAAGAGCATGATCTTGTTGTTGGTGGCGCTGCCTCCGACCAGAACCGCCTGGGTGTCGGACCATGGCAGAAGTATGGGGTTTATGACGGGCGCCGCTGTCGATGAGAAGGCTCGGGTATTGTAAGGCGCGGACGCTCCGACCACGAAGGTTTGCGTCGAGGGACCCGAGTATCCATCCTGGCTTCCGCCGTACATGACAATCTGATCACTGCCGGGGAGATATGTTGCGCCGTGAAGCAACCGGTCTTGGGTGACATGGTCCTGCGGCGTGATGGATTCCCATTTCCCGGTCGAGTAGGTGAATTTCTGCAGCCCGCGGTAATCTGCCGAAGCCGCCTTGCCTCCAACAATGTACAAGCCAGCCTGGCTGGCATCCTTGGGGTTCGAGCCCACGCATACAGCTCCCGTTACTGATTCGCCCTGCGCCAAGGTCTTCCATTCAGCGCCTTGCTCGAGCGCCAGCGACTGGAAAGCGCCGGCAGAGTATGTGTACAAGACGTTGTCGTGGATGACTGAACATACGTTCTCCAGAGCGACCTTGGGCTCGGGGACCTTCATCGTGTCCGTCTATTGCGTAGATGTACGTGATTGCGTCGTGGTAGATGCGAGTGGGAGGTAACGTTTCCAAAAATGAGTGTCGTGAAGTCTACAACATGACATGAAATTCCCTTGGCAATGAAATCGTTGAATGCAAACCAATTTCTCACAACGATGGTGGGTCGGTTCCAATGCGCCGATTCTCGAAAAGGGTTAAGAAGTCTCCCGAACGAAGGATGATCCAAAAGGCTGAACAGGCAAGCGAATGCCTTCGAGGCTTCGAATTGGGGGTTGAAACGATGGGGCTATCGAAGCGAATTCGGTTGGTCGGTCCCAAACTGGTAGGACGAGAAGCGGTTGACGAGAAGATGGAGAGGCGGTCCAAAGGGAGAAAGAAACAGAGCCGTCGAGCTTGTCGTGGATGGCAAGTATTACGCTTGTCTCGGAGTTTGATCTGCAGAACAAGGCTTCAGGGGGGGCGCTCTCGACAGCCAACTGGTCCGAGGTAGACCGGAAGGCAGGAGAAACGTGGGCAGGAGATAAACGACAAAATGGCTTCCTGTCGATTCTTCCAGGTCCTGAAGGCCTCCGTGTCGCAGGTTTTAGGGTAGCCAAGCAGAGACCTCGCAGTCGATGGGCGAATTGGTGAGAGTGTGAGTGTGTGAGTGTGTGCGTATGAAAGATGTCGTATCTAGGTATGTCGTGTCGTATCGCCCCGGGCTATTACTGTTGCTCGTGTCGGCCGATCGCTTGTTTCGGGTAAGATAGGGGGAAGAGAGGGGGACAATGCTGGCGCGTCGAGGAATCGAAGAACGATTCAGTTGTTGTTTTTGTTGTTTTTCTGTCTCGCGAGGATTCAACGTTCCAGACGATGAGTAGCAATTCCACCTCGAAGGAGCGAAAAATGCACACACGGCACCAGGAAGAGAGGAAGGAGAGGAAAACGGGGACCAAGGGAGGAAGTGTAGGGTAGGCAGCGTAGGTAGAGGAAGAGGCGAAAGGAAAAGAGTGGTACCAGTCGCCCTCGTTGGTCTGTGTGCGAGTGGGTAGTCAGTCGTGCTGCTCCCTCTCTCCTGTCTCTCTGTATCTATCCCAGCAGCGCTGCAGGACCACGAGTAGCAGCGGCAGCAGTCGTCGACCAGGTACAACCCAAATAGCAGGCGAGGAAACACGAGGTAGGGATTCGGGGAATCGTGACCGGGGGGTGTGTGGCTTACCAGGAGCGGCCTGGTTAAGCATCCGACGGGGGCTTGGACAGGCAGCGGACGAATCATATGGCCCAAGAGCCATCGATTATGGATGAGACAGGGGGCGTACCATGAGCCAGCGCCAAAGTAGAGGGTGAGCCAAGAGTACATGGACTGGTGGTGAGACGATGCGGTACCGCCGATGTACAGGCGGAGGATGCAACTACCCTAGAGGCTGGACCCTAGCGTGGCCTTTTCTGGACCAGCACGAGATTGGAAAAGGAGGTGCCGGGATACCTGGCCTATTAGAAATTCCAATCTCGCTGTTCCTGGACCAGGGTCGACAGCAGACAGAGACGCCAGTCGAGTTGTCACGGGAGAGATGACACCAGTCTACCTACCTACACTAGGTACTGTAAGCCAAACGGTTAAAGGGCCAGCCGTCGAGCAGTCAACCACTCGAACCAGTCGCACACGTGACACAGCAAGACAATGACAACGGGCGACCTACGTACCTAGTACACTAATTACTACCTAAATCGTGCATTGGGCGCTTCACCTCGCTCAAATGTGTAGTGCCATTTGCTTGCTTCTCTCACAAGCCTGGAGTCAAAAAGGAAGCAGAATCACGCGTCAGTGAAGCGAAGCAACGGTCATTGCAACCGTCTTTCCGTCCAGGTGTTTGCCGACTATTGAATTCTGTACTTTTCCTATTGCCTTGGTATCGTGCCAGTGCACCGTGCTCGAGATTCCTCTCGGGCTCATGTACGTCCGTCCGAGCCCAACACACTTGTGGGCCTGCATCGTCTGAGGATGGGGGGAAGACGGGTACACCATGGGACGCATTGCACTAGACGGTGGCTGACTGACAGCAGCAGCAGACCGGCCGGTCGTCCATTGCTTCGACGTCTGGCTTTGGTGCAGCATCTCAAGCCCGTTTGCGTGCTTGCCATCTCGGTTGCTGTGACGGTGTGTCAGACCGCCACCGTTCGAGGTATATCGATGATGCAGATGAATCCCGCACACAACAATCCTCTTTACTGGCAAAGAAGCTGACGGACGACGAGAATGCCAGATCCGGAGGCCCCAGTCCCATCAAGCGGGCCAGCACCGCGTGGGCTCCTGGTTTCTAGCTCTTGATCTCCAAATAACACGGACGTGCAATGACAGGCTTGTAAGCAACCGGCGGAGCAATGGGTCTGGACATACGGGACCTGCAACGAGGCGAGCGACAGGCAGACAATGAGAAGAAAGCGAAAGCCTGTGCAAGTAAGACGCGCCTGGATGTTGGGCGAACGAGATGGACCAACGTCATACCGCAGCACGCTCATCAAAGTAGACGGATTTCCCAGCGGACCACGGAGTAATGTGATGGGAAAGCTGGGGAGAGGCGGCGGCGGCGGCGGCGGCGGCGGCGGCGAGAGAGAGCACCAGGCAGCGGGCAAATTGCAAACAATCAAATAATCATGCACCTTCGCTCCTCATCTGCTCCTTGGGATCTAGCGTGTACCATACCATACACAACCACGTCCGGTCCCGCACAGGACGGGGACCGTTTGCATGCATATGTACCGGTATGTGCTGAAATTGGACGAGAAGATTGCAGTGCAGAGGCGGGGGGCCAAACGGGCAGGACTGCCAAAAGGCAAAGGAGAGCGGGCGTTCGTAGCACGTAGTATCCGTAGAGGAGAGGCACTGACCGTCAGGAAGAAGGGAGAGTGTGGCAGCGTTGATCATTGACGGTACGTACCGTACATCGCTGCCCCTCCGATGGAAGGACCGACCCAATGATATTTTGACTGAAACGCGCTAGTCAAGCCCGCCCCTGCGTCGACCGACAACGCCCCCCCTGAGCCACCATTAGTGTAGAGAGACTGCATGGGCCCGCCTGTGGACGATGCACGTCGCGGGCAAGGTCGACCGTTATTTTAGTGTACGTACCTGCTTACATGCTTGCTTGTACGGATACAGAGATACATTACGTGCAGTTGCAGTTGCAATGCGCAGCAAAGCTGAGCTTACATACATGTTACTGGCCCAAGTAGGTGGTTTGTTCAGCTGCCAGCTAAAGCCTCGACTCGACTTGACTCCCGCGCAAAATAGTAATTAATACCCTGCCTGTTTGACGGCATGCCCGCGTGTCATACCAACCAACCCATACGACTGCATAATATGATATAGTAATAGCACGAGAGGCCCGACGAAGACGGGAGATGGGCGAATGTGCAGAAAAGGGCAACATCAGACCCGGCGCTACATGGCCTCAGTTGCGCTATCCCTCCTTTATTCTCCCTTCGCTTCCGGGCCGCGGGGGGGGGGTCATTGAACCCCTCCCATGTCAGACTTGCTCCGGCACGGCTGCATCGCCGGAAGGAATCCCTCGACCAGGTTTGGCCCCGGTGGTGGGGAGGGAAGGGAGAGATACTATCCGCGATCCGTATTCCTACCTACCTACTCAACTACATCTTGCAAGTTACACCAAACTTGCCAAAACACTCCTCCGAGCCGGTTGCGGATCTCATGACGGGTCAATCCAACGCCGTCCTTATATGACAAACCCGAAAGACTGATTTGAAAGAGTTGAAAACCGCCCCCTGCTGCGATCAAAGTGGCGCACGACCTGAAGGTGCCATTGAAGCGCACTCAGCCTAAAATCCTGATACTTCCACTGACGGAGGGCCCCCCGTCCATACCTTTCCGCCTCACTCTCTCCGTACATTCCACCGGACGCGACGCAAAGCAAATCCTGCCCGCTGTGGAACGAGGGGAGAGCCGGGCAACGCGCGGGCGCGCATTGCCCCCCAGGGCTAGAGAGCTGGCAGCAGTAGCTTCGCCGCCGCTGCCTGCCACTGGAATCACTCTCCTGTCGACAGAGGCCGCGTACCCTGGAGGATAGCAGAGCGCCTGAGCTGGGAACTGCCGGGTAGGATGCGGGGGCTTAGGCCATCCGATATGTATATCCCGAATCCGCGATGCAAAGAAACGCTTGTCCCCCCTCCCTTCCCGGCACTTTCATCAACCTCCAACGACGCCGGCCCTGGTTCTGACGCAGCCTTGCTGGCATTCCCGTGGTTTCAAGGACATTGCCTGGACCAAGAGAAGTGAAAACCGCCCTGAATCCCCCTCCTCGACCGCAACCTAGGACATTATCAGGTCCTACCCAGACTCGCCAGTGTCAGGAAGTTTCGAGGTCTAGTCTTGGCCCCGTGTGTGTGTGTGTGTGTGTGTGTCAGGCCTCTCCTTTCCAACAGAGACGAACTAGTCCAGAGTCTAAAATTCCCATCCGATGAACCGCAGGCAGCCCTCTCCTCTTCCTCAGGCTAATTGACTTCTGCCCAACATCCCCCGCATTCGCCGGTTTCTCGGACTGCCGTGCGCATCTCAACTCATTTTCCCGCCACACCACCACCGCCGCACAGGAACCTTGATTTGGCGGCTTGGCTTCAACGGCGGCGCCCCGAAGGCTGCATGCGAGATATGCCGGTCGGTATCTGAACATGACATTCTTCCGTGCGTCGCGGACAGCCTGACACCGGGATAGCGCCTCGAAAAGGTCATGGGAAAAGAAAAAGAAAAAAAAAGCCATTTGGGATGCACCCTCCCCCCCCTCTTCACACCGCCTCACACACCGAAGGCCCCCTCCAGAGCATGGACTATGTATGGTATTGCGTGCGTATAATGTGTGGTCGAGGTTTGAGAACTCAAGAGAGCTTTCCGGGTGCACAGCCAGCCCCCCCCAAATCGGGCACTCTTCCCCAACCATTTGAAATTACGTAGGGCACACATCCAACCGCGAACGAGCGCTGCAAAAATGAGAGTAATGAAAAAGGATAAAGAGAGAGAGGAAGGATTGTGAAGGGTTGTCCTTCCTCACCACAGACAGAGTGTGTTGGTGTGTGGAAGCGACCACCCGGGACGCCTGCATATCATCGAATCGGAGACTTTCCCCATCACTCCACGTCTTCCTGCTGACTGACTCTACCTCCCACCTTACGCGCTTCTCGATGCAATGTACTATGTAGGTAGTGCACGTGCACGTGATGTCAGCTCTCCAGACGCTCCCTCCAACACTAGAGATTCAGATCTTCCTCTCCTCTCCGTTTCAAAGCGCCAATCCAACCCGCTTTTGCTTTTTTTTCCCGCTCCGCCACACTGGTGGAAGGCCTTGCGTAGCACATCGTACACCAGAATGGGTAACCGCAAAAGATTGCGATTTGCGCCCCGGCATGCCTGCACTTATTTCGACTGGCCGCCGGAGAGAGGGCTAGCCTTGTCACGCAGATATGTCATCTTCGCGCCCGCCCAACAAGAAGAGAGAGACTTACCCTTCTGACATCCAGCGGCACCGCGTAAGCGCCCGAGACGGCAAGAAAAATAAAATGTATAAAAATTACATTCGCTATCCTAATCCCCCGACTTGCCGCACATTCGGATCCGATTCGTCCCTCTCTTCCCCATTCCCTGAACCACCCTAAAAAAAAATACCACCTTTTTCCTCCTCAACCCGGTCCGATTCCCACAGACCGCGCGCGCCTCCCCCCTCACCCGTCTCACTCATTGGCCTTGAGAGACATCTTCAGCTCGTCGTTCCAAGAGCTTGCAACGTGACTCTCTCTCACACACACTCATTTACTCACTCACTTTCCAGCCATCAGCTCAACTGCCAACGTCATTGCTCCAGAAACCGTTGATGATGTTGGATTAGCGCCGAGGCTTTAGCTATGTCTCTTCATTCTTGACCCCAGAGCCAATCAAGCTATAGCTTGAGTCACGTACTCTGTATACATTCATAGACGGACCCTCCATGTGGGCAATCTGCTGTTTCCATTATACACCACCCAAGGCCATGCCAGCAATAACCCCTTAGTACCGAAACCACACCGCTGCCTCTATCATGCGCTTTTTTTACCGGCTCAAAGTATATACGAATCCTGTCTTGGCTCTGTCCCCTTATCGCCGTCAAACCAATTTCTGCTTTGCTTCCATCTTGTTCCGCCTCGCGTTTCCGTACGGGTTACATGATGGGGTTTTCTTTCCCCCTATCCTCCTTTCTTCCTAGCCCTGGCTAGCTGTTAAAGACCCCTACCCAATACTGCTTGCCTTTTCGTGTGGATTTTCCGGCCTCCTTCCAAATCATGTCGCTAGTGTGGGCCAGGCGTCCGATGCCGTGGGTCCATTGCGACTTTTCCTAATCCACCCCTGTTCTCCGAGTTCCTCAATGCCCCCAAACTGGGTAAGACGAGCGCAGCAACTTCTAGACGCTGACGAAGGCTTCGGCTGGTAATTGGGCCTGTGCGAGTCTTAGTATTATTTTCCCTGTGTTCCGGGTTTCGGAGCATCCTACCTTTTTCTCGTGGAAGACTGCCAATGCCCTGGTGAAGTCCCAAGCGACGTCTGACAAGCACATTTCCGAGTACGCGTGTGTCATTGTGGTTTGCTTCGATAGTTCGACAATCATGGCCTGGCGTTGTTCTTGTTCCTGGGCCGGCGGGGCTTGTGCCTCGGCAACGAAGACATTAGGGAGCGGGTTGAAGGCTCTGAGGGACAGCATATCGCTAACGACGCGGATGGGGTTGCTGTTGGGTCGTCCAGGTCCCAAAACAAACGTGCGAGAGAAGCTCCGGAGACCCGTCTTGCCGTCCTTGTCGCATTCTTCGAATTGACCATGCACAGATATGATCATGCCGTCCACACCGCCGGGTGTCTGGCCAGTCGGGTCGGCGAGACCGGGCAGAAGGTGGCAATCCATAATATACTTGCTGATGTCCACCTTGATGTCCGGGTGCTGTGTTTTCGGGAGGTCGTTCCAGAGGTTCCAGATGGCCTCTCTTCCCGTAATCAATCTTGCAGCTCGGGCGGCTGGTGTCGTGATTTTCATGAGGTTCCGAGATTGCTTGATGTATGAAGCCCAGGGCATCGGCTGTGGCAAGCTTGGATCCCTAATGGAGTAAGTGTCGACCGCCAGAGAGAACTGACTGTTGTCGTCGTAATATTTGGCCAGGAGACCCGTGCGGTCCGTGTCAAAGCCGAGGAAGAACTCCAGCAGGAACGCCTCTCCAATGCCCGCAACGTCGCGGAAATCGGGTCCACGTTGGGGAATCGGCTTTGGCCGACCTGCTGCTTTGATCTCCGCAATCCGTTCCGGTGTCAGTTGCTCACCGTTCAAGACTTGCAGCTTAGGGAAGAAGTGCAACAGCTCGAGCACCACCTTCGGGTCCGCGATGTTGAGCGGGTTCCCCGTTAGGTACAGAGTTTCCAGCTTCTTAAGCTTCTGTCGCCATCTTGACAGCCCTGTGACGGACGCAATCTGATTCCCACTCAGGTCGAGGTTCTTGAGGTCCGGGAACGTATCCGCCATCTCTTCGACTTGCGCGACGGTATCAATATTGTTGTTTGCCAGGCTGATGCTGTGGATGGCATCAATCTTCGCTTGAGCCGTCTTGAAGAGCTCGTCGCAAATCCTCATCATGACCTTGAAAAGCTTTTCGGCTCTGTCCTTGGACTCTAATATTCCCATCTGGATCAGGCCCTCGTCTTGGTACAGGGAGTCTAGCCTCAGAAGCTTGTTTTCCATGTCGTAGCGGAGCGACATGATGCTTTGCAATTTCTGTTTCGTCTCCTGAGCTGCGGCAGATGCTTCGTTTGCCTTGGCAATCGATCCGTCACTGTCAGTGATCTCCAATTGCGTTCCCGCGAAAGTGAAGGTGTTGACTTTGAGAATCTCCTCCGCATCTTCTTGGCTTGCCGCAACGTTGACCAAGTCCCCTCTCATACTTGACTATTGATGGTTAGCGGTTTCGTAGTCTCAAATTTCGTCTCAGCTACATGGAGGGCACAAGCAGCCCGTATGGGGCTGTTTGTCTCTAGCTTCGCGTAGTGTCTTGCGTTGCAACGAGGCTGGACCAGTCGGCGTCCCTATGTAGTTCCCCTGAGCCTCACAACAACGCGACATACCTTCTTAATGTGCACCGTTTTGTTGCGGCCGGACAGAGTGGTGGCTTTCCGTTCGAGAAACATCAGCAGGTCCCTCAGGCCACCGTCGTCATTGCTTGCGGCCTTGCTCTCCTTCAGACCCTTGACGGTCAGCCACACGAGACCAGAGCTCTGTGGCTTCCTCCTCGATACCAGATCGTTTCCATCGCCGGTGTCTAGGTGCCGAGCAATCGCTTGGTGTACTTTCGAGCCTGGCTTGGTTGGGGGCCCGCCACCCCGCGTTGGTCGCTGAGGTCGCGAGTTGTTCGTGTCAGCGGAGGCTGCTCTGTTGTTTGGTCGACGTGTCCCATTTCCCCCAACGGCGCTTCCCATGTCAAGGTCTCCATCCCTGTCGACTTGAGTTCTGCCACCTCGACGCTTTTGGATGCCGCCGCCGCGCGAAGTCTTCGTTCCAGCGACGGAGTTGCGGGTTTCGCGTGCAGGCTGCGAGTTCATGATGCGAGGGGCTCGAGGAGGCGCCATTTTGGAGATGCTGCCGCAAGAAAGATGATGCGACGGGTGGCGTTCGATAGTAGATAGAGGGGTATTCGTAAATAGAGTTCGCTTGTTGAAGGCGACGGTGAAGACAACGACGAGCGATTTGTTGGATATGCCGTCACGCTTTCGGTGGTAACAGGTAACGATTGTCGAATCTAGAAGAAATCGCTGCGATGTTGTAGATGTTTTTTGTGCGTGTTATATTTAACGCCGGGACGTTCCTGTAGAGGACAAAAGGCGATGTTGTAGAGCGAATGACTGTTGTCTCGTTTCTGGGACGTGGGCAGCTTCAGAGTACAAAGGCCCTAGGGACCTAGGCGCAAACTCGGGGCTACTGCGAGAAGCAGATATCCTTTTGGCAGAGCCGTTATATATCGACAAAGAGAATAGTGAATGAATGGCCGGCACGCAAGGGGGCAAGTACCGCGCAGCTTCGTGGGCGGTATTCAAGGTGAGGCGAGTGATGGAGTGGAGGGAAACGGCAGTGAAGAAATTCGCCCGTCGCGAAAAGCAGTGACGTTTGAGTTAGCCCCACCACAGGTCACCAGGCAGGCAGGAACGCTCAGGTCGCATGCGACCTCTCTGGACTAGGTTTAGCGCAATTGTGGCTCTGGCTGCCTTCTCTCCCGTAGTATCCGTATCTGATTGTTAAATATATCGAAACTTTTCCGTGTGTGTTTCTCCCGATCCCTCTTTAAACAAGATTGGTCACGAGGTTTACCAATGGGGTTTGCTTGTTATTGCAACCGCTATGATGCGCTGGCTTCATGCTGCCAGCTGTTGCCCCGGCAGTGGTATTCCAGGGACCTTCCCAGGTTTACGATGTAACAAACACAGCGATAGCTGAGTAGATGAGGAAGACTGCCAGCGCCAGCGTCAATATGAACTGAACAATACAAAGCGAAAGTGAAAATGGGAGGTAAACAATGTTCATATTTCCTAGTAAGTTACACTTCCACTTTTATCGGTTCTTCCGAATTGTCAAAAGCGCCAGACTGAGAAGCTTTCATCGGAGAAAGCAGACATGCTGCCCCGGCCCCACTTGTAGACC
Source organism: Colletotrichum graminicola M1.001 (assembly GCF_000149035.1). NCBI lineage: Eukaryota > Fungi > Ascomycota > Sordariomycetes > Glomerellales > Glomerellaceae > Colletotrichum > Colletotrichum graminicola. The sequence continues at coordinate 719,206 of NW_007361018.1, read as the reverse complement.
CTGAAGCTGAGCTTGTCGACCAAACCTTATCAAGCATATTATTATGTAATCAATATCAGGTGACCGCGATCTGATTTCGCGTCGAGCTCGACGACGACGCGTCTGGTTTAATCGCCACGCGAGCCCCTCGTTATCCGCGAGCAGAGACCTTGCCGACCCCAGATTGGGAGGTTTTTCATAACGGTCACATAGAGTCCCATCATGCTTACGCATTTTGGGCGAAAACCCAATAACTCAGTCATCGAGTGAGGATCATTCACTGTTCCCACCATGGATTCTGATGAATACGACGACGATCTTGCAGACGAGGATTTGGTGGAAGCACTTAGTCAGAGTCAGGCTGGCCCATCGAGCTCCTCAGCCTTTAATCTGCAGACTGCGCCCTCTGCCAGGTCGTCGGCATTTACCCATGCCCTGGAGCCATCTTTCAACAGAGGCAACGCGGGGCGTCAACTCCCAGCAACCAATGTAGGTCGAAAGTCATTGACACCGTTTACCCTCATCACTGCGAACGTTTTCTAAACGGTTCTGCAGGCATTTCAGAAGTCAGCATCGACTCGACCTCTGGCAAACGAATTGGATGACTTGCCCTCAGATGCATTTTCCTCCTCGCCGGAACCTCTGTCGGCCGCACCACCCACCAGGAATGCAGCAACTGCGGCGCCCAGGGCTCAGAATGGATTGACTCGCACATCATCGTCAAGTTTCAGACAGACCACCTTGCTGGGTGGTAGGGTCGCAGACGACGCCCCTATCCAACCTTCTCAGCCAGGATTCGGCCGGGTCTACAGGGGAGATAAGCCTGAAGAAGCCCCTTCTCAGCATGCTATCGATCGTGAAGAGATGAAGACCTGGCTGTATCCAACCAACCTCGGAGCCACCAGAGACTATCAGTTCAGTATCGTCAAAAACGGCCTGTTCAACAACACACTTGTCGCCTTACCCACTGGTCTTGGCAAGACATTCATTGCTGCAACCATCATGCTCAACTACTACCGTTGGACCAAGGACGCCAAGATTGTGTTCGTTGCGCCTACTAAACCCCTGGTGGCCCAGCAGGTCGACGCTTGCTTCAACATTGTGGGCATACCTCGATCTGAGACAACGCTCCTTACAGGCGACACCGCACCGGCCCTCAGAGTAAACGAGTGGTCGTCCAAACGAGTGTTCTTCATGACACCGCAGACGCTGCAGAACGACATCTCTCACGGCTATGCCGACCCGAAATCCATCGTTCTGTTGGTGATAGACGAAGCCCATCGCGCCACGGGCGAGTACGCGTATGCCAAGGTCGTCAAGAGAATACGCCAATACAACTCCTATTTCCGGTTATTGGCGTTAACCGCGACGCCCGGCTCAAAGATTGAGACGGTGCAAGAAATCATTGACAACCTCGGGATATCACACATTGAAATTCGAACCGAGGATTCCATTGACATCCGTCAATATGTGCATCAAAGAAACGTTGAGCAAGTTGTCCTCGATCCCTCTGACGAAATGTGCGAGATCAAGGATCTGTTCTCGAAGGCCCTGAAGCCGCTGATGGACAAGCTCACCCAGCAAAACATCTATTTCGGCAGGGATCCGATGGCAATAACAACATACGGTTTGGTGAAGCAACAGCAGGAATGGTTCGCTACCGTCGGACGCAAAACCAATCCCGGAATGCAATTCATGATGAGGGCTATTTTCAGCATATTGCAGAGTCTTGCCCACGCAATCAAGCTGCTCAACTTTCACGGAATCAGACCCTTCTACGAGAACCTGAAGGAGTTCAGAGGCGGAGTTGAAGACATGGGAGAGAAGGGGTCCAAATACAAGAAGCAGATAGTTAACGACCAAAGCTTCCAGGAGATGATGACGAGGGTAGAGAAGTGGCTTCGCACCGAGGGCTTCGTCGGCCATCCGAAGCTTGCCGCTTTGCAGGACACCGTCCTCAACCACTTCATGGACGCCGGTGCGACGTCCACCCGCATCATAGTGTTCAGCGAATACAGGGACAGTGCCGAGGATATTGTCCGGGTTCTGAACGTGCACAAACCACTGATCAAGGCCACTGTTTTCGTCGGCCAAGCGGACTCGAAGCGGTCCGCAGGCATGAAGCAGAGCGAACAGATTGCAACGATTCAGAAGTTTAAGGACGGCGAATACAATGTACTGGTCGCGACCTCCATCGGCGAAGAGGGCTTGGACATTGGACAAGTCGATCTCATTGTGTGCTACGATGCTTCTTCCTCGCCCATCAGGATGCTTCAACGGATGGGCAGAACGGGACGAAAGAGGGCAGGCAACATCGTACTCTTGCTCATGCGGGGCAAAGAGGAGGACGCCTTTGCCAGGTCGAAGGACAACTACGCAGAGATGCAGAAGCTGATCTGCGAAGGGAGCAAGTTCAACTTCCGCCACGATCTTTCGGCTCGGATTGTGCCTAGGGATATTCGGCCCGAGGTGAACCTGCAGCACATCGAGATCCCCATTGAAAACACGCAAAACCCGTCACTTCCCGAGCCCAAGAAAGGGAGGGCGAGGAAGAAGTTGCCCCCAAAGAAGTTCCACCTGCCAGACGGCGTTAGTTTGGGCTTCGTCAAGGCATCAGATATGGGCAAGGCTAGTGCAGCCCCCAAAAGAGGTCGCCCTCAGAAAAAGCAAGAGCCGACAGAGGCGGACTTCGTCGCTGACGTGCCCTCGGTTAACTCGGTCGTCCTCACAGAAACACAGTTGGCTGAGTTGGACAGGGTGTACCGGTCTCTGCCTGCCAGCTGGTCCAAAATCGAAGAGACGGAGATGCCAAGTTTGACTGCCTGTCCCGAGCTCCAACGACGCCTTCGACCAGTAGGCAAGGTTCAACACGGCCAACGAACGAAAAGGTTCGTCAAATTATGCCAGAAGCTTGCCAAGAGCCAAGACACAAGAAGTCGCTACATACAACCGTTTGGGGAAGAGGACACCAGCCGGTGGGAAGAGGTTGCGGTCCCAGATTATGCCAGCGATACGGAAGACGGGGCGCTTCCGGGCAACGGTGCCAGGAGGCAGTCGAAAACGGTGGTGTCTGAGGATGAGCCCATCGAGGAGTCAAGGCCAAAGAAACGCAAATCCAACAGTGCACCCAAGCGCTCAGCATTCACATCTGCTACAGCGCTAGTGGACGACGACATGGACAAGACCGCGGATGAAGAAACGCCGCCGCGACGGCTTCCGAAGCCGAAGAAGGCTGCTACGGGACGAGGACGCGGCAAGAAGGCCTCGAGGCGAGTGGGCCGTGGCATCAACAGCGATGAGCTCGGCGACGACTGCGACAGAGGCAGCGATGTGATGGAAACGGACGGGTCAGACAGCGGGGGTGACTTGCTCGATTTCGTCGTCTCGGACGAACACCCCGTGTCCAGCAACCACCCGTCATCTTCGGCGTTGCCCACGAGCCAAGCCACGGCCACGGGCTCAACGCAGCGCAACGATGCCGCCCAGCCTTTTTACGTGCCGACCGAGTTCCCGGCGACACAGGAGTCGGCAGACTCGCTTCCGGATCTCGCGGATGTGCTTCTCAGTAACAAGGCAAAGAGGTCGCGGACAGCAGCGTCGATGGACGAGTCTGAGGACGGAGACGCTACTCCGCGACAACAGGCAGGCGGACGGCAGCAGAGAAGGCGAGCAGTGTTTGAGAGCGACAGCGACGAATAAAGTCGACAAGCTGCACTATCGATACTTTGCAATTGTAAAAAGACATGCACGGGGCAGAGCGGCGGGCGTGACAGCATCAGCTAGACATAGCCAGGAATGACAATAATGACTGAATGAACCGTGTTTATTGCTCTAATCTATTTCCCCATCTCTCTTGCAACCCTCCAGCCCCGGAACACCGACGACGACACGAGAGCCACGCTCCTCTATAAAAAAGTCTCGAGTCAGTAAAGAACGTCCCGATGACAATGCGATTGCCAACGTAGCAACAACAGAAACTTTTCTTATTAGACCAGCAAATTTCAGAAACCCGAGTTAAAAGCACAACATCCCCACCCCGCCCACCCGCCGCCCCTTACCCCCCGACGGAATCGAGGGACAGCACATGACGGTGCAAACGTTCCCAAGCCCATGTGCCGGTTTAAGAGTAAGGGTGTCTCACGAGGGGCGAGACCAGAGGGGAGGAGGGGAGGTCAAGAAGAACAACCCCCCTTTCCCCGGGGCGTCTCAGACGGCTCTTCCTATGAGTATAAAAGGTTTTATGACTTTCATCATATGGTGGTCTTCCTCCCCAGTCCCTCCACCCCATTCTCCTCCTCGGGAGCTTGGGATCTGGGAGTCCTGAAGCTCGAAAAGGTAAAGAAAGGATGGGAGGAAGGGGGAGGTTTCATAGAAGGAAATTTCGATTGAGCTTACCTCTCTGGTACGGACTTCAATCAAGTGTCCTTGTACGACATTGGAGAGAGAGGGAGGCGCGTCGAAAGTCGAGAAATTCGCAGGGTGGAAGGGGATGCCCTTTCGTTGGGCGGCGGACGCCCGGGTTGATGTTGACGGGAAAGCAAAGAGGATTGAAATTTTTCGCAGCAAACGCGGGTTTTGGAGAGCGGGCAAAGGAGAGGGACGTGGGGCGTGGGGAAGGAGCTCTGGCCAGCTGTCTGCCAACTGGCAGAGACCCCACTGGAGCTCCCACCAATCGTGTGATGGAAGCGACACCGTCCTGGGACCTATGTACCTTGGTACGATGTAGGTTATTATCTAAGACAGACTGCACACACATCTACCGGCGGGAGGAAATGGCTCCTACGGCAGCGGGAACGGCGCGAACGGCAGTCCGTTGCTGACCCGAAGCTTACGGGCCCGACGCATCACACTCCCAGCATGGGGCAGGGGAGGTGCCGCATAGGAAAGGGATGTCTCGGCTCGCACGATATCGTCTTGCGATTTGATTCTATCTGAACCATCTAGGTAACTTTGGGTATCTATCTACGCCCGGCATTTCGCTTGTCCTCCCATCTCCTCCCTCCCTTCCTTTCTGATGCATGCATTGAATCCACCGGGTGACTCAAGTCCATCAAAGAACATGTGTCTTTTCCCCTCGTGTTCCAACCGCAGATCCCCCCACCGCGCCCCAGCCCTTTTGCCTGCGCAGCCGTGTGCGGACGGCGCGTCGCGATGCTTGGGGCCAGAATACGGGCTGTCAGATCTGGCCCCGTGCCTCCGGCGTCCAGTGGGGGGGAGCGAGACAACGCTTGGCTTTGCACGCCGAACACGTCATTCCTGTACCCCTTTCCGCGGGAACCCGAATCCTACACCATGTCCTCCTTACCCACCCAGGTTGTTGACTTCCATCCACCGGTTTCTTTCTCTGTCCTGTGGCGGTTTTGTTTTTGGTTTTGTTGTTTTTGTGTCTCCAGACGCCCAGAGCAAACAGTCCATCAGTGAACACGAGAAGCTATAGACTTAGCGTCTCCTTCAGTGCAACACTCCATGACATTGCTCGACGGGCACCCAGTGACGTTTCAGTGGTTTTCAGAGCTGCCAGATCAAATTGAGCGAGATAACCGTCTCTACTCTAAATCATCTTCCTCAAAACGTGGCGTCCTCAAGTCCCCCATGGCCCCATGGCCGGCCTGTCCTGCCACGAGTCACGTTGCTAGCCATGTCCTCTCTATTATCAATCTCATGCGAATTCAAGATGAGAAAATGAGATACATCCGAGAGCAAGCAGAGTGGTTGTGCGAGACCAAATAATACAAAATTGCAAATGAGGGAGAGTCGAGCATACGACCCCCTCGAGCCCTCCAGAGGCTCTGTCCATATCCAGTCATCAAATCATTAGCCCATCCCGCGCCCAAGCGGACAAGTTTTGTCACACACGCTAGAACTGCCACAGGCAGCTGCCAACGTACCCATCGCACACCTTTCCGGCCTCCATTTACTGGCTTGGAAAGCTTTGGTAGTCCATGGCCCACTCGAGAGACTGGAACGGATCCTGCGACGCTTGGGAGTAGCCCAAGCCGGCGCTCGGCACCTCACCGAAGAGGGAATCGTACGTCTTGCTTACGGTGTTGGCGGGGAAGAGCTGGAAGTCGTTGCCACAGAACTCATCGGCTCCGCCATTAAACGTGTCCTCGAAGCCCTCATCCACCTCAGCCAAAGAATTTGGTGTGTAGAGCATGGCATTGCCCTGGCCGATGGGAGAAATGTGAGGGGCGGTCTGGATGGCATCCATCTGAGGCTGGCAAGTGGGAACAGGCTGGTAGATGGGGAATGCCATGTTCATCTTTTCGGCGAAGACAGACCGGTCAGGGGTGGGGAGCTGGGCGTGGGCACCATAGATATCCTCATTCACAGTGAAGTCGGGGCCCTCTTGGTACGAGTAGGGGCCGTAAGACACATCGGTGGAGGGAGTGTTGTGGTCTGACGGGGACATGGACATGTCAAGCTGACCATCGAATGGACCCGAAACACCGAGAACTTGGTCAAAGTCTTCGTCCGAGATGTAGGAGGGGAACTCCATGCCATCAATGTGGGAAGCAAAGTCGCCCACGGGACCGATGGTGTGCAGGGGAGCAAGAATGGGGTCGTTGAAGTTGAACTGCGCCTGGTCCATTGGCGGAGGGGGGGTGGCGGCGCTGCTGGTAGAAGGAGTAGGCATGTGGATGAGCTGGGGGGTGGAATGCGTCACGCTGCCGGCCTTGCTCGACGACTTCTTGCCGTTGGTCTTGGTGCGAACGTATTGCCAGCCGTGGGCCTTCTCCATGTGCTGCTTGCAGTTCGATTCCCGCTTCGACTTGTAGGGGCACGGCTTGTATAGGCACTCGTACATGGGCGGTGCCGAGGAGTGCTTGTCGTTGTGGTGGCGGTCCATCTCCTTCTCGGTGGGCCAACCGTACTCGTGGTATTTGCAGGACTTGACAGGGCATTTCCAGGGGCGGGAGTGAGTCTTCTCGTGCTTGGTCAAGTCACAAGGACGCTTGAACTCCTTGTTGCAACCAGGCTCGCGGCACTTCTTGGGGGCAAGCTCCTCGGGGCTCGCGTTCTTCTTGCGGCGGGCCATAGAGCGCATGATCTCCTCGTCGTCTTCTAATTGCTGGCTCAAGGAGCGTTTCATCTGAACGGGGCTCTTGGTGTCATCAAGGTCAACCTCCAAGCCGGTCGCCATGGAAATGGCCTTTCCGTCCTTGCGAACACGGACGAGCTCAGCGGGACGTCCGTTCTCGGTGATGCCACCGAACAGCTTGATTTCGTCGGTCCTGGGGAGGACGTTAGCACAGTGAAGCGGGAGATGGGAGTGGGTGTCGTACGGGTCAACGTCCATCTCAGCAGCGTCTGATTCCTTGGCGGCAGCAAGTTGGCCAGCGTACTGGCGAATCTGTTCCACGAGGTCGATGAAATACCCGTTAGTGTAAGGCCGGTCGTTGGGTCGAGTCTGTTCTCGGTCGCTGAGGTATTCCACGGTGGCTTGAATGCAGCGGATCGACGTCAGGCAGAAGTCGAGGTACAAGGCGGCGGTCTTGGTCCTCTCCTTCATCAACGATGGATAAGTACTTCCCCAAACTCCAGTATGATTCAGGAGCTGACTTACCGGTGCCATAAAGATGAGGGTCTTTTCCAGGTCTCTCAGGCAGATGATCTCCTTCTCTCTGATGCGCCTGGGAACATCAAGAACAATCGGCTCGAAGTCCTTGAGGGCGGGCTTGGCCCGGAGTGGTCGAAGGATGTGCTCTTGGATGCGGTTTGCGGCCTTGGAGCTCAGAGCGGGAAGCTTCTCCATGGTGGAAGAAGTGTTGGCAGCAGACCGGGTGATGGCGGATGCCTTCTTTGAAGCAGTGGTCGCAGTCTCTGTCTCGGCGGTATGCGCGACAGAGGTGCCGAGTCCGCTGTCTGATTCATGATGTCTCGAGGAGCGACGGGTTCTGGGGCGCAGGATGCGACGTTCCGCCTCCTTGGACTTTTCCTTTGCCATGGCGGGGTCAACGACAGGAAGGTTGAGGAAGCCTCTGGGCACGGGAAGACTGTCGTCTCGGAAAGACTTGGCCTTGGGGGAGACAAGGGTGATGTTGGCAAGTGACTTGTCGATGTCGTCGACAAACAATGCCATACGGCGGCGATGGGCATCGACGACGTCGTCCAGGTTGGTCTGGGAGCGTCGAAGGCTTGGGGGGACAGTCAAAGCATCGTCAAGGGAAGATGTAGGACTGGTGGGAGAATGGAAGGTAGCACCCTTGCGGAGGCTGTTGGTCTTAAGAGTGAGGCGACTGCCGGCAGAGGACTCCGGGGGAGTCACCGGAGTCCTGCGTCGAGGGTTGACGGAGACGGACATGGCGAGGGTAATGACACGGGTGTCCAGAACTCTGTCGACTACGGTGTGTTAGACGTCTTGCGGGTTCACCAAGTTGTAGGGCTGAAGAGAGAAGCGGCGGGGGTGAGTCACAACCAGGAGCACGCTGGTAGGCTCGATGGCGTAGTCCTAAACTCTTGAGCAAGCCCAAGGTTCAGCATTGGTCAATGTGGCGGGAAATGGTTTGAGATAGGAAACGTGCGGGCAAAAGACATGAATGAGAAGAGGAGACCGAGTCTTACGTTGAGATGGGGCGGAGATGGTATCGATGAGTACGATGTAGATATGCGCAGTGGATGATACGGCAGACAGCGAAGCAGGCGAGTCGATTTAAGTCGAGGCCGAAATCCGTCTGCCTGATTTTCAAAGGCTTCTGGAAGCGGGACAAAATGTGAGACGGTGTACGGTTTGGGGCTTTTCGTCGCAGTAGTACGCGTCGGCGAGCAGACGAGGATGGAGGAGGAAGAAATTGTTGTAGTTGGATGTATCCGGAGGAAAGAGGAGAGGCAGGCGAGGTGGGTGGTGCGCGGCGGCCTCAGTGGGACAAGGCGGCGTGCGTGTCGTGTCGTGTCCTAAGGAGTCGGGAGCTACGGATAGGACTACGGTAGAAAGCAGGAAGTTGGACGGACGATGAGAAGGAGGAGGAGGAGGAGGAGGAGGATTCGGTCGAAGGAAAGGACGAACGAGGATTGGGGGGGTAGGAGGGGAAAAGAGGCGTGGTTGTGAGCGAGGACGTGGAAAGCACGGTCGAAGGTCTTCGAGGTTGATTAGAAAAGCAGCACAGCAAGCAAGCAAGCAGCCGCCAGCACTGAATCCAGTTCAAGGCGTGCTGGACGGATGGGCGGACCAAAACTATGGAAGGCGCCCGCCCGGGGTGAGAGGCTGCTGCCTAATCGGCTAACCAATGAGAGAACGTCGCCGCCAACCCAGTGGAGGCGGAGTCTGGGCTTTTCGGTCCATGGAAGGATCGGACCCCCGGTTCAACAGACGACCCTCGAACGGTACGTACCTACCTCTCTCTCTTTCTGTCTTTCTCACTTTGTCTCTCTCTCCCCGCTCCTCCCTTGCCATCTTTTCCGCTGCGGGCGGCAGCGCCAACTCTCTCATTGACTCTCCTCCCGTCCATGCCCCATCGCTGGTGGGAAATAGAACAGATTCTGTCTCGCAGCTAATTCCTGGCTCAGGTAGACCCGCTGTTAAGATCACCGCAGCTCTGCAGCAAACTGCTGGAACCGCAGGGCGGTGGACGAAAGCGTTAGTGTCGTGAACACAGCCCGCCCCCGAATCAAGCATCGGTGTAACAGATGAGCAGAGACTCCATCACATACATCCTACGGAGTTATTCTCTAAGGTTATACGATACCCTCGCCCTTAGCATTACACTATACTACACCACAGCACCCGCCCGTGTCGCAGTATTAAGCTTCAGCCCGTTTACTAATCAGGGGTACGGAATGGTGTAACGATAACATGAGAAGAGAGAGAGAGAGAGAGAGAGAATGTGCAGCAGGGCTGGACTTGCTTTACGACCTTACGACCTTGCTACCAACAAACGACACCCACCGTAAGCACGGCGGCAATGAAACCCGACCAATGCCCCCGCCCCCCACCCCGTTCTCTGAGTCCGTACGTTTGTGGGCCTCTCGGACTCCCTCTTGGCATCCATCTGACCATCTCGCCGACCCGTACTATTACCGGTACGAATGAACTACGGATACTCTGTACAGCTGCTTTTTCTGCTCGCAAATCTCAATGGGTCCAGGGCACCGGAAAAGGCCAGGGCCAGGGCTGCAGTGTACCGTACGCTACACTCCTCGGGTGCAGGGTACAGAGTCCAGGGTGCTCTATCCGTACCTCTGCTTCTCCCTGCGGAATACTTTACACGGCGTTACCTTCTGGATGGAGACGATGAAATGTGTTTAATCGAGTTTCAACATGCACCGTCGAAAATGATCCGAAGTGGCTTGGGGCTCCTCCCGGTTCCTCACTATCGCCAACTCGGAACGATGGCATGGCATGACGAGGACATGCATTCGCTGAGATGGGCATACGGGTGACTGGAAACGCAGTGTGTACACGACTATTACATACACCGTCTACACGGCCAAGGTGTCAAGTGTCATCTCAGCCTGGCAGGGCATAAAATAGCAGTGCGCTGCATTGCATTACACTGCGCTGCGCTGCACACACAGCACATCTCGACATGGCTCAACTGAACTGCACCACCCCACCTGTTGCACCGGTCGTGGCTTTGAGGCCACTAACGACAACAAGACTAAAAGATCAACACACCCGAACAGCAAGACTGGACTGGCGGACGCTTGAGGGTTTTCTGCTTATGCATGGTACCTTTCTCCTCTACCTGATTTGGCCGCACTCGCTTATCCTCGTCCAAATTAGCCCCTCATAACCAAAGTGCAGAGACTAGCCCCGCCTATCAATCTCCACCCGCCAACCTGATCCATGCCTTCCCACTGCATCGTTTCATTCTCCGCCAATCTGCTATCATTCCTAAGCGAACGGTTGGTTCCTCAATTCCGCTCCCTGAGCAGTGAAAACCCTCAGCCTCCTCCTCCGCAGGACCGTCGGGGCCACCGCCCCTTTGGCATTTGCCCAAACCGGCAAACGGGCTCCAGTCTCGAATTGAGACCAACATTGGCAGTCAATTAAGCCGCCAACTTTTCGGAAATTGACCAATCATATCTCCAGGCTCTTACCCTTGCCGCTTGCCGCACCACTGTGATATCTGTGTCTCCATCAACCCGTGGCCCGTGATCCATGGCCCGTGGAGTTTATTGATGACGGATCCACTCGGAGCCAACTCCTAGGTCTCGCTCACCGTTGGGTCAAGGGCGGCTGATCATACAATCGGCTCGTCAAGAGGGGAGAGTCCTGACGGCCGCCCGGTGCTCGTCGAAAGTCGGTACACTCTGTTCGTTCGGCCGCCAGATCACTCGGCCATGGGATTAGCAGGGATGGAGGACGGCAGCGGGCGCTCATCGTCCCCTATCCTGTGTCACCAATCCCGTGTCATGATTCTGCTACGTACCTACTCTGCGCACCCCGGTCTGATCAGCAAAGCAGAGCCCACCAGTCCGGTCCGGGTCGCTCGATGACGTCCGGCGCAGAGCGCGCGGTGATGAGGTTGCATCCGAGGACTACACGATGTTTAGCAATGCGCAGGTTCGCGCTGACCTGGCGGGCGTTTGCACTCCCCCTATTGAGGATATCGGAACACACAAACACGAGCAACATGGACCTGCGTGGTTTGACTGACTCGTCACCGAGCTTGCGTCGTTTGGAGCTTGGCGCTTTGCTCTGACGGTAGTGTTACCTACTGGATTGCGCGGCTGCGCGCACCAACACCCCGCCAGGGTCGATATTCGGGTTCGCACTCTGCCGTGTGAGCGTCTTTGCTGCACGGGACTTTGAGTACAGGGGGAACGTCGCATGATGGCCTACAGTAGGTACGCATTCGCTTGCAGGTACGCAGCTAAATGAGCCTTCGCCAGCCAATTGCTCACCACCCATTGACTCTCACGCTCAAACACTCCTTCCCATCTCTCTCTTTCCCTCTGTCTATCTCCACACGTAGGGCTGGTGTGGCTGTCGTGTCATAGTGACTCCGACTCAAACCAATCCAATAAGGTGGACTGGTCGAAGCAGAAACTCAAAGCAAGCCTTTTGACTCAGAGCCGGCTCTCGGCCGCAACCCGCCCACTCATCAGACGAGAGACGGTGTCCCGTCATACCTCCAACTAGTCTCCCCGTATTCCAAGACGCAAGACGTCAGACTTGGGAACCTCGTTTTTGTTTTTGTTTTTTTTGCCATGCAGACAGAGAATGTGCTTTGCTGCAATCCTAGTGGTTCACGAAGCCCGTCTTGGGTGACACGTACTCCGTCACGCACCAGCGATTTTTCAAATCCGAACAAGTCTGGTCTGTCTGCCCTCCAGTCAGCCTTGTGGATCCCGTCTTCCACCAATCAGCTCCGTGGTAATTGGGCAGCCTATCACCGGACCCCGCTCTGCCGATCTCTACGGCCACCTCCCGACTACGTTGTGGTTTACGTCGTCGCAAGGCATCAGCATTTTCGGCATTATCGTTTCCTTCTTTGACGACGTACACTGCGTTCCTAGTACCGCAGCAGCATACCCTATTATCCACGCACGCGCCCTTTGAGAGGGGCTACATGTATCCCAGTCACACACAAGTGACAGGAAGCTTATCGGATGGATTCGAGGAAGCATGTTGTCCCCCCGGCCCCCAATTGTATTGAAACAAAGGCCACGAATCTGCATCGTCAATGAGCGCTAATCTACACTACTTGTGCCAAATGAGTCAAAGTCTGGCTGCATCGTCGTTTTATTTCCACCTTTGCACTTGTTTCTCCCAGCTTGGTGGCCCTTTAGTAGGAATCGGGTCGATCTCAGCCCCATGCACGTCAGATTCCCAAAGGGCCTCCCAGGCGAACCTTGTTTCTGGCGCCCCTCCAGACATGCACGGATTCCGGGATTGTAAGGTGTCATCTCCGTCTTATCAGTTCATCTACTTCTGCGGTCTAGTGTCGCCCCCTCCAACCCAGCCGCGCCGGCCAAGCCGCGTCTACCGCCGCTGGTTGGGGGCCGTTCGCCACAACTCTTCTACTTCCTCGAACAGCTCGTCCAGTGACAACCCCGGAGTGAATTCCGGTGGGCTTGCGGCAGTGTCGTTCCGCACTCCCCAGCCGCTTCCGTTCTCCAGCACGACGCTCTCGAGCGGGCCCCTTTTCGCCCTCGCCCCCATGGTCACTCGATCTGCCCTGGCCATGGACCTTTGCAGCAAGAGAGGGGCGGGGTGCGCCGTTGAGTCTTCGGGCTGGAAGAGCTGGCTGTCTGCGCCCCCGCCGGGGCTGGCCGTAGAACCACTTGGTCTTTGGTTCTGGTCGTGGTCCTGGTTCTGGTCTTGATTGCCACTGCGATACCCTGGTGTTCTCTGCGCGCGTTGTGAATAATGCTCGGGACCTTCACCGTTGCATTGTTCCCGACGAATTCGTTCCCGCCGTTTGGCCTTCTCGTACCGGATGTTCGTATAAAGCGGTTGGCGGATCAGGCGGACCTCTGTCGGATCCGTGCCCTTGCGCCGGCTTCTCGACGGCGACCCGGAGCGTCCCCGACGCGAATTCCGCCGCGATCCTGTACCCCCGTAAGCATCGTGACTCGCCGGACGTCCCGCGGCGTGCAGGTGCTTGTCGCCGATGAAGCCGCACCGCCTGGATGCTTCCGCGGCGGCGTCCTCTGGCCGGAACGGCGGGTTGTTATCGTCGTGGTCATCGACGACGAACCCCGGGCCGCTGCACACTGCTGCGTTAGCTTCCTCCTCGAGACAGCGGGGACACTTGCCGTTGAGCGGTTCGAGGGTCGGCTTGGGCCGGCATCTCTCCTCCCTCGGGGGCGCGGCGGGGGCGAGGAAGAAGCACGGGCAGAAGAGAACCAGCCACGGGCTCCTACGGTCTTGTTCTCGCCGACTTCTCGTCGTCGTCGAAGACAACGCCGCCACGTGGGCGTGTTCCCTGCGGCGCCTCTTCTCGTCGTCGCAGACGATTTCCTCGATTCGGCCGTGCCGGCAGCTCTTGTAGATGGTTTGCTTCCTCCAGCACATGTTTTCTACTCACCGTGTCCCTTGGAAGGTTTCAGTTTATGGCTTGGATTCTCGGGGTTCGGGGTTATGTAGTGTGGTGCGTGGTGTTCTTGTTGGTTTCGGCAGACTGATCCGGAGATGCCCAGGCCAATGTGAAGAATGCCTTGAATGTTATAGTGCGTACGGGAAGTCTGAAGAAAGGCCATGAATGATACCTTGTGCTGGATCTCATAGGTAGTTCAGAGATGTGTTCGAGCTGGCGACAACGCCCTCCCATGCAATTTGCTCTGTGAAGTCGTCGCTCTTTGTTCACGATGCCGAACAACTACATTGTCCAGTCAGGCATCACCTCTGTTCCCGAACGTATTATGTAGCGCGATACGGAACCCCCCTTTCCCCTCTCCCTCTCCCCCACATGGAGGCAGACGCAAACCACACTGCAGCAGAGTCCCCGTCGTTGGACCTATTCTGTCGCTCGCTCTGTTGTCGAGGGGTGGAGTTGCCGAGGTTGCCGCGAGGTTGTCAACGTTCTCCGGTAATTGCAATGTGTTCGCCAGCTTGCCATAAAAACCACCTTTCCGGCCATCTGGTGCGCTTGGTTTGTTCGCATTTTCTATTTTGGAGTGGGGTTTCCGTCGGCTGTACTGACGCTTTGTTTGCCGACTCTTCTTCCCTTGGGCTGTGACCACCACCCAAGCCGGCCAGCCCCGTCAGCCGTTCCCCTTGAACAACCGCAAAACACAGCCTCTGGCAGAACCCCGATGTCGGGAGAAGGAATCACTAAAGAGCTTCGTCTGGCACCGGAACTGGTCGGTCTGGTCCCAGAAAAAAAAAAGGTATATGGGCTGAAGTCCTGGCATGGTATCAATGTACTTTTTTTTGAACAAGGGAAGCGGCAAAGTATCACGACAGCCCGTGTTCCCTTTGGGCCGTGTATCCAACCTTTCTTTGCCTTGCACGTAAGGGATGGAAACACTGCCCTCCTGCCTCAAGAGGAAGCCTCCTGACCGAATGGAACAAGGAAACGACCTTTGGGGGGGGGGGGGGGGGGGGGGCAGAATATGTCTTTGAGCAAGTCTGAGTCAAAAAGGCCCCCGTGGCCCCCATGACTGTAGGCCAGACTTGCACCACGACCTGTTGAGTTCCTCTGCTAAGCTCTATTCTTTTACCTCCTTTTCCTTTCTTAACCAACAAATCCGATCAAGCAAGAATGGGGTTCTCGTGGCCTTCCATAGGACGCTGGACGTCCCGCAGAGCCCGTTCCTCTTCGGCCTCACTCGAGCCGCTTCGGAGTGTTTCGAACGGCCGCACTATGACGACGACAGTGTGCTATCCCGCCAACGGCGGGAACCAACGCACCTCCCCGCCAGGACTCGCGCCATACGACGAGACTTCGTCGTCGTCGTCGTCGTCGTCGTTGTCGTTACCCTCGTCTCCCGCCAGTGAGCACCATCAGCGATCCCCGACCGGCCTCTTTGGAGTCCAGACCCACGGCGTCGAGGAGACGGAGGCGCTCGCAAAAGGTGAGTCCCCCCACGCGCTCAACGCGCTGCGCCGACGGCAGAAGGAAGCTGAGAGACGTCTGAGGAGCGACGGGAAGGAAGCGAACCCGCGCGTCTGGCCGCGGGCGGTTCCCTCTGCTCGGGGGCGGCGGCCGGGGGAAGAGGAGGCGGCTCCGCAGCAGCAGCGGCGGCGGCGGCGGCGAATCCTCGATCATAAAGACCACCGATATCACTACGACCACCTCCGGCCGTGCAAAGGTGCGTCCCTTAAAGAACGACATGACGGGGCGAGAGAGGTAAGTCATCGTCACAGCTGGGAGGGCGGGGCAGTAGACCATGCTGATGCGTGACACAGGCCGAAGACGTCGAGGAGGAACCCGGCGGAGACGGAGAAGGTCCCTCGCTTGCCGCACCTGTGTTTCCCGGAGTTTGGGCTGATGATGAAAGAAGCTGGGATTTCGGCCACGATCGAAGGTAGTGCCTCCACGTCTGTCCATGAGGAGGATATAGGCGTGGAAGCGTCCTCGAACGAGAGTGTTTTGTCCAAGGACAGGTCTCCGGGCTGCCTGCTCGGTCTTCGTGACAACGACGACACCGGAAGCCAGGAAGGCCCCAAGAAACCGACAAAAGACGGGCTGGGAATCCACCGACCCGCATCTGTTGACTTTGAAGGCCGGCGGATGGACGAGGAGGAAGAAGCTCCCCACGGGGTGAGCTACGATATCCCTCGCCCTACCACCGGCCTGGGCTGGTACGAAGATGACGCGTCCTCTGTGAAATCCACCGTCGACCACTTCGACTCACAGTCGAGCGTGCGAGACTCTGACGGATCGGCGGAAAGCATCGCACTGGATTCGCAACCCCTTGCTGTGCATCAGGACCCTTTGCGATGCAGTCCGTTTATCCGCTGCTGCTCTCAAGCGTCGTCTTTGCCCGAGGTAGGGGGAACCCCGACAACAGAAAGCAAGCACAACAAGCTGAGCCCATCTATGAGTACCGTCATGAAGAACACGAGTAGCTTCCTTCGGTTCAGCACGGACGATGATGACGATGATGACGACGACTGGCTGGGACCACGGCCCGTGGAATCTGGTTCAGTCTCACATCAACACATCGAATACTCCCCCGCTCACGCAGAACCCTCCTCTAACTCCATCATGGAAGACTCAAATACTGTCTCCCCTATATCACACAAACCTTTTTCAATCTCAGAGGAAGAGCAAGAGATCGACGACATAATCGACATCTACGCGACCTCCCCTGACCGTACGCCCGTCCAATACAGCGGCGACCTGCCCCCTTATCCCCCATACCACCATTACGCCTCCGACCCCCTCCGCACGATCGCTCGCGGTCTCTCTCTACCTCCCACAACCTCCTTCGCCGACCTCCAGGAGTACCTCGCCCGCAACGCAAACATCCTCCGCTACCTCGTCCTCCACTGCATCCCCTCCCCCTCCATCAACCCCATCGAGTACGTCACCGACCTCGTGGAGCCGATCCTCCCGCTCCCTCTCCCACCGCACCCCTCCATCGCCCAGAACTACCCCCCGCACCCGCGGCGGCGCGAGTACACCGGCCTCCTGCAGGCGGTCCGCTCGGTCCAGTGGTCCGCCGACGTCATCAACGACATGCTTGCCGTCGTCGACTCGGACCCGTCGCCGCCGGGGAGCCGCGGACGCCGCTCGACGGCGCTGCCCATGTTCCGCAAGCTCCGCGCCGCGGACGCGCAGCGGAAGGGGCACCTCACGTCCGCGCAACTGCACAGGCTGCACCGCCACGGGGTGTCTCTGCTCGACGTGCTGCAGATGAACGACGTCCCCAAGGTCGTCGCCCGCGGGCTGAGCGAGCGGCTCATGGAGGCGGCGGAGAGCGGGGTGTTGGAGATCGCGAAGGAGGGTAACCTGCTCGACGAGGAGGGCGCTCTCCTGGAGCTGCTGGTAGACCCGGGCGATACCGTTCCGACGAGCCCCAGGGGCGAGAGGAGGGGCAGGCGTCGAGAAGGGAGCGGGCTGAGGAACTGTGTTGGCGCCGACGAGGATGACGGAGAGACGACGGACGACGAGAATGAGTACTACGAAGCGGGGACGGCTGTTGAATCGCTTTTCGAACACGCGGACGACGGGCGCAACGTCGACGACATGTGGTACACCGTGAGCCCCCTGTCTCCCGACGCGAACCCCGACGAGCATGGCTGGAACCACGACGACGTCTCCCCGCTGACGACGTCCTGCCGCCTCCAGGAGCTCGAGGCTCTATTCCACGAAGTCCGGGTCCTGTCTTCCGAGAAAACTCGTCCGGCCGACGGGACGACCCCCGAGCCGCCACGCAAGGCGATCAGGAGGACGCGCGTGCTCCGGACGTGCGGCGACAGGGGCGGCGTCCTGGTCGACGAGGAGACGGCCAAGAGCCCCGAGATGCAGCGCTTCTTCCACGTGATCGGGGCGCCGCCGCCGCCGGCGGACCCGGACTCTCGGCTTGCCAAGGGGGGCAGGAGGAGCTGGGGCGTGGATCTCGGGGGAATATTGAGCGCTTAGTCCTTTTTTTTTCCCCCCTTTGCACAGACAGGCGTTGCGGGCTTTCGCATGGAGGGAGGCATAAGGCGTAAAAAGGGGGGGGGGAGCACGGATACAAGCCAGAACGTGATAATCCTAGAGATAAAAAGGTTTATATGTCTATCCATCTATCTTACGTACATCCAACAAATAAGTGGACAAAAGGGGGGGGTATATTTACTTTTCCTTCTTACACATGCGCCCAGCCGTTGTATACGAGCACCTGTCCCTCGTTGATCAGGCAATGGACGCCCTTCTCCTCCCTCCCGTCCCCCTCGGCCTCCCACTCGGCGAGCCTCTTTCTCACGACCCACTCCTTGACGCGGTCGCTCGTGAGCAGCCGCCGGACCCTGGCCTCCCAGGTGCCGACCACGATCCTCCAGAGCGAGAGCCAGCTGTCGCCGGCGTCGCGGGGGTGCGCCCACTCGTACGCGCCAGTCGAGTACCCGACCCGCACGCGCGGGTTCAGGAATACGCCCAGGCTCTCGGACAGCGGGTTGTCGGCGTGGATCAGGCAGCACTCGCTCGCCTCGAGGTGCTTCTCCTCAGCCAGCGAGTCCGGCACGGCGCGGAACTCGAGCCGCCGACGGCCCGACGCGCGGGACACCAGGAACGGCGCGGCGGGCATCGCCACGATGCCGTTCCAGCAGCTCCGCACGGGCACGGCGTCCGCGTAGGTCTCCATCGCCTCCCGACTCACCTGTGACCGGAAGTACGGCCACGTCTGCATCAGGTGGCCTTGCCCGGCCGAGTCCCGCAGGGCGAACGTGTCGTAGTAGTACGGCGGCTGGGAGAAGTCGAGCGAGCACGCCGCGCCGTAGAGGCCGTTGTTGGTGTCGAGCAGGGCGAGGACGTCGTCCGTCTGTGCGTATGCCTGGTCAGCTCCCGGTCCTTGATCGCAATCACGTGGAGAAGAAAGTGCAACCTACCGTGAACACCACATCGTTCAAGAAAAGCACCTTGTCAAAGACCTCTCCTTCACCCCCCAGCTTCCACAGGTCCTTGAGCGTCAGGTTCCTCAGTCTCGCCAGGAAGGGGATCCGCCTCATCTCTCTCTTTCCTCTCGGCGTCGTGATCCACCCCTCCCTGGCCTCGCCTTGCGCAGGGACGGCCTCGACCTCCTCCTGGTGCGTCCTGTCGTCCAGCACGACGTTGCGGCGGACTCCCCTGCGGCCCAGCTCCTCGTCCAGCGCCAGCAGCGCGGCCTTGCTGTCGTCCCAGCTCCCGCTCTCGTACACGCTCACGAAGACGTTGTCGCGGCCCAGAGCCTCGACGAGGGCCAGCACCGCGCCCGCCCAGTGGTCTCGGATCAGCGCCGCATCGTTGTAGTGCATGCCGGCGATGTACACCCGCTCGACGCGCCGCGGGCGCTTCGGGTCGTGCCGCGGGGCGCCCGTCACCAGGCGCTGCACGCGCAGGGCTTCGAGGAAGGTGTAGACGGCGAAGACAAGGACGAGGTTGCGCAGGCCGCGGGAGCGGAGGAGGCGCCTTGCGCCGAGGCGCAGGCCGTTGAGGAGGCCCATAGAGGTAAGGTCGAAAGGGGGGGTAGAGCACCGCTCGGAAGAGCAGGTCGATTGATGGTAACGACTGGTCAGCCAGGCAGGTAGGTATATAGGGTTTAATGAATGAAAGTCTCTGTGGACAACGCCATTGAAGCAGTCAGGGTATGCCGAACGGCACGTATGTTGTTGGCAGTTGCATCAAGTTGGAGCTTAGTGAGCCCCTCCCTCACACCCTCCTGTCTATTATCCCAGCCAAGACGGCTCATTACCTATTCAGAAATACAGCTCCCCTACTACAGGTACATTAGCATATGTACATAGTAGTATGTAAGCAGCCGTCAGAGGGAGCAGTATCATTGGTCGGCAGACCTGTGTGGGCCTACCTATTCTGGGAAGCATGGAGAAGACAGGGAGCAAGGCGATTGGCTGTTGTGGAGGCACATTATCCCTGCACAAGTTGCCCGACGCCAATGATACACGTACACACCACATCGTATCTCTGCGGCGATATTGACATGTCACACACGTGCGGATAATTTTGGTTTAGGAAGAAGACATGGCAGGGCACAGTCGTGACCCTGTAGATCATACAGATTACATGTGCTGAGCCGTGACACTTACCAATTGCAATTTACGGGCCGTTTACGAACCCGGTAGTGTATGGTTGGCTTTAAGGATCCCCGCAGAAGCCCACTTTATGCAAGCCTGTCACACTACTTTGGTGTTGGCTGGAAGTGAACCAACCTGTCCGTACATGATAGAGCATCGCCATCAACTGCGCCCAACAAGGGGTCAGCTGGAGCCGCGGAGGCTGCATGGCAAATCACATACGCAGAAGGAGACTTGCTGAAGGGAATTGTTGTAGACCCTCTGCCTATGTGGCAAACGGAGCTTTTGAAATGGGATACCAGGCTGGGTGAAGTCGATAACGCAGGCAGACGTCAACACGGCAGCTGGATACGAAGGCACTCCCCTCCAAGTTACATCATTCAACAGCCATCTAAAGATTGTACAGCTTCTTCTAGACCACGGGGCACGTCGAGAAGGCCTCGGCCATAGGGGAGCACGAGATTGCACAGCTTCTAAGAGAGAGAAATCAGCTGCCACCTCCTCCCAAGCGTCGAAAGTATGATAGCAGGAGATAGCCAGACAACGCCGGCCTCAATCGAACACACTTACCCCGAGAAACTGCTGGCCATCCCCATCCCACCCCCGAAGATTTGCCTAGAACCTCAACCTTGGCCTGTGATGGGTGACCATGCACACCAGCCATCGTAGTTGCAGTCTGAACGGCCGACATTCATTCGATGAGTCGGACGCGGATGATGATAGCTTCAGGTCCTGGCGGCACGACTGAGAGCGGTGCCTGTCGCTCGAGAACGCAGACCCCACACGCAATGCTCATCATGTCACCAACAGAGAAGCGTTGTTTTTGAAGTATCGTTATTGACTCTAGAAAAAAAACTAGTTCTACACTCCAAGGCGCCCTTTTTTTGTATTCGTCGCCTCATCTTACAATCACAAGGTGAGCCCCTTGTCCTTTACCTGGGCTTCTTGTTGCTACTGTATTTCTTAACCGTCTACTACTGTGGGTCTTTAGATGTGAGAGTCAAACTGATGCTGGGGCAGCATCATCTGCTGTGTGCACTGCACTGATACCGGGTGGGCTTGGTTGCCTGACCGCGACATTTGATTATTTGGCAAAGTGCAGGTCGTAGCCGAGCCACTTGCGACGGACGACTTCCTCCACACTCAGGCCAGGGTAGCCGTAAGTCAGCGGCAGGAAGAAATACCAGCCGGCAAGAGCGATGAGCAGGATGACACCGCAAGCAACCCAGGCACCGACAAGGCTTTGGCCGGCAAACCGCTCGCGGGCGGAAATGTGTCTCTTGGGTCCATGGGCCTTGCCGTTGCCCTTAATAGGCTGGTATCCCTCCTCGGGCATGGGCTCGGCAGTGAAGATAAACTCTAGGAGGGCACCGGCGACTAGACACGAAGCGAGGTGGGCCGGCAAGTAGTGATGCAGGAAGAGTTGGCGGCCCATCAAGTAGAATGGGAAGTAGTGAGTGGCCCAAGCCAGGAAAAAGAAGCCGGTGGAGTTGTACAGCCGTGACCGAGTGCCTGAACATGGTTAGCATCGACATTTGAAGTTACAACATAGGTCAGAGAGAGCTTACGGTGGTCAAGAGCGTCAATGCCTCGTCTAAGTGACACCTGGTCCGCACCGATGATACCGGCAAAGACAGCCAACAGACTGCTCGCAAGCCACCAGCCAACGGGGTTACCAAGGAAGTAGATCTGCTGGCGGGTGTCGTTCTGGGTCCAGAAACTGACACCACGGAGCAGGAAGGGCCACTGGTAGGGGTGGCTGGCGTAGGGGTGGCTGCTGGTCAACTGGTTGTTGTGCCAGAACATGGACCGCTGCAGCTCAAACCACTTGCGGAAGAAGGACAAAGACTTGACCTGCTTCTCGGGCTTCTCTCGTCTCTTGGAGTCCAGGGGAACCGAGGGGAGGTCCTCGACAAACCAGATGTTGGAGCTCGGAGCCAGCTGCTTGTTGCCGTTGATCTCCTGCTGCTTGTGTCCCCAGTCGGGGAGGGGAGTGGTGTGAGTCCACATGGCAACCTTGCTGGGGTTGTGGATCAGCTTGAAGTGGCTCGAGATAGTCTTGAACTCCTGACCCAATTTTCCGTTCTCGACTCTGATCTCGAAGAGCGTGTCGTTCAGACGGTCGCCGTAGGCTTCGGTCAGGGGAACGGTGGTGAACTCCTGGTTTGTGGGGTAGTAAGGCGAGGCCACGTCGTGAGACAGGAGCATCGTGTCGGTACCCAAGTGCCTGAGACGAACAACGTCCTGGTTTTTGACGGGCTTGCCAGTCTTGTGATCATCAATGAGAGGGATGATCTGCCAGTAGTTGTTGGTATCGTTGTAAGGGTAACCAGTGACCTGCTGGCCCTGGCTGGAAACACGGCCGTCCTCGTAGCGCAGAGGGTAGCGGTCCTCGTGGCTGTGAAGGTAGGTCTTGGTCTCCTTGTGGCGCAGGGTAATGGTATCGTAATACTCGACAGTCAGGGAGTTGGCCAACATGACGTTGTCGCTCAGCGTCTCCTGGAACTCGGGGGTCATGAAGTCGTCGCCCGGGCCGGATCGGGTCAAGATGGCAAAGTGCACCTGGAACCAAAAGAGGTAGAACATAAAGGGCAGGATGATCAGACCAAAGGCGCGGGCGGCAAAGTGCTTGCCGAACTCGGGAAGGCTCAGGGCGCCACCAGGTCTCTTAATGTCCAACAGAGCCCAAAGGTCGATGATGACAGCGGATCCAATGGTGACGAAGGCGAAGAGGCCAACGTACTTGGTCGATATGTCGGCAGACAGGGCGAAACCGGTCAGGACAAGCCACTTCCACCACTTGCGGGAAAAGGGCTCGTGGCGCAGCTTGTAGAACTTGATGTAGCAGAGCAAACTGCAGGCCATGGCGAAGACAAGAGTGGCATCCAGAAGGATCAATCGGGTCTGGCCAATGTGGGCATTGTCAAGCAGGACGAGACCAGCAGCCAGAAGGCAGGCGGGCAAGCTGTAGCCAGACTCCCACATGATGAGATAGGTGACGGAGACGGTCAGGGCGCCAAGGATGGCTGGCATAGCTCGGAAGGCAACATAGGGCACCTTGTTGGAGATGTAGGAGTCGCCAATATTGTCGAAGTGGAAATGTCCGTCGTAGCCAACCAGCCATCCCATGAAGGCGAAGAGAAGCTTTCCGAAGGGGGGGTGGACATCGAAGAAGTAGGTTCTCTCGAGGTAGTAAGAGGCGAACTGAGGTTTTCACGTTAGCGGGAGCCGTCGACATTTTGGGGGACTAAGTTTTTGGCAAGCTCGGGACGTACCTTGCCAAAGTGAACCTCGTCGAAGACGACCTCATTAGGATGGCTGATGCCCCAGAATCGAGTGACGAAGGCGAGAACGGTGGTGATGAGGAGGCCGACGCTGTACTCGGCGTCGGAGCTGGTGCGCTTGGTCTTTACAACGGACTTGTCGTTGGGTGCTTTGGCGACATCGTCGGAGACGGCGCCAGGCGTGGTCGGCCGCTTCGCAGTGTTGCGCTGGCGAACGCTGCCCTGCGGGGTGGCGGTCGTCTGCGCCATGATTCGAAAAAGTTTCGAAATCAATAAGAATAAGAGGCGGGAGGGGCTGCTCGAGATGGAGGTTGTCAGTACAAGCCTTGGAGGGTTACAGGAGAGCTGGGGAATATGTTTTGGTCCATGGGGGGGCAGGATGTCACGGCAGAAAAAGAGAAGGACAGGTAGCTCCAAGTGATGGACGCCAATCGACGGAATGGGTACGTATCGCTTCGTTGAGCTGCACCCAAGGGGCCTTTTTAGCTACTTACACGCTATGGAGAAAAGCGGACCGCGTCAGCCCTCGTGTCGCGCTGATGAAGATGAAAGAGAATAGAAAAGAAAAAAAAAAGGATGGCGGTAAGGAGTGACTGAAGGAGAAGCTGTACTATGTAAAAGGGGAAATAAGGGAGAGGGTACGAATACAACTCTGAACCTCGCGAAGATGAAATAGAGATGGGGTAAAAGGACAAGGGAGGATTGATCGCCCTCTGGGGGTGCAACTATGTCGTGGGAAAAAAAAAAAATCAATAGGGGAGGCTACCCCCTGACGAGCTGCAGGTTGACACTGAACCTTCCCGAAGACTGGATGGCCTTGGTGGGTGGATTGGACACTTGGCCAGAGTGAGAGAGCTGTCATCATACAACCTATCCATCCATTCCATGGGAGCCCATTGAGTTAGTTCGATTGGACGGAGCTGCACTAACTCTCGGTACCTAAGAGATGGAGAGCTTCAGCCCACTTCCCACAGTCCACGCAGCCAACAAGCGGTTGTTGTTGCAGCGATAAGATAAGGATTCTCCAATGGCTCCGATACACTGGCCGTCCCGGCCGTCTCCCGGTTCGGCGTGTGCACAGTTGTAAGTTTCAGATCAAGCTTGCGAGTCGAGAGACGGATACTGCTCGACAAGAGATGCGACAGTTTCCTCCCAATGGCTACTCACAAGTCATCCGCCGGTACTGTCAAAATCTCGGTGGTAGGAAGCGGAAGCGGCGTGGCATTTAGCCTCTCCGACCTCAACGGGACTCAACTAACTTTTATGTTGAGCCCCTTCAACTCGAATGGGAGAGAAGACGACTCAATCGACTTTATACCATAATTCTCAAACTGGCGCTTTGTACGCATGTAACCCGCGTTGTCACGTCTCAGCCCGCGCGTTTGACAGGGCCGAAAGGAGTCAGCCATCCGCTGCTACCCGCCCGGGCCAGGGGACACTTGAGCCGAAGAACGGAGCTCGACGGCGGGGTGACCGAGTCCCGCACTCCTCTCCAGCCGATGAACTTTGTGTGTCGCTCCCAGTAACGTACTCCGTAGTCGCAGCCCAATTGAAAACCACCCCGCCCTTTCCCCCCCACGATAGTTTCCCCTTCCCTCAGTCCGCCCGGTCACGCCAATGTTCTCGCTCGTCAGATCCGTCGCCAGATTCTCATCCCGCGCCGCCATCCGCCGCCCGTCCTCGTCCTTGTCCCTGTTCCGTCTCCAGCCCTTCAGCGTCCACGCCTCCAAGATGTCTGACCAGTCCATCGTCTTCACCAAGAACGCCCCGGCCCGTGAGTTCCCCTCTCCCACGCATAAAATCCCCAGAACAAGTTGCTAACCAATCCGTCGGATAGCTGTCGGCCCTTACGTATGAACATTCCGTGACCCTATGAGCCAACCTCGGAACCATCAGACTAACCCTGATTCACCCCTTCCCCTACCTTAGTCCCAGGCCGTCAAGACCCCCACCGCCATCTACTGCTCCGGCCAGATCCCCCTCACCCCCGCCGGTGACCTCCTCGAGGGCTCCATCACCGACAAGACCAAGCAGTGCATCACCAACCTCAAGGCCGTCCTCGTCGAGGCCGGCTCCTCCATCGAGAAGGTCGTCAAGGTCAACATCTTCCTCGCCGACATGGGCAGCTTTGCCGTGAGTACCTGTCCTTCCCCCCTCCCTCTAATGTGAATCTCATCCCTGACGCCCCCCTTTCAGGAGATGAACGGCGAGTACGAGAAGTGGTTCACCCACAAGCCTGCCCGCAGCTGCGTCGCCGTCAAGACCCTCCCCAAGAACGTCGACGTCGAGATCGAGGCAATTGCCCTCCCCTGAGCGTCTCGTCGTTGCTGTGTAGCCTGACAGGATCCAATTTAAAAAGCAGTCAAACGTGAACGGTGCCTCGCATGTTTTCAGTGACTCCAATTCCATACACTGTGACCGTGCATATGTCCAATTACACCACGAACGGTACGCAATGCCCTGAAGCGCCTGACTTATAGCTCTACAATCTGGCCCATATGTCCAGAGTATTTCTTCAATATAAGCACAATTGCCAGGCCGGACGTTTATCTTTCCGCCGTCCCTCGTCAATTTCCTCTCGCGCCTGTCCTTCAACTCCAACAAATTGTTTTCGTGGGCACCAGTATATTAATAACAACATCAACCACTCAGATAATCAGTCAGATGCCGACACAGGCCGGCCAAGTCAAATGTAGGTAATATGCAGAAAGGTAGCTTTGATGATCTACAACGCCCTTCCGTCTATCGGTACAAGTCCCACCGCTTTCTAGCAGAGCCTCCGCCAAGCCAAAAGCCCACAATGGCTCTCGCGCAATCACACCCGTCCATGGCCAGTCGCATATCGTTTATTCGTCATCATCGGCGGCCTCGACGTACTTGTGGCGGATGTCCTTCCATTGACGCTACATTCGGCTCCTTGTCAGCAAAACCATCTCTCCCGTGTGACCAAACGTGCTTCCGCAGCGAAGTTGCTGTTTCTCTCGAAGCGGGCTCGTCGATACACCGAAATAACATGAGGAAGGGGGTCCTTACGCCACGGTTCAGGTAGTCCCAGTACTTGTTCATCGCACCGTTGAAGCCCCTAGAGCGCAACATGTCAGCCTATCCCGGTTCCTATCCGACACATTCCGACACGCCCCGGGTCTGTTGGTCCTTCTCTCTGCAGCCCCAGTGATCGCACCGGATTCTCGTCTTGGAGAATCATCGCTTACAGCTCGAATGCAAAGCCCGTCGCAAAGACGAAACCGAGCATGGAGAAGTTGTTCTTAAAAAGAGCACTGTTCCACCCAAGCCGTTAGCAAACGTTTCCCAATCATCGCATTCGATCTGTCGGATAACCAATCGCTCAGGACTTCGAAGCCGCGGGACTCCGGTCGCTCGGCGATGCGAGTAGAGGGAGACGTAGAGGGGGTGAGGACTTGCTTGTAGAAAGGGCGTGTGGGGGCCTGCGGAGGAGCAAAGAGTGAGCGATTAGCCAATTGCGGTCACGGGAAGAGCTTCCATTGAAATACGAGCATACCATCTTGGATGTCTTTTGTCAAATTGCACGTCTCGTGTAGAGGCAAGGGTGCTTCGTTGCGGTCGGCGAGGCGGTGGTCGTTGGAAGTGGGTTGGGTCGGATGGTTTTGGGGAGCGAGTCTTGACGAAATTCGCGATGTTCCGGGAGCCACTAGCTTTGCCGAAATACATGCCCTTTGATTGGCCGATTGGCCCCCCAGCCCCACTTCGTCCAGCACTTCATTGATGACTAAGGCCGCCAGTCGACTGCACCAGCCTCGCAAAGTTACCTGTCAAGCCACGTTTTGGACGAACTCGAGGTCAAGATTGTCATCTTACGATACTCGCGCAGGTCACTGAAGGCGCAAAAGACGACCAACACACATCATGGGTAATCCGTTGGGCACGAGAAGACATGCAATATATCCAAAGAATTAGGGAAGCAGACTGTCAACCAAATTGGCAACGGCACCAACCGACATTCAGAATAAGTGAGACCACCGTGAGCCAACTGAATAATAACTGCACTACTACGTATGAACGCTGAATTGCAACCCCATTAGCCCTGCTTGCTCGGCGATGCTTTGTGTTCGCGACTGCCCAGTTTCGCCTTGGCATGTAGCTTGGCGTTGTGCACCTTCTGTATGAACGGGGTATGTTCCGACCTGCGCCCACGGAGTCCGGTGTGTGTCCGCAGAGGAGGGTCGAGCCCATCGGCGAACCTGCGATGCTCCTCTCGGCGTTTGTCTGAGATAGTTTCCGGGGCCCATCTTTTTCTGATAAACCAAGGCAGACATGCCGCCGCCCATGCGTCGGGGATCAAGCGAATCAAGACACCAAACGGAAGGGAAATCGCGCCGAGACCGATAGACAAACCCCATTCCTTTCCATTAAGAGGCTTGATCTGGAATGCGGCGCCTCCAACAAAAATGATGAGTATCTGTCCACCAATCATGATCAGGTTGATACCGATAAAGAAGTAGTTCTTGGTGATGTTCTCGAAGACGTTGAACCTGTTGTCCAGGCGACGGTTGCTAGTGACAGTTAGCACATACTCAGTCAGCAAGTCATGGGATACCTACTTGAGTTCGTTGAAGATTTGCAGCCAAACAAACGTGTTGAAGACGAGAGTCCTCAAACGTTCATGGTCATCATCGGAGTCGCTGTAGCCCATGAGACTCTTTCCGGCAAAGTTCAATACGAAGGTAATGACGAGCTGACAGATGGCTTGGCCAATGATCATCTTAGCCATTCTCAGGGTTATTAGCGACGCAGACTTTCGGTCGGGCTTGCGGTCCAGAACACTGCGCGTCGGAGGGTCGGTGGCAAGCGCAAGGGCAGCGAAGGTATCCATGATCAAATTCACCCAAAGCAACTGAACAGCATTTAATACCGACTGCTCACTTGAGCTGGCAACTGCACTGACGAAAGTCAAAACTACGGCCGTGACGTTGACAGTAAGTTGGAACTTTGCAAAGGGTCAGCACTTGTAAACGAGTATTGAAAAGCGAACGTCCTGCTTGACATACCTGCAGAAACTTCTTTACGGAGTCATTGACAGCTCTTCCCCACATCAGGGCCTTGACAATGGAAGCAAAATTGTCATCCATAAGGATGATGCCAGATGCCTCCTTGGCGACTTCAGTGCCAGCGATGCCCATAGAAAATCCTATGTCCGCCATCTTGAGCGCGGGAGCGTCGTTTGTGCCATCACCGGTCACGGCTACCGTCTCGCCAAGGTCCTTCAGAGTCCGGACCAGGATCCTCTTGTCTTCAGGGCTTGAGCGAGCAAGAACTTGCAGCTTGGGAACGATGTCTTTGAGTTCTTCTTCGGTCTTGCGTCGGAAGGTTGGGCCCTCCATAGCGATGCCGCCGTCTTCAGGATGATAGATGCCACATTCCTTGGCGATGGCTCTGGCAGTCAGGATGTTGTCACCCGTGACCATGCGGACGATGACGCCTGCGCGGTTGCAATCCTTTATGGCGTCGATAACAGAAGGTCGCAGCGGGTCTTTGATGCCGTAGATGGCAACGAGCGTCATGTTTTGGTGGATCTTGTCAAAGTCTGCAGTTCTAGAGTCATCTTTAGAGATGGCATCCTTGGGTGGCCAGGAGTCAAAGTCCCGGAATGAAGACCCGATGGTGCGAAGGGTTTGGCCGGCGTATGAGTCGATCGTCTGTGCAAACATCTCCTTGTCTTCAGCCGTCATATCCACGGCACTCAACTCGGAGCCACTGGGATTGTCAAGAACTTTGGTGCATTGCTTCAGAAGAATTTCTGAGGCTCCCTTCACGTACGCTCTGTACTTCCCATTTGGTAGCTTGATTACAGTCGCCATGTATTTGACTGCCGAGTCGAAAGGTACGACCTGGACGACATTGGCGTTCGTCCGCTCTTCCTGAACTGGCCCGGCTGCCAACTGATCCCGGCTGAATGTGAGCAGAGCGACCTCGGTCTTGGATCCGATAAAAGTGTGTTCTCCTTCTTGGTCTCCCTCAAAGGCTGTGGAGTTCACGGCGTTGCCTTGTATTAACAGTTGTTTCGTCTCCGGACCCAGATCCTTTGTGAAGTCACCAATTGAAACGTTTCGAACCGAGTTGACAGTTTTTTCATCCGAGGGTGAGGAGCTGCTCTTTCGCTTCTCTGCCGTGGGCTCCTCGAGGGGGGCATCCTTACCGCCAAAGCTGATGCTTTTTCCAAGAGTTGTGGCTACGACCGACATCTTGTTCTGTGTGAGAGTTCCTGTCTTGTCCGAGCAAATTGTCGTGGCATTTCCCATTATCTCGCAGGCTTTCAGGACTCGAACCAAGTTGTTGTCTTTCATCATCCGAGTTGTGGCGAACGCCAGTGCCAGGGTGACAGCCAGAGGTAGACCCTCCGGAACCGCCACGACGACGACAGTGACGGAAACGATGAAGAGCTTGAGGAAAGCCTGTCCCTTCTGTTCGGGGCTGTCGTTGTTTCCAGGGAGCGCGACAAGGAACTTGATGAAAAGTACCACAAACAGTAGGAGAGCCGCGCCGCCGCCGAACTTGGCGATGTGGTCGGCAAGGACGTTGAGCTTTCTCTGCAACGGGGTGTCTTCTTGCTCGGTTCTGAGAGACATGGTGATTCGGCCATACGAAGAGTTGACGCCAACCGCTGTAACCAGGAAAGTACCGGTACCCTCCTGAACCTTGCTGCCAGAGATGATGAAAGGGTCCATTTTCTCAATGTCAGGTCGCTCAACGTTCTTCTGTGCCATTTGCTCAAGAGCCTCATACACATCGTCGGCGCCAATCTTTTTGATAAGGTCGGACTCGCCCGTGGCTGAAGACTCGTCACACTTGACTCCATGGCCTTCAATGAAGATACCGTCAACAGGAACCATATCTCCCGTTGACAGATGGACGACGTCGCCAACGACGATGTCATAGACAGATATCTCGACGGACTTGCCGGAACGAACGACCTTGATTGTGCGATCGTCGTGTTTCTTGTTAAGTGTGTTAAACTGACGTTGCATCTTCCAGTCGTTGATCGAGCCAACCAAGACGACAATGATAATGGCAATCATGATGGCAACGCCCTCTACCCACTCGACTTTGGCTTCACCTGGTTCGTGTGCTTGGCCAAAGGTTTCATATAAGCCCAGAGCGAGAGATACAACGGCCGCGATTGTCAACAGAATCAGCACCTTGTCATTGTAGGCAATCCACACCATCTGCAGGAAGGACTTCTGCTTCTTGGGGGGCAGGCGGTTGTCTCGAAACGCGTGTTTTCGATCCGAGAACCCGCCAGTGTACTCAGCAGGCGGGGGCGGAATGGGCACGTCGTTCTTCGCATTGGGGTCCGGCTGAGGAACTTGGTTGCCAGCTGCGCCGTACTTGGGTACGCCTTTTAGGGCAGCTTCCTCGAAGGAAACACTGGCGTCCAATTTGTCCTCGTCAACACCCAGTCCGGATTTGCGGTTCGTTTGAAGACCTTTCTCCAAGCCACGCAGGCCTCCGAGAGCGTAGAAGGCACTGAGATTTTTGGGGTTCAGAAGCTTGGTGAGATGGCCTGGAGTGAAAGCGAATTTGCTGTCCTGCTTGGCGTTGAACATGTCCTCTGTGCCGGGATCAGGAGTAAGAGCATCCGCCGTATCCAGGGTGAACTTGCTAGGCCCATGATGATTCTCATCCTTGGCCGTTTTGGTCTCTTCAATGTCCTGTAGTTGGCTCTGTTTCTTTTCGTCTTGGGTCGACATATTAACGCCTTTGTCGGCATGTTGCCCATTGGCTATGGCCATGGTTGGTAATGATGAACAAAACCGATGTGTGCTGGGTGGCTTTCGAATTGATGTAGTAGCTGATAGTGATGTGGTGATTGCTTATTCAATCAGACCTGTCATGTTCTTTATGTTGAGTGAAGAATTGATTCAAAAAAAGAAAGAAAAAGGTGCATCTGTCGATGTATTTAGCCTTGCGCCTAATAAAGTGGTGGAGGAGTGCCGGTCAGGCAATCGTATTGGGAAAGACAAGTGCATCCATTATTGACTGCAGTGGGAGAAGGTTACATTTCTTACCCGATGAATTGAAGCGAACCTGTGTGGCAGTTTCCCGGGGCCGTTATGACCAGAGAACCGAAGGAAGGTACGGAGGGCAAAGCTCTGAGAGTACCTGTTGGGAGGAAGAAGAAACTATCATAGAGTAGTGAACTCGACAACTAGGGAGAAGGAGAGACACTAGAAGACTGGAAGTGGACGAAAGCGAAGTAGAGGAGACAATAGGCCGTATTTGAAAAGGGAGAGAAGAGCACAACACAAGTTTCCTATTGTACGCCACTCTATACCTGGTCATGCTTGTCCCGTTTAAGCAGCACACGCCCACGCACTCACACACTCGCGCACACACAATATCATGGCCGATTTCACCTGCCGCGACCACATTGGTGAGGCCGGTACCTTCTTTTGCGTCCGCATAAACCGCGGTATTTCGGGGGTCAAGCAAGCAAGCTGTGTCAGTAATGGGACGAGCAGTGACGACAGAGGCTTCTTCTTGACTGCTCAGGGCCATCCGAAGAAGGAGGCTTGGGAAGGAAGGTCAATGCCAGGATCGAGCGTGGAGGGCTGTGACCGTCATCTAACAATACCTCTGATGGTCGCTCCTCCGAGTCGCTTCTGGTTTGATGAGAGCGAGACCAGCATGCCACACAAGGCTTGGCAAACGCGGACTGTGACCAAGAAAGCTTGAGTGGCGGGATGAAGCTTGTGCTTCTTGGCCAGGGCGCTGCCTATACAACAAGGGTCGTCGGATGATAT
The DNA here is from genome assembly GCF_000149035.1 of Colletotrichum graminicola M1.001. Taxonomy (NCBI): domain Eukaryota; kingdom Fungi; phylum Ascomycota; class Sordariomycetes; order Glomerellales; family Glomerellaceae; genus Colletotrichum; species Colletotrichum graminicola. The sequence continues at coordinate 687,053 of NW_007361018.1, read as the reverse complement.
GGACAGTAAGTACTTCCCTGATTGGTCTTTCTCCGTAATCCCTCTCATGTCGTCAGAGAGCATGAAGAATATCAGCGCACCGCTGGCTGTGAAGCGGTGACGGCATAGGTAGTAGGTAGTGCAAGTACTATAAGTTTGGAAACGCCTTTCCTCCCCGATAACGGATAGTGCGACACGCGCCGCACTCTTGCAGGCTCAAACATCTATATCAATGCTGCCTGATGGGCAGTTCCATCTACCACGCACACTCTCCTTCGCTGTGATAAACCGAGGCGGCCGGCCAGCTGGCATTCAAGCAATCTCCTGGGCAACCCATGCTTCCGGCCTTGTTCCACGCATATAGATTGCAACTTCGGCCGCTGGAAGGGGCGGACGCTATCCGTATGGACAGCCCGGTTGAACATGGGATGGGATCCTACACACTGGAGTGCCGCAATCTGACACTTCTTACCGAAAGACACGCCGGTAGGCTGCAGGCCTGACGAGACCAGTAACGCGACACACGTGGCGTCATTCTGGCCAGACCGCACTTTCTGAAGCGCAGAGAGTATGTCCTGCCTGCCCAGACTTGACTGCGGCTGCCCTGCTACCCCTCTGGCCCAGGTTTCATGGCAGATGAGTGACGGCGACCAGTAAGTAGGTAGGTAGGTACCCAAGCACTGCCAAGGTAGAAGTAGGTAGGTACGTAGGTAGGCACGTAGGTAGGCAGATCGGCTCCCTCTTGTATCATGTAGCTGAACCCGCCGGATTGGATCATGTTTGTTTGTGGCCCAATCAGATGCCTGATGCGCAGAGAAGGTTCACACCCCACAATGGTCTGTGCGTCCCTTACATAGGAGGGGTTGTTTCGACCTCAACTCCCACAGGCGCATTCGCTTTCTTTTGCCAGCCAAACCAAACTGACAGTCCACCTTCCTTCTCATCGAAATCTGGCTTTCGCCGCCGCCCTGTTTGCGATCCTGGTGTCACCTACACCCAGAAGTGTGTCAAACTGCCCCGAAGCCTGCAGCTTGCCTCAAGTCTTTGGCAAAACCGATTGGCTGCACGCACGCGCCCCGCTTCCCTTTGCACCAAGCTTAAGCTGTTCCCTACCCAGCATCGCATGAGTGCCCAAAGCCACCAGCCAGCGCTTTGGACGGGCGGTGAGCTACGCACACAGCCTGCTTGAACAGCGAAGCCTTGCGACGCTTCTCCGAAGCCCATCGGTTGGATCAGTCCGACTGACTGCAGGGTTTTCCGGCAAGCCCGTTGCTACCAGTCTAGCCGACTCTGTCAACACCCATCAAGGTTTCCGACATTATGCCTTCCGAACCCACGAAAGCCTCCAACGCGGGCATCATCACGGATGACGCGGGCGAGCGCCACATCCCCGAGTCGAAGCGAGCGGACGGCAGCACCCGCAAAGCTATCAAGATCCGTCCCGGCTACCGCCCACCCGAAGATGTCGAGGTTTACAAGAACCGCACTGCCGCGGCTTTTCGTGATCGCACCACAAAGGGTGGCATCCCTGGCGCGGCGGGTTTGAAGGAAGAGAAGCCTGAAGCTTCTCCCTCTGTTTCCAGCAACAAGAATGCAAAGCGCCGGGAAGCCAGGAAGAAGGCCAAGGCCGCAGGAGAGGACGAGGTCGACGATGCCAAGCAGCAGTCTAGTGCCGACCACCCCAAGGCCCAAGAGGCCGACCCCGAAGTGGAGAAGGAGAAGAAGGCCCGCAATCTTAAGAAGAAGCTCAAGCAGGCCAAGGATCTCAAGAACAAGAAGGAGGGCGGCGAGACGCTGTTGCCCGAGCAAATTGCCAAGGTTATCAAGATCAACGAGCTCATCCGTGAATTGGACGCTTTGGGATTTGATGCCGAAGGAGAGCCCAAAGCCAAGGATGGTGCCGAGGCCGATGCCACACACAAGGATGAATCAAACGAAGCCTGATGCTTGGGCCAGCCACGATGCATCTTTCGAATCCTAAAGCATTTGCGTTGCATGGTCGACGTTTGATCAGAAATGCACTGTCGTAACTGTCTGCTCGATATTTACAGGCGCCTTTTGAGCTGGAAAGTCCGTCCGTCCCGCAACGCAGGGCGAGTGACGAATGCCCAGGCTTCTGCCTCCAGCAACATTCCATGTAAATATGGGCAAATCGAGGCCCTTCAGGCTCTGCTGGCTCGATAAGAAAATGAGCTGGCAGCGCGGACGTACAGTTCTGCGCCGAGCAATCGTTGCCAAAGCCAACATTATCAGGGCTGCGTCGGAAGGGGCTATGCCTCCCCAGCTGGGCATGTCGGAAGTCAAAACGTGCAATTTGATAGAGGCAGGAGGGCAGGGCTATGCGAAGGGGCTTGGTTTGCATGAAATACCCTCAAGCACGTCATGCGCGATGATGGTGCGAGGATCAACAGATACGCGACGCTGCGGCTAGGGATAAGGGGGTGTGATGCATTTCCCTACATATACCTCTGTAGTTGCCTTGAACAAAAAAGAATATCCTGTTTGGAAGTATTTGAGAAGTTTGCCCAGCTCCATGGTCTTGGAAGTGGGCTGGGCTTGAAGGTCGTGCGCTTTGGTTACTATAGCTCAAGCCTTGTGACTGAAGCATGCGGCCAGACGTAGATCCATTTAGGCCAGATTAGCTTTCAAACTAATGCTTGGCATTCCATCACCTCAACATCTGGACGAAACGCTTCGGTGTTGTTGTCGTTGTTGTTGTTGTTGTTCGTTAACGGAATGATTCCTTGGCCTCACGGGTCAGAGTAGACATGCGGCGCCCCGCGCCGATCCGGGACACTCCGTTCCGTCCCATTCGAGGCCCCCGTCTGAACCAGGGCTTGGGAATCATTTCTGGTCAACCCCCAGGTTCAGATCGCAGATTGCTTTTGGAACGCTCCCAGCGGAGGTGGAGATCGCAGCCAGATGGGACCCACCGAGGGGAGGGTTTCAACTTCAGTCCGAGGGACGAGCCAGAGCCGCAGCCCGAGTAGGAGAGAATCTCTCAAGTGCCCGTGTCAACAAAGGGGCACGGTAGAGAAGACCCTCATTGAGCCGGTAGAAATACAGTCCAGGTTCGCTAACCCTCCCAATCTTGGAATGTGGTGTTTAATCAATTACACACATGTTCGTCGAGGGATCTTTGGCACCCTCGTCTCTGCTTTCCTTCCTCCTGTGCTTTGCTAAAATACAGGCCAACAATCTTACTGGGATCTTCGTTGCAAGCTCGCGCGGGGGGTCATCGGGCAAACATTGTACAGTTAGCCCGTCAGCGACGAGTCCGGGGCTCTCTGGCAAATCAGAAGCCGGGTCGGATCGAATGACGAGACGATGACAGCCAAGTTGTCCTGAGATGAGCCGAGATCTTGGAGTCTGGTTCTTTGGTGACCTGCGAGCCAAACTGAGGAAATGCAGGATAGGCGGCAACGTGTACGGGCTTCCTTTGGTTTCGACGTTTGTCATGCATCCGCGAATTTGCGAACTGTTCGGAAAGAGGGCTTCTTGTCAAGGCCCCATCTTTCTGATACAGATAGTGGCCCACCTTGTTCTACCATGCCTGGTGCTGTCTGTTCCAGTGTATGCTTCGGCTTTATGAGGCTGGACTACGAGATCCTACATTCTGCATTCCTATGTCTTCCTCCCAATCACGTTTCTGATACCACCAGAAACGGCAGATGGCTCGTAGTTTGATGTGATCCTCGCTGCACGAGGAGAGGAAACCCTCTACAAAAATGCGTTCTGCCTGTACGGAATACGCGGACCACTTCTGTGGTACCGATTACTGATGTAATCCGAACCCGGGCGAGCGGACGGACCGTTAGACACGACAAGTTGTTTCGATATTTAAAAACGAGTACTCAAAAGAGAGACCCCAACTGCAATATCTTATATTAGGTAATTCCGACTTCACCATAAGCATCACTTGACAATGAGGGAGACGAGAACCTGTTCTAAACGACCTACACTGTATAGAGGCGCAATGCAGGGTGGCGGGGACAGCTGTCGGCATTACTTACACTGGGGCCGCTGACTGGGGCCGGGCGACTCTTTGATGCGCTGGTGTGGCGTCAAAGCTAGGGTGGAGCTGAAGCTTAGCCACCCGATTCGCGTGCGAAACATACTTCCTACGCTTACGTTTCCCTTCCGGACAGGTTTGAATTCGACGACTGTCCAACAGACACTATCACCACCCAACAAATCAATTACTGCTAGGCTGGCCCTCACGACACCTGCTCCTTTCACCCGCGTTTTCCTGGGCGAACTGTATCCTATCGCGACGCATCTGCCATCGACAGCTTGTTCTTTTTGATGATCACCACCATCCACACCAACCTCCGAACATGAGGCTTAGGGGCAAGACTGTCGCCTCCTGGCGCATCCTGCTGTCTGTCCTCACACTGGCAGCAGCTGTCCAAGCAAAGGATGAGCCGACGATCAAAGTCACCACAATCAAGCATCCTCCTCTCAACTTGAACTATTTCGAAGATTCCAATACCGTCCTTTACCAAGATATCTCCGAACGAAACCTCTACCGATCCGAGGATGCTGGTATCACATGGGATAGGGTCAAAGATATCCCGGATAACCAGGCCTCACTCCTCACAATGCACTCTTTCGACAAGAACCGAGCCTACGTACTCACCCAAGGCACCGAACACTTCAAGACGACCGACCGAGGCAAATCGTGGCAGAAGTTCTCGAGCGGTGCGCCCCCCAATATCTTCATGGGCGGGGACATCCTTCACTTCCATGCTGGCGATCCGGACCGTGTCATCTTCAACGGAGCGGATTGCATAGGCATCTTTTGCGATCTGATCACACTGTACACGACGGACAATTTCAAGTCGAAAGCCAAGTTCCTGCGCGGTAACACCGAGGGGTGCTATTGGGCCAAGTCTTCGGATCTCTTCACCACGGGCAAAGACGACCTCGACAAGCAGCGTATTCTTTGCGTCGTGCGAGACAACTTCTCGCCTTTCAAGGAAGACAACAGGCTCCTTGCGTCGGACAACTATTTCCAAAAGGTTGACAACAAGGTCCAGGAATTCGAACCGGACATGGATACGAACCACGGCGTTCAGGGTGTCGTCAGTCTGGCGGTAGTCAAGAAATATCTCATGGTCGCCACATCGTCCCTCAATACCGACGAGATGGGGCTCTTCGTCACGGACGACACCATCAAGTGGCACCGCGCCATGTTCCCTACCAGCCACGGACACAAGGTCAATCAAGGCGCCTATACCGTCCTGGAAAGCACCAACTACAGCATCCAGATTGATGTGATGAACACTAGACCCTCGAACCCGACCGGAGTTATGTTCACGAGTAACTCGAACGGCACCTTTTTCACCGAAAACCTCGAGCACACGAACCGCAATACCAATGGTCATGTCGACTTTGAGAAGATCACCGGTGTACAGGGTATCTTCATGGTCAACGTTGTTCAGAACTGGGAGGAAGTGGAAAAGGACACCAACAGGGGTGGCAAACATGTCCAGAAAGAGATTGTCAGCAAAATAACGTTCGACGATGGCCGGACCTTTCACGATCTGAAGAGTGGCGGCGACCAGCTGCACCTTCACTCGGTCACTGATCTCGATAACGTTGGCAGAGTGTTCTCTAGTCCCGCGCCTGGTCTTGTTCTTGCCATCGGAAACAAGGGCAAGTCCCTGGGCAAGTTTGGTGACGGTGACGTTTACGTCTCTGACGATGCGGGTGTGACTTGGAAAAAAGCCTTGGATGGCCCTCACAAGTACGAGTTTGGTGACCTAGGCTCGATTTTGGTCGCCGTGAAGGACTCTCACAAGGAGGACATTGGAGAAATCCGGTACTCTTTGGACCATGGCGAGAGTTGGAAGACAGCCCCGCTTCCTGATGACTTGAAGATCAAGCCCGAGCTCCTTACGACAACACAAGATTCGACTAGTCTCAAGTTTTTGCTCGTTGGCAAAACGGGAGGCGATAACCCAAAGTTCCACATCATTGCTCTCGACTTCGAAGGGCTGCATGAGCGAACATGCAAGGAAGACGACTTCGAGGATTGGCACGCCCGCCTTGATGAAAACGGCAAGCCTTCGTGCCTGATGGGCCACAAACAGACCTACCGCCGCCGCAAGAAGACAGCCGACTGCTTCTTGAACCAGGAGTTCAAAGACCCTGTCCCGGTTACTGAGGACTGCGAGTGCACGGACGCAGACTTCGAGTGCGATTACAACTTCATCAGGGATGGCGACAACTGCAAGAAGGCTGGCCCAATCATCGCACCGGACAATGTATGCAAGAACGCCAGGCCAGACGACACTTTCAAGGGTTCTTCCGGCTGGCGCAAGATCCCAGGCAATACTTGCAAGCGAAAGAGTGGTGACCAGAAGGATGATCCTGTCGAGCGGAAATGCTCCGAGGCTGTAAATGCCCCAGCTGCCCCTGCTGATGGTAAGATCAAAGCCGTCCAGCATGTCTTTAAGACCGATTTCAAGGACTTTGAAAAGATCTACTTGGAGCGAGGCGAATCGAGTACCGAGGTCGACGAAACCATCATCGTACGACCTGTTGAATACTCGGGAAACAGCATGCGGGCCGACAACCAGATATGGCGAACCAAGGACCACGGCAAGAACTGGGAACGAATCCTTCAAGACGAGGACGTGCGGGGCATCTACCCGCATAGCTTTTTTAAAGACGTCGTCTTCTTCACCACCGATTCCAAGAAAGTTCTGTACACGATCGATCGTGCCGAGCATTTCCACTCGTTCGAGGCTCCCACGAAGCCCGGTTCAGGCAACCCCCTGTCGTTCCATCCTGACAAGAAGGATTGGCTTATCTGGGTTGGGGAGAAGTGCGAAAAAGTCAATGGCAAGGAAACCTGCTTCACGGAGGCCTCGATTTCGAGAGACCGCGGCGACAACTGGAAGACAGCAATGCGCTACGTCCAGAAGTGCGAGTTCACAGGCCACTCCGCCTACAGGTATCGCGACCTGCGCCAGATTGTCTGTCTCGCGCACAAAGAGGAGAATAATGAGAAGGACAACCCGAAGGTTATAGTGTCCAGCAATGACTTCTTCGATGAGGACAAAACGTTCCACCAGGATCGCGTCAAGAACTTCGCCTTGATGGCCGAGTTTATTGTTGTTGCTGCGGAAGACCAGGAAAAGCAGGGGCTGCGAGCCCTTGCCAGCTTGGACGGCGTTTCGTATGCCGAAGCTCACTTCCCTGTCAACTTCAAGGTGAGCCACCAAAACGCCTACACAGTCCTAGACAGCTCCACGCATGCCGTCAACTTGTTCGTGGCCACCGAGACTGCCGAAGGTCGCCGCTATGGAAGTATCATCAAGAGCAACTCGAACGGTACATCCTACGTTATGAGCGCGCAGGCAGTCAACTGCAACGACCAGTACTACGTCGACTTTGAGAAGATTCCCGGCCTCGAGGGCGTCGCTCTCATCAACACAGTCGCAAACCGTGACAAGCGCAACGAGCCGAAGAAGGTGCAGACCCAGATCTCACACAACGACGGTTCACAATGGGCTTTCCTCCCCCCGCCAAAGGCCGATGTTGATGGCAAATCCTACTCGTGCAGCAGTACTGAGGGAGATGAGAAGTGCGCGCTGCATCTTCACCATTATACCGAGCGCTCGGACAAGAGGAAGACATTTTCTGCTGCCACTGCTGTTGGGCTTATGTTTGGCAACGGCAACGTCGGGTCGAGTCTCAGCTCTCTCAAAGAGGCCGATACCTTTATGACCACTGATGCCGGCATCACTTGGAAAAACGTCAAGAAGGGTGCTTGGACTTGGCAATACGGTGACCAGGGCTCGATTGTCGTGCTCGTCCAGCGGGCCAGTCGCGAGAACCCAGTTAAAACGAAGATGATTTCGTACACGACCGACGAGGGCAAGACTTGGAAGGACTTCGCCTTCACTGACAAGGAGGTCACCGTCTTGGATATCTCTACTCTCCGCTCTGGTGCATCGCGCAACTTCCTCATCTGGTGCAAGGACGATGGTGGCGAGACGTTCTCTGTTAACGTGGACTTCACTGGCCTGGCCGACCGTCCTTGCAAGAGTGACGAGGGCAGCTCCGACTACTACCTTTGGTCGCCCAAGCACCCATCGCAGCCTGATAACTGTCTCTTCGGACACGTATCGCAGTACCTGCGCAAGAAAGACGATGCGAACTGCTACAACGATGCCAGGGTTCAGCACCTCTACCAGGTGGAGAACTGCACCTGCACAAGGGCTGATTACGAGTGGTAAGTGGCCCAGCACGCCGTCGTCTTTTTTCCTCAAGCTAACACTCTCCAGTGACTACAACTATGAGCTCGGCACCGACAAACAATGCAAACTTGTCCCTGGTACGTCTCCCATTTCGGCGGAGCAGTGGTGTAAGGAAAACCCCGATGCCGTCGAATACTACGAACCCACGGGATTCCGTAGAATTCCGCTTACTACTTGCATTGGGAACGGCCATAATGAGCTCGACAAGCAGTCCAAGGCTCACCCCTGCGCCGGCAAGGAGGATGAGTTTGAGAGACGGCGCAGAACCTCTGGTATCGCCATCTTCTTCGCTGTGGTGATCCCGTTCGGCCTCGCAGGTGCGATCGGCTGGTGGGTATACCGCAACTGGAACGGCAAAATCGGTCAAATACGGCTGGGCGAGTCGTCCAGTCTCGACAATGACGCCCCGTGGGTCAAGTACCCAGTCATCGCCCTCTCGGCGGTGGTTGCCGTCGCCGCGGCCCTGCCGCTCGTCGCCTCGGCCCTGTGGAGGCGCGCCACCTCTGCTTACGAGAGCGTGAGCGGCGGAGGCGGAGGCGGAGGCAGCTGGCTCAGCGGGCGCGGCAACCGCCGGTTCACTACGAGAGACAGCTTTGCCCGGGGCAGAGGAGATTACGCCGTTGTCGACGACGACGAGGGCGAGCTCCTGGGTGACGACAGTGATGAGGAGGTATGAATGGGTTTTATGACGGAGGGCAGCATTGTTGCCGTAGAGTCAAGGGAGAGATAAAGCGACACATCGATACTGTAGCAAGACTGTTTCTTTTGGATTTCGGCATGGGGGTATCAGGCAGGCAGACGGAGGCAGAAAATGCAATTGTAGACCTTTATAGCTGATGTTTTTTAACAAGCATGGCGTTGTTCCCGAGGCATTTCGAGTGCTCTTTTTTTCAGACTATAGCGTTCTTTGTGGGAATGACTTCCGACTCTTGGTGACATCGTGAGACCATGGGCCGGGATATATAGCGGAATGGGGGTTGGGCACATCGATCGAAGGCTCGGACGGCACGCAGGAAGCGCCGAGACACGATCTGCGCTGTCCAATTTTCCCTGAGGTGAGAACGGAGCGGCGATGGCCGTGTCCGAGGGTATCCTATCCGAGTAGCGCCAGGGTAGGCAGGCAGGGCGAGAGGCCAAGAAGCCCACGCGGGATTTGGATTCCAGACTTTCCCGGCTCACCGGGCCGAATGGGAGGGGAGGATCATCCCCCACGACCCAGAGACAGAGAGAGAGAGAGGAGATTGCGGAAAGCTAGTGAGATGAACTTGTATCTGACGCAAGGGGCCCGAACTTATGGAAAGGGGGTCGGAACAGCGTTGATCCCGACCGGACTGGACCCGGGTGATGGGCAACTCAAGCAGAAACCAAGCTTTTTCTTTCCCTCTCGGTTTTTTCTCTTTCTTTCCCACTCATCGTCCTCGCCCACACGTGGGTTCATCATATTCCGGGACCGTGCGCATGTCAGAACGGAGACCGGGAGGGAGGAGAGGAGGATGGGAAATAATTGACTCCCCCCCGGTCAACTTGGTGCCAATAGCAGATACAGGCATCTCGGGTTAATCTTCCTCCAGGGAAGTGATCTGCAGGTCGCGCAGGCGTCGAGCTGGTGATGTGCAGAGTGTTTCGCCTTATTTGTGCAGCTGGGGGGCGGTCTTTGGGGGCTCGATGCTGGGCGATACGAGAGCGAGAGGAAAACACACAGTGGAGATGCTACACGTACCATGTGTGTACGATGTGTACAGATAGTTGTGCGTATGCCAGTCAGTTGAGGGTTAATTAGCTCTCACTCTTCCCCCCCCCTTCTCTCCTTGGGGGATGTGTGAGGTAGAGATGGGCGCATGCAGCTGGCCAAGGGAAAAAGGGGGCGGGAAATGGGCGACGTTGTTGGCTCCTTGACTCCGCAGACTGTTTTCCAACTCCAATATCCCAATTGTGGGGAGGGGGAGAGGTGCGAGCCGGGGCGGCTTGCATAGTCGATATTGGACAAAGACATGGACTATAATTCTTTATGCAAATAGAACGCGACGACTTTCCCTTTTTGGGGGGTTGGCTCTTGAGGCGCTGCGCAACGTCCAGAGCGTTGAACCGCCTGACCGCCATCGTAAGCTGCATCCGTCCACATCTGTCCAAGACATTGGCCAGGTTGTCGACGACCGATGCTAGGGGGAACTCGCGACAGGGCGGCCGGGTTCCATGCCTGAGACCCTCGAGACGTGTCATGCACAACGACATCATCGGCGGGCGCGATTGGACCGACTGTTGCGCGTGCTGAGTTGGCCCACTAATTATAGAAAGACATTTGGGATTGGTCTCTGGTAGACCAGTACGGTGCGTTTTGAACCCGCCGTGACCGACTTGTGGTGAGGCGTCTGCTAGCCCAGCGGGCTGTTAGGCATCGGGTTATTTTCTCCCATCGACAAATGGAGCTATGAATCTGGCAGATGCAGGAACGGCACCTAGGTATGTACGTTAGTGGCGTTTCTCTCGGGGTACTCCGTACTTAGTACCCAATCTTGAATGCCCCTTTTCCCCCTAGTCTTCCCCGCCATCACCTCTGGCGGTAACGCTTTTGAGTCTTGAAAACCGAAGGTCGCTACCAGGAGACGCAATGCCCTGGAGCACGGCGGCAGATGGGAAATATGGTCCAGAAATTGCCGCCGAGGCGCCGGCGGCCAGCCACGAACACGAGAACCACGACAGAAACGAGATTGTGGGGAAGGGCCGCGAGAGACATGCATGGGCCGAATGGCCCCGGAACATGGGCTGGTCGTTGATGTTTCATTTCCATCCTCTTCCGGGGATCTTCGTCGACGTAGCTAGTTTGCACAGTAGGTAATCAGCATAGGGCATGAGACAGTCGCCACCGGGAGAAGGAAACAGAACAAAGAGAGAATACCCACGTAGGGTGCGCGCGCGCGCGGACACCGGAAGTAACCTGTCATTCGGGGTAGAACAACAATGCTTGTTCGCGAGCCACGCCACGCACCTACACTACGATACTTGCCTGGCGGTCGCGACGATCTCGATGTCTGTCGATGCTTCAGTTTGCTGCCAAATATGAATCCGGACTGGACGGATCAACCAAGGCAGCACTGACTGGATCCGTAAGCCAGTGATGGCTGTGCAGCTCGAGGCATTTTGCACTAATCGCTGGACACGTAGTGTACATGTCCAGGCCGGTGGCCATATGTTGTGCTGCCAATGATGGGGGGCAAATGGGCGACCAGCCGACGGACCATGGGCTGAGCCAAAAAAGAAGGTTTACCTGCCCAGAGGAACAGAACAGGGTGGTATTGAAAGGTTCATCTCATTATTTCTGGGGCCCTTGTGCTAATATCGCTTAGCTAATTTCCCGGACGCACCAGTCGTGGACGCTCAATGCGGCCCCCGTCCCTTCCTGCAGCCACCCCCCGCAAGCTCGCTCCCCAATCAGCAATCATGCCACTCCGGGTACCTTGCAGCCCCGCCCCTCTGGCCCGCCCTGCGATCCTTCTTCCCACACCACACCACTCTTTTCATGCTCTCCGCCTTCGGTCTTTGGTCTCACTTCGAGCCTTTCTATCGTGGTGGTGTGTTCTTCGTTGCTTTCTTCTGTCTCGCTACTGGCCGGTGCGGGAGCCTAACCCCAGATTCACCACGCACGACGTCTCCGACCAACGTTGCCACGACTGGGTCTCCTCTGTCCCTGATGTGATGGAGGATTAATTTGCGTACAGCCCTCACTATCACGAGTCGCACGGCCTCTCCCAATCGCCTGTTCCTGCCTTTGCCCATCCAGAACTTAGCCCAGAGACGCTTGTGCAGTGCCGAGTCGTCAACTTTCGAGTCAATCAAACGTCTCCCTCCTCCCCTCCTGTTTTCTTGCCCATGTGCTTCTCACGAGACTTTTGGCTTTTTCCATGGCTGGACTGGATGCTTCTTGGCCGCCCGTCCAACCAGCGAGCCAAACCCGTCTTGGCTATACTGAACCGGGATTACCATCTCGCCTCCCTTTTCCTTGCCGCCTTCCAAGGCCAAGAACAGGGTACTGCTTCTCACCGTCTCGTTGACTCGGATGTCAACGCAGCCCAGATTGCAAGCCCGTATTATCCTCTGGCACAAACCCCTGAGCGACTCCTCCTCCACCAAGTAGGGATGGATAGTCCCCGTTGGCATCGTTTCAACCCCAACGGCTTGTGTTGCTTACTGCGTATCCGTAGTCAACCATGACCGAGATCTCCTTGTGCTCTGGGGTCCGCCCTGTCCTGGCCCTCAACCCCTCTTCGTTCGGGTTCCTCAACGCTGTCTGCTGTGTGCCCTGATGCTGAGAGCAGGGGCTCGCTGGCTGCCAAGTTGCTGTTTGTCACGCCAAAGCAAAAACCATCGGTCTAGACAAGATACAGTCACTCCCTCGTCACGCGTGTTGGCCTGTCACTCATTATCCAGCAACACCGAAACTCGTGGACGAACCAGGCCCCGGTTTGGTCAACAAGTGTCACCCGCACCTTGGGCATCTTCCCATGCCATCCAGTGCTAGGTCATTGGACACTAGGCAGTCCGCACTTGCCCACTCGTCCATCCGAGGGGTGGGCACACCCACACCGTCGCGCGCACAAACCCCGGTTCAGGGCCCCTGCCAGGGACATGCTAGCCTTCTCACGGTCGTACCCATGAAGATACGGATACCATACTAGCCATCTACCTAATCTCGCCATCAACATAATAATAGCATTTCGGTCCCGCCAGTTTTCGTCCTTCTCTTTCCCTCTCTCCTTCCCCTTCCTCACGAAAACACCGTCAAATGAGTTGATGCCGTCAACTTAGTTTCGTCTCTACCACAATCTTTCACTACCGCTTCACTCTTTTAGCGGGCATTCGCTTTACACCAGACACTATCGTCGATTAATATACCAGAAAAGAAAAAAACACCCCCCAAAGGCAACTCTAATTCACTATGAAGGGATCCATCCTCGCTGTCGCAGCCGCCATCGGCGGTGTCAGCGCCGCTGCTCACCGTCACGCTCAAGCTCACGGTCAGCTGTTCAAGAGAGGCGTCGACCAGGCCTCTGTCTGTGTCCCCGGCTGCACCACCATCTACACCACCATTTACGGCGAGCCTACGCGTATGTTTCTCACACCCTCTCACACTCATCTCGGGCGATGCGATAAGCTCTCGCAGAAAGATGAGCATCGACGAGACGCCGAGCCCCGCAGGCCTAATAAGACCGATCATCGTCATACTAACATCGTTATCAACAGTGGTTCCTCACAAGCCCAGCAGCCCGCCCGCCGTCGTCCCCTCGGCGCCCGCGACAACTGAGGCCCCGCCGAAGCCCACGTCCACTCAGAAGCCCTCCGTGGATGTGCCGACCCCCGTGCCTGAGGTCTGCCCGACCCCGGGTACCTACACCTTCCCGGCCACCACCATCACCGTCAGCCAGACCACCACCGTCTGCGCTCCTGAGACCACCAAGGTCCCTGCCGGTACCCACACCATCGGCGGTGTCACCACCGTTGTTGTGAGTGCCACCACCGTCGTGTGCCCCTACGCCACCGCGAAGACATCCAGCGGCGTCGTGACCAGCGTCGTCGAGACCACCACCTACGTGTGCCCTACCCCCGGCACCTACACTATCGCCCCGACGACCACCACTGTCACTGCCCCGACCAACGTCGTCTACCCCGTCGTGACTACGGTCAACCCTGGTACCTACGTCCGCCCGGCCATTGTCACCACCATCACCGAGACCAGCGTCGTCGTTGTTTGCCCCTTCACCAGCCAGGAGCCTGTTCCCACGACCTCCTCTGTCGTTGTTCCGGCTCCTGTCCCCACGACTTCCGCCATTCCGGCCCCGGTTCCCACAACCTCCGCTGCCCCCGAGCCCGTCCCCACCACCACCGCTAAGGCTTCTTCCTCCGCGCCCGCCCCGTCCTCCTCCGCTCCCGCCACCGGCGGTGGCCTCGGCGGCAACAACGGTGACCACTGGGCTATCACCTACACTCCCTACTCTGAGGATGCCTCCGGATCCTGCAAGTCTGGCAGCCAGGTAGACTCGGACATCGCCTCTATCAAGAACTCTGGCTTCCGCACCATCCGCATCTACTCCACCACCGACTGCAACGCCCTCGAGAACGTCGGTGCTGCCTGTGAGAAGTACGGCCTCAAGATGATCCTTGGCATCTTCGTCAAGGATTCGTGCGACCCCCAGTCGGCCGACATCAAGACTCAGGTCGACGCCATCGCCAGCTGGCAGAGGTGGGACATGGTCGAGCTCGTCGTTGTGGGCAACGAGTGCATCTTCCAGGGCCGCTGCAGCGCCTCCTCTCTGAAGCAGCTCATCGTCGCCACCAAGGTCACCATCACCGCCGCCGGCTACTCTGGTCCCTACACCACCGCCGAGACCGTCGGTGTCTGGCAGCAGACCGATGTCGTGTCTGAGATCTGCGACGTCGTCGACATCGTCGGTGGCCAGATCCACCCCTACTTCAACGCCCAGACCGCCGCCACTGACGCCGGTACCTTCGTCCAGAGCCAGATCGAGCTCCTCGAGAGCTCCAGCATCTGTGGCAGCAAGCCCGCCCTGAACCTCGAATGTGGATGGCCCGCTAGTGGCAGCTGCAACGGCCTCGCCTGCCCCGGTACCTCCGAGCAGGCCATCGCCATCGCCTCCATCAAGGAGCTCGCCGGTAGCAAGACCGTCTTCTTCTCCTTCCACAACGACTTGTGGAAGGCCCCTGGTGCCTGCGGCTGCGAGCAGTCCTGGGGCTGCGGTCAGCTCTTCCTCTAAACGGGATGGCGGACGACTGATAGGACGGAATCACGATCAAAAATACTCACCCGACGTTTGGACATGACAAAAGATACCTTCCCCGGGAAACCCCTGACGTTGAGGCTCCGAGAGAAATCAATCAACGGTGTATCATGAAAGAACGAAAAAGAAAGGCATGTCCCACACCACATACGCCCTCGACGGAATCGATTCCCTTGACGTTTCCTTCAAAGTGCGAACCACGACAATTTCCGGATACCCCTCGGCCCAGCCTCATCCTCGGCACTCGTATATCTATCTAGCTTCATTCTCTGTATATATACACTTGTCTCCCGCCCGGTTGGCGTTTGTCTGAAGGAGAACGAAGACAACAAGCCCTCAAAAGCTTGTTTTCCTTACCTCTTCGTTGTATAAACACTCTGTATCTTGGAGACGCCGCTCGGGGCGTGTGTGGTTATAGTTGTCGTAGTTAGCAGCAGCACCTTCTTGGCGCCTGGGATACTGCCTAATTTCATGTGTCATCTCAAACGAAACTTGCAACCACCAGTGATCTCTCCATTTACGTCCATGTACGTGAGGCCTCGAATCTCTCATCACCGACGATCACTCCCCCAGAGTTGCGTTATTCATCGACGTCTACCGACTCTGATATTGAAAAAAATAGTTTCCATGGTTCCCCGGAGGCCGAAGGGCTTCAGATGAGCTTCATACGACTCCCCTTTCGCGACCACATTCCCGTCCTCCCTTTGGTTCCAATGGAAGAGGGAAAGGTAAGCCCCCTCACAGCCCACCCTCACAATCAAAACAAAAAAGTTGCCAACGGCAGCAAATAGACCGGCGCCCGCTTCAACCATGACCACTTGGTCCGTTCGTTCATCTATGGACCATCTCGAACGCCCCGCGAGTCGGCTAGCTGGCTAGCGTACTGTCTTCCCCCCCAGAACAAAACAAAACTGTTTCGTTTCAGGTGGGCTGGTTGCTCTGTAAAGCGCGCACACACACACATACACGCGCCCTGCCCGGGGAGGGAGATTCCGCGAAATAATTAAAAATAAACACTACCCGCAAGTGTCACCAACGTGTGGCCCACTCCGCCTCTATCGGGAAGAAAGAGGCTGCGACGCTACCGGGTCGGTTCGGGCATCGCGTCCTCGCAAACCAGATGGGGCCATTCTGTTGCGGAAAGGGGATGGAAGTAGCGGACACGCCGGCCCGGTGTAGTCTCGTCCCCCCCCCCTCCTCCCCTCCCCCTTTGGCCTACCCATCCTCACGCGCCGCGGCTTACGTCCGGCCGTCTCGACGGACAGAGCCGCAGCGATGACATCAACTCGAAGCTGGGGGAGTCACGCAATCTGGAGACAAGCCACGGAGTGGGATTCGAGCGTCGGCCAGGCGGCCCCGATCGTCATGTGAAATGGTATTCGTCTCGCCTTCTTGAATATATAGTCACCCAAATCGACCCTCCTGAACCGTTCCCGTCTGTCAAACCACCAAATGCAGTACGGTAAATGCAAAGTCAGGGGGCCTTTTTCCAAGTTCCAGGGCCGTCCGTCGTGAAATGGGTCGTAACCACATACCCTCCTGTCAAACCTCGGGCGTCGACGACCCAGGTTCGTGCCAATATGTTGTCAGAAGCGACATCTCCCATCGACTACCTGTTACGTTCAAAGAGTAAGACGATATAAGAAAAGAAAAGTAAATGGAAACCCTCCGATCAATGTAGACCATGGACACCATATTCCCAATGCCCATTCCATAACGTCGTCAAGTTCCATGCAAAATGAGCAGTACCACGCTTTAGTAGCTAAAAGAAGAGAAAGATGCCCTGAAAGAAAGCACGCGTTCCGCCGCCGTCTTTCTCGATAGTCAGCGCTCCAGAGCACTGGGCTAGTCTAGATGTCGAGAATAAAGGGACACTTCGATAGAAACAGAATTAGAGATCGCCAGTTCATTACGGCTGAGTAATGTTGTCGTGGTAAGGTGCCCTTGAAACGCCAAAACGCCAATGCCAGATCGAACCGTCGTTGTTCCTGGCCACGAAGCATTGCGAGCCTCAAGGAGGTTGTGTGTCGCGGGGTATCATGTGCTTCAGAAAGGCTCCAGGTCGTCAAAGCAGACGGTGCTTCTTTCTCGTTTAGCCTTCGTCTTCGGTCCAGGCATCTCCGTGTCGGCCAGAATGCTGCTTTGACTGGGCCTCCACCAGGGATCCAGCGGTGCTGATTGGTGAGCATACTCAAAGTTAGTGCCGTAGCCCACGTCACAACGCTCCAGCTGGACCAAGCCCCCACGGGTCCGGTCCATGCAGAGAATGTTAAGGTCTTGGCCATCGTTCGTGAACTCAACACCCCCAATCTCTCCAAATATGTCAAACGTTTGCTTGTGGGCGAGTGTTTGAATGTCGATAATGTTGACGTAATCGGCCTCTTCAGCAGCGACAAGCACTTGGGGGCCGCTGCCCGTGGGGGAGAATCGCAGGCTGCGGACGCCTGCCATTTCGGATCGAATAGTCGTGAGCGGTTTACCGGTACCGTCCGAGTTGGTCCACATTCGTGCGTCCCATAGCTTCACACTCATGTCTTGGAAGCCCGTCGCGACCGTCCAGCCGTTGTCTGACCAGTCGCAGGCGAAACCGAAATCTCTATGCCCTCCCAGCTCCTGTAGTATCTCGCCCGTGTCGGCGCTGGCAATGAGGACGTTGTAGTTGTCACCAACCATCACACGCAAGCGGCGATCCGCGGACAAAGCGGAGCAGTTGATGGGGCAGCCATACTGCGTGTCAAGGATGAACTTCTCCGTGGCCACGTCCATGATGCGGAAGCCCTGATCGTTGGAAGCAAATGCTGCCATTGGCGCCGACGAGTTCCTCGATTGGTGAATCTGTAAGTGATTGGTGATGCCGCTGATGTGGTTGGTAATTTGCCCTTCAGTGTACTTTTTGTCCTGGCTGTGAATGCTTCGCATGCAATACTCCCCGTTGAAGGTACCTGCAATGAGAATACCACAGTTGGCATCCAAGGTCGATATCTGCACCCCAATCATGTCGCTGAGATCCATAGCCACTTCACTCTCACCCGATACAGGGTTGATTTGGTGCACGGCTCCCTGGCCAGGGTAGAAGGCATGGCTCCGTCCTGCGCATGCCAAAATGTTGCGCAGCTGAAAATGGGCCAGGTGGACGTTTTGACGAATGTCCATACGACGAAACCTGAAAAAGTCTTCCGTGTTCCGAATAATCCTGTCGGGAAGATGGGGCTGCATTACCTCTGTTAGCATGACGGTGACACTTGATTCCCAAGGGGCCAACTCACAGCCCATATGTCCGAGTCTGTCCTGTTAGTGTAGTTCTTGTAGTCTAGGCTTCGGCGTTCGCGGGCATTCTTGCGCGTCACTCCCAAGTCTTCCCAGTTAATGCCTTGCGCATCGCACCGGTTGCCTTGAAGTTCAGAGTACCGCACTCGCGCGATTTGCCGTGCAGCCTGCTCGTTGATCTGTCGAATCCCAGGACTGGGGCCGCGCGACTGGAAGCGGTTACGCCAGGCCCAATCTTTGAGGAAGTCGGTCAATCCCGGGTTTTCTGGGCCGAGGGTGCTGGAAATAGGATTACTGATGGCCGGAGGGCCAGTCGCTTGCCATGCCGCCTCTTCCTCGTCGACAGTAGCCACTTGAAACTGCTGCAGTTGTTCGGCAACGCTCGGGTAGAACACGTCGTCTTCGTCGTCATCATCCTCACCCATGTTTCCGACATGTAGCATGGGGTGGAAAGGGGTAGTGTCCAGAGGGGTGGGATGTTGAGATGCTGCCGGGTCGAGAAACCCATGCCCGGCAGCAAGCGGTATGCTCCAGTAGTTGATCATGTGAGCGGGCGGTTCGTTCGATGTGTGGACTTGTTCCTGCACCGGGTGAGATGGTTGTTCGCTATGGAAGGGCCCAGAATAAGGTTCAAGAGTCAAGCCGACCTCGGGGTCGGGCATGGGGGAAAGAAGGCTGGTAGCCGTCATGACATGATCCAAAGGGGCGCCTCCATCGCTATCACTCATGTCCAGGTCGTCATCATCGTCTTCGGCATCGTCGGTATCATCAACGTAGTCGTCGTAGTATTCGTAATCGTCATGGGCGAAGGAGCCGGGTTCGTGGTAGTAGGATGACGGTATTACGGGGAAGGTCTGATGGTAGGAAGAGAAGGAAAGCTGGCCGAGGTCTGCACCGCCCTGCGCCGAAGGCTCGTGGGACTGGTGCTGCTGGCTGGGTTCGCGATAGTGACTATATTGCGTGTGCTGATCATGGTGAGGATCGGGTGGAGGTGGGGCCGATGCGAATACTTGGTGATGGTTCGAGGGTGCAGGAGCCGCCTGAGCCTGCGAAGGCTGGTTTTCCGAGGTCCGTGGGCGCATTATGCTCTCTTCAAGTGTATGCCGTGGCCAGTGGCGATCGAGTGAGGAACATCGAGGTTCGCTGCACGGCGAAGAGCAGCACCCGTCGTCGGGTCGGATAGATGGGTCCTCTTGCGCGGTCGGAGTGCGGTTTGAGGAGAGAAGGTGACGGTTGTTCCCCCTAGGTCCGGGTTTCTCTCTGGAACAGGGCGGTGGGTGTCGGTGACCAAACGCCAGGCTTCCGCAGATCGAGAGCCGGGTTTTCGTTCTTTGTTCGAGTGAAATCGACTAGCCGCAATGGAAAAAATGGCGCCGATGACGACCGGTGTGCAACGCCTTTGTTGACGGCAATAACGGTCACAGGTTCCAGGGCTGGCAAGACTCGAGTCGATAACGGGCGACACTATTCAGGCGTGTACGAACTCGGGGTCTATTTGGAAGAGTACGTCGTTGAGTGTATTGTCGTCGGGCCGAACGAGCAGAAAGGATGAGAGGATGCTGACACTGGAAGATTGGAACTGGGGCTGGGGCTGGGAATGCGGTCAGGCGGCCAAGTTAGCGAGATCGAGTCCAGCGGATGGCCTGGTGTTGTACCAGGCAGGGCGGGAACGGGAATGGGACCCGAGCGGGATGTCTTTCGCTGGGATCCAAGGGCGAGGAGAAGCCAACTCTGTCTATCTAGGTATCTCTCTACCTTTGCACCTCAGGTTATTGGGGGGGCGCTGACGCCGGCGCCGGGGTCTGGGGGGAAAGGTCGCGCCAACCAAATCGAGCAAGTACTGAGCACAGCGCACACTGCACACTGCAGTGAGGCGATCTGGTGGTTGAGTTTCACTTCCCAGGGCATATGGGTGTGATGGGAGGGCGAGCAGGTCAGAAGAGGGTGGGCTTGACGACGTGGAAAAGATACTTCTGTCCACTGGCACATCGCACATGGCTCTGTGTACTTTCCAAGACACCAAAGTCCATATTGCTCTACACCAATCCGTCCATCCTACCAAGGGTGCTGTGCTGTGACAAGGTCTGATCCTCGGCTCTGATTAGAGTAGGTACGTAATTTGGTTTGCCTATAGGATTTACAGGCCAGGAGCTGTTACTGGCCTGCTGTCAAGGGCGCCTGTCTGAATTCAAGAGCCATTACCAGAATATATTCGACTTGAGGATCAACGATCTGTCAACCATTCCGGCAAAAAAAGCCACAACGGAATGGTCACGTCCAAATACCCTCAATCGCAATACTCGGGGTGGGACAGGCAGGCCACCGAGGAACGGCACCTCCACCACCAACCACGATGCCGGGGCATGTCCCCTTGTGCCCGCCAACATGTTCCCGCCAGCCTGTCGATCCTGACCTCGACCTTCAACCTCGCCCTGGCCCCGCCTATTTCTTCCCGCACAAAGACGCAAATAGGAAACGCGGCGGTGGGAAACGAATGGGGCTCCACGGTGATTCTGTGGGACGCTACCTCCAATATCCTATGCATGGCTGACTCTAACTAGGGGAAATGGTGTGCTAGGCTGAGCCCAAAGGAACAGAGAGCTGCCTGTCCATATTCGTTCTTTGCTGCAACAAGACCAATAGAGGGTACAGTCCAGATGGGAAAAGGCGCAAGCAGCGGCAGTATCTGTCACCCCTACCTGTTTGTCTGGCCTGGGCCTGAACCCGGACCCGGGACTGCCACCTCATGATCGCACAATAAGCGCTCTTCCTGGCCTGGCACTCAGTCCAAGGCATCGCTCGCGACGAAGCCAGTCGCCACAAATAAAAACCAGGGAGGCGCTGACTCCCACGTACGAGGACTCTGCCTGCCTGCCTGCCTGCCTGCCTATCCGTTCGTATTGCCTCGACGAGAAGACGGTCCCATCGCCCTGCCTGCCGATTGCACACCCCCACCAAGTACGGAGAATTCGAATTCCTACACACTACATTACCCGCACGTCGCTTCTCACCTTCTTCGTCCATGGGCCTGCGTCGATTCGCTTCTTTGGACATGCTCTGACGTCACCGCCGAGGTGCCGTTGTGTCGGATTAATGTCTTTTTCAACGGCTTCGCCCAACATGAGCAGACCCCCCCGGACCGCAACGTCGGTGTCCTGACTTGCTTCTAGTGCGCGAATAAACTCCTGAACCTGCTGCAAGCCTCTCAACACCCGCAGATCGTGCTCGTCCGATATCCAATCAACCACACCTCGCAACTAGCCCCCCCATTTGGTCCTTGCAAAGAGCATTCTTAGCCGGCTCTCATCGCCTTCAGCCTCTCCTGAAAACGTTTCCGCGTCATGTTTCGCTTCCTTTCTGGGTCCCGTCAAATGCGACTCTTGACGGATAGACCACTTGCAATGCCCTCGCGGAATTCGCATACGCAGCGACGTGACCTGTCATTCGGCCATGTCAATGACCTTGACATCCCTGGTCTCCAGCCCACTCATGTAAGTGGTTGGATTCGGAAGTATCATTCCCACTTTATCCTGGCTAGAACAGGCCGGCCAGCGAGGAGATATGCTCACCGACTGCCGCCTGGACAAATGGACAGGCCAGGCTGCCTGGCCTTTGGCTCGTCATCCGTTACGCCCGTTGCGGCAGAAGACGCTGTCATCCCTTCTCCTCACGACTGCCACATATGCCAGACGAACTAACTCATAGAAGCTGACATAAGTAGCACAGTCTATATAATCCTATCCAACAACCCGACCATCTTTGCAACCTTCTCAATGGCCATGAAGCCACAGCAATGTAGCGAAAGGAGTGCCGACTGCATACGAACCCACCGACCATCATCCATTGGTGCCCACCCTCCAACCACATCCGCGTGATTAGAGGCCGGTTGATATGATAAATCACATTCGACAACATGTGGTCCCAGAGTTTCAACCGTCCAATGTTAACTTACCCGTTTCCTTCATGACTCCGGCTCTCAGCTCTGCACACCTTTGCTTTTTGTCCTCTCGGACTTTCCAGTCTCTGCCTGTCCGACCCCCTTACCGTATACGCAGGGATTAGAAAGCGTGACAGGGAAAAGACTGTATTGCTTTCATTGGCGCCGCGCAATCCGCTACGTGCTAATAGATGGTATGATCTTCAGCAAACGGGGCTGGCCAACACCAGAGCAAATCACAGCAGTGGGAGGCCGAGATACCGAAGACGAGGCCCAGCCGGCAACCGTTGAAGATACAATGGTTCCTAGAAGCAACCGCGTTTTGGCTTAATCGGAAGCTTCATCAACAGGAGCGGCAGCAAGTTGCTTTCGCCCGTGTCATCACTCCCACATCCATAATCGGACCCAGGAACGGGGATGGTTTGCTTATCATCGCCACCCAATGGGCCTCGGTCGCTTGCTTCGATCCAATTTCCACCTCAAAGGACATGATGGAGGGGTAGGCAATCCAACTGCTTGCACCCGGAAAACCCATGGTCAGCCGGCTTGTCCAAACTCGTGGCGTTGTGCTTCGGGTAGCACAATCTGACCGGCCCCCGACCACGCTGGATTCCAGAGGGGGGAGAGAGAAAGAGAGAGAGGCAAGGAAGAGATGGGTGAAAAAGAAACAACGGAAAGAGACCCAGTCTCCTGCAGTCCCTGTGAAGCTTGGCGGGCGAAGAGGCCGTGCGGCAAATTGTCAATCATCCACCTCGCTTCCCCTTTGGTTTCGAGGCTGCAATGAGAGGCGCCTGCAAAACCTGCGGCGCGAATGGGAGCACGAGCAACAAGACATTACAGGGCAAGGCGGGCGAGCTGCAAAATGCCACGGGGGTGATGGAAATAGCCATGTCTCGGCTACCTGCAGTGCGGCCATTATGCGCTCTTTCCTTCCCTCCCTCTTTTCCCTCTGCTTCCTCTCGCAGCCTCCGTATGTCTGGTCGCCCGTCCTTCTTCCCTCCCTCTCTCTTCCTGATCTCCCGTCGGTGTCGTTATGCTTGTCTACCCACATGTATATGCTCACCGAGCACCCCAATTTTCCACATCCTCACCGGTCTGCCGGGATCCCCATCTCCCGCGGACAATAAGATCCGTCCCGCTACCACCCCCCCCTTCTCCCTCGTCTTTTGCCACCCCCGGGAGCGAGCGGGTGGGCAGTCTGGAGAAGGGAAAGATAACCCCTCGACCTTGGCCGCATTCCCAATGGGCTGGGTGGCCTCTCCCGTCCCAAAGGGCCACGACGGCCGGGACGGGACGAGAGACGCTGGGTCGTCTCAACCGCCCGCGGTTCGCTTGACCGACTTCCAACGAAAGGAACCCCCGGGAGGCCGTGCGGACGGGGACGCGTTCCAACCGTTCCTCCTTTCCTATACTCTCCCTCATGTCCTCCCAGGGCCCCAATTCCCGTCGCCCCTCGTGCCTCGTTTGAGAAAATTTCGTCTAACCACACTTGTGATGGGGAGGGCAATTGCGATTGACACAAAGCCACCGACCGTCTCTGCAACCTGACATTGCTTCTTCTTCTTCTTCTCCTCCTGGATGCGTTCATGTCGCGAGCGGGTAGGTAGGCACGCGGGTACGCACTTAAGGCGTCTCTATGCGAGCTCCGACGGCACTACCCGATCAGAGGGCGGGGGGCCAAGGAGGCAATACCAAGACTGATGCCCAACCAACAATCAATGCCCCCCGTTCGAGCGGCCCTGCATCCGCTAGTCATAGGACCTGCCCTATACTCCTCGGCCTCTACAGCATCCGAAACAACTGGCGATCAATACCTTCGCCTTCTGTTGGCTGGCAAGGGGCGGGGGAGATGAAAATCAAAATCAAAACCCGCCTTCTCGACCGGTGACTTGCTGGCTGAGAAGGATGACAGGGAGAGGCCTCGCGGATCGAGAAAGGGAAAAAATAAAGGGGGGTGGTTGGAGAAAGGACCACGGGGAGGACAAGAGGGTTAGAGATTGCGAATATTCCCGCCAGAGACTGCTCAGCAGTAACCAGCGCCTTTCGGCCGAGAAGGCTAGGGTCACTGGGCAGTCAACAGTTGCTTTTTTGCAAAGGCGTCTGATCGGATCGGTTGGACGAACGGGAAAAGAGGTTGGTTTTACTAGGCAATACCACTACGGTGTATGAACCAGTTTGGTTACAGGTTATGTATGAGGCTGGAACTGTGCAAACATTTCTCACTCAATGAACACACACAAAAGCGCCCGCCCCTATGACAGATCCGATAATCCAGCCATGATGGCAATGTACGCAACATCCGCCCTCGCCCATACAACGCAAGTCTCAGGGGTGAGACTAACAATGGTAAACAATAGTCAGGTTGCGGCAAAAAAAAATAAAACATATAGCGTCTTCGACACAATACACCTCGCGACTTCTCCTCCCATTATTACAAGTGCCGAGCCTCAACTATTCGCAACTTACCCCCTTTTTGTTCATCATCAGAAGGAAAGTGGGCCCCAACAATAGCGCCTTTCGTATAAACCTGTTGTACCATTTATGCTTGGGGGGGGGGGGGGGGGGGACGCCCGGCCGTATGATTTTTCTCATGCATCAGAGAAGTACTCGTCGTTGTACTGATGACTGGGGGGCACCGACCAGGTGTTGCCCCCGCCGACAATGTTCTCCTTGGAGCCCCAGTAGTTGGTTCGCGTCCGGCGTTCACGCTCAAACTCGGCCCATCTCTTCATGGTGATCTTACTGCTGTCAAACTCGCCCTCGTACTCGAGACCGGCCTTCTTCGTCTTCTCGCCTGCTGTCTTTCTGGTATCACCCCACGAAAAGTCGTCAAATTTCCAGAACGCGTACGTGGGAAGGACAAAATTCCAAATGGGCAGTGATGCCAGATAGATCAGCATCCACAACACGTAAGTCCAGGAGTGGGCAGTCAAGACGATGAGCACGGCAGGGAGTCCGAGAATGAGACCTAGAAGAACCAGGGGAATGATCTGCGGAGGCGAGTGGACGATGGAGATGATGACTGGGGGGTCCCGTTAGCTAAGCATCGATAAGATTTCCGTGGTACGATTACTTACCGACGTAGAAGGTGAAGGCAATGGCGGCAGGCAGGACAAGAGTTCCCATCAGCTCAACGAACACCACGAACTGCATGCTGAAGCAGAAAGTACCGCAGAGATCTCGGACGAGGACCAGTTCCATCAGATTGTGGATAGTCGAGTTTATCCAGCGACGACGCTGCGAAAGCAAAACGGCAAAGGTGTCGGGCACCGTGGTTTTGCAGACAGCTTGTGGCACAAAGATCTGCTTACGCTTGGGGAAAGTACGAAGCATAAGGGTTGTCAGGTATCGGTCCTCACCAAGCAACAGCAGATTTTTCTTGTGCAAGGTGTCCACGACGTTCTCAGAGTAGTGCTCGACGATATCCGGGTTGGCCAAGATAGGAACCCAGTAGTCCTGAGCTCCCTTGGGCGCCTTGATGCGGTACATGCAGAAGCAACCCGGCAAACAGGTGACACCACCGAAGACCGACTCGAAGGACTTGGCCAGGTGGTGGGAGATGAAGTACTCAAAGACTTGGATGGCAGTAACCCAGCTGTCGCGCTTATTCGCGATCTTGGTCTCACCGCAGAGACCCATGATTTCGGGGTCCTTGACCATGGCCGAAACCATGTGCGTCAGACTGTCAGGAAAGACCTTGGTATCGGCATCGACCATGAGCACGATTTCGTAGAAATCGGGAGATATACCGGTGACCTTCCAGAGACCGTTGAACATCTCGTACTCGAGCTCCGTCATGCGCTCATCGAACATGACCTTCTGGAGGAAAGACATGAGGATGATCTGACTGTCACGCTTACCACGGTTGCCGGGCTTCGACTTGGTTGCCTCATCCGGCGTACCGCACTTGACTACGAGTAGAACAGGAACCCTTTGCTGCTTCTCGAGCGGAATGGCAGACTTGGCGCCGTAGTCGTAGAAACCAGAGTAGACCTTGGCCATGTTGTGTCGTTTGGAACCGCTGGCGACTGCTACGTAGGAGAACGGCTCGACCTCCTCGGGGGGGATGGTGTGGTCTTTCATCATCGCCAAGCAGTAATCCGGGGTGGACATGTCTTCTCCCTTGCCCTTGATGATGCCGTCGCAGATAATGACGACGACCTTGTGGCTGTTGGGGTAATCTGTCATGGCGATGGAGTCGAGCGTAGTACGGATACCTAGCGCTCCTTCAGAGTAAGCGGTGACGAGGCACATCGTATGGGCAAGCGGGAATCCAAACGGCATCCAGTCGGCCGGCGGTTGAGGAACGACGGCCTCGTGAATGAACCCAGCCGGTCCCGGTCCCTCGGTCGGACTGACGTTGCTTGTGTAGGGATCTGATTGAATGAAGTTGGACCGGCTGTCGTTGCCCTGTCGGTACATGTTGTTGGAATGCAGCATGTTGCTGCCGGCACCCGAACTGGCCATGGTGGTAGGCATCCGCTTCCCACCGACCAGCGGCGCCGCGTTCGCTCCGTAAACAGTAGAGAAACGAGAAGTCGTAGGCAGGAAGGAGCTCTGACGCTTGCTGGTGCGGTCGGAGGATCCGTTGACGCTGCTTCCGATATCACCAGGCAGTCTTGGGGGTGCTCGGTAAATGTCCTCAGACCAGTCCTCGATTTGACGATTGCGCTTACGCTTGTCTCCAGTCTGAGACGTCTTGGAGGCAGCGTAAGTTCGGCTGATGAACCACTGGAAGAAAACGGCAAGGAAGAACCTCGTCAACACCACGGCCAGAATAAGGACGAGGGAGCAATAGAGGACGACCTGGGAAGCGATGCAGCCGACAGTGTCAGTGTCGACGGATCCGACCTTGATGATCTCCTCGAAACACTCGGCGATCTGCTTGTCTGACGAACCCTGGAAGGCTCTGGTGACGTCGCGTCCACGAATAGCCCGGTTGACGGCCGAGTTCCTGTCCTTGAGCTCATTGAAGCGAGCGGGCACCTTTACCTGGGTAGCGTTAAACCAGTTGAGCAAGTCAAGATCCAGAACAGTGCCCGAGTACACAATGAGGTTGCGGGAGCTGTTCTTAATGTCGTTCCAAGAAAAGTAGACGTCGGCAGCACCGTGCAAGTCTAGATAGAAGGTATCACGACTCTTGCGCGTGGTGTGGCAGGCCCATCCGAGGTAGTAGGGAATCGTTAGGTTGGGCTTCGAGGAGCCGTCTTGGTTGAAGACGTTGCAAGGGAAGTACCATGCCAGATTACCATCACTGTCAGTCGGAACATCCGAATTTTCGGCGAGCGTAATGAGGTTCTTGCATCGGCCGTTGACGTTTTGGAACAGGAAGCTGCCGTCCGTTCCGCCGTACTTCTCGGGCAAATCGTACAAGACGTTGGCGCCATGAGTCCTGTTGATCATAGGAACACCATCAGCTGGCGGGTGGCGGGAGCCAGACAGGTCGTAAGCGGTTCCGTGGAAAATCATGTATCCATCAGACACATCGTTGACCCGGAGACGGAGCGGAGGAGCTCCGCACACCGTTTGAGTGAAGCCGAACGTGATGAAACCGACAAACCCCATGATGAGCAGGATGATGCTGATCAGGCCCATCTTCTCCCTCCAGGCTCGTTGTTGGGCCTTGGACGCCATGCCGCAGCATTTCAGCAGGAAGTTTGGCATCCAGAACGTGATGATTGCACAGTAGACGTTCCAGAAGCTCGGCGGACGAATCTGTTCGACCTGCTGCTTCCGCTTACCATTCTTACTGAGCTTGCCGGACTTGTGGCGGCTCACACGCTTCGACTTGGTTCGAGTCGGGACTTTCTTTTCTTCTCGGCTGTTCTCCCTGCTGTTACTTGCCCGCGGCGGCGAGACGTCCGAGTAGTTGTCGTTCGTCTGCGAGCGCCCAGACACGTCTGTGGTGCCTTCCATGTCCTCGACTATCGGGTCGTTTCCGGTAGCCGAGGGCAGAACGTTCATGTTGGCGGCATGTTGACGGTAATAGTAGTTAGGATGGTCCTTGTCGATTCTGTGTCGCTCTGGTCGGATCAAGCTTCGCTTTCTCTGGAAGGGTTCGTCGACGGCGGCGGGTCCTGCAACGGGCGAAGCGTAGTTCGGGGATAGAGGTTGGTTCTCTGCGTTGATATTAGGCGAGGGGATCGTCTCTGGGAAAGAGTTGGCAGAGTGCCCACGTCGGTGTTGAGGTCGCCCTCCTACGGAATAGTAACCGTCGGCGTCAACATCGCCAGGACGGGTGCGTCGCGACGTCGAGTTTCTGTGCGGGTTTCTATTCTCTGGAAGAGAGCTCGCCCCTGGCCGTTCGGGGAGAGACATGGTCCTGAGAGGAGTTACACGTCAGTCTTGGTTCCACTGCGAGTTGAAGTGTGCGGCGTCCAGTGACAGGAGAGGATGGGGAACTTCACCCTTTCGGCGGGTGAGCTTTGTTCGATCTGTCGCAAGTGTAAACAAGAGACAGGCAGTTTCGGGCTCGATTCGCAAGGGAGAGAGGTTCAAAGCAGGATTCTGGAAGGTAGAGAAATACCGATGTTGGAGGGTGGAAGTGAAGCCAGGAAACCACAACAGTAGCGGGAAGACGACAGGCTGTTGCAGGTCGTTTGGCAGGAGGCCATACTCACAGGAGTTGTTATTGGGAGGAAAGCACCTCCAGGCTGGATTTGTGGACTGTGCAGGCCTACGCACCCCTGTCGACAGCGGGGGTTGTTCCTTGGGAGACCGCGAATCAATGGGAGGGGGTGGGCAGCCGTGTTCTGTGACAACAATGCAAGCAGG
This sequence comes from Colletotrichum graminicola M1.001, assembly GCF_000149035.1. Lineage (NCBI taxonomy): Eukaryota > Fungi > Ascomycota > Sordariomycetes > Glomerellales > Glomerellaceae > Colletotrichum > Colletotrichum graminicola. Next base: position 658,035 of record NW_007361018.1, on the reverse strand, counting down.
GAAGCCGCCAGCAAAAAGCCCTTGCTCTCTTGCTCTTTTCGAACAAGTAGTGACTGCGACTTGCTGCTGGATTCTCTGTGCTTGCGTGATGCCGCAACTCAAACCTGCCCTGGATGGTTGGGCAACCCCAGTTAGGATCTTGTAACTTTGGTCGAGACCTCAAGCGACGAACGGGCCAACGAGCGTTCCCGGGTTCTCCTTTTCTTGTTTTTAACTTTGTCTCCCTGTACTCTAAAAATGCCGTCTTCTCCCCTTGTCGAGTTTCCAAGAGGTTGTTGATTTTGTCGCTTCTGAGGACCTAAGCAGATGTGCACGGCTTCTGCGAGCCTATTGGGTTCCCTGTACAACTCGGCACCAGGGTGTCGTGAGTCGTCTCAAGGAACACAGACGGGCGGGCGCAAGACGATATGCAACCTGAATTGAGACGATGAGTACGGACGAGGTGGGCGGACGAAGATCGCGGCGCAAGTGCAGACACCTGGGTTTCAAAATGACGCCGAGAATGGCGGGCGGATGGGAAGTCTGTAGACAGTGTTGTTGAGAAACGACGATGTAAGGCAAATGTAGCCTAGGAAACACACGAATGTTTTGGTTATCGAATGTGCTTGGGCTAATTGTGCGCGACCCGGGAGAGGGTTTGAGATGCCAAGGAACGACAAGGCGAGAGTGCAACGCCGGTTGAGCGCGTGATGGATGGGTTGAGCGATGGAGCTGGTAAACTGGCGCGATTGTGCGCACAGCTTGTTTGTTCTTCCTGGGAACGACTGTTGGTGCCACTGACTGACTGATGTCGCTAAAATCTGCAATGAGAGGGGGGAGGCGGTTCGATTGTTGGGAATGGCGCCGAGATGCTGATTTGTAGAGACGAGTGCAGCAGTGAGAAACGAGAGTCAGTCGGCTCTCGCGAAAGCCAAAAGGGCGGAAAGCAAAGAAAAAGTGGAAAGAAGGAACGAGAGAGAGAGAGAGAGAGAGAGAGAGAGAGAGAGAGAGAGAGAGAGAGAGAGAGAGAGAGAGAGAGAGAGAGAGAGAGAGAGAGAGAGAGAGAGAGTGCGCCGCAGAGAATGAGTCGATATGTCTGAGGGGCGGCCAACTACCTAGGTACTCGGCTTTCCTTGGTTCCCTTTGCTAGGGAGGCGGATGGTATGGGCACAGAGAAGTATTGCTTTGGAACAGAGTACGGATACCAGCTGGAGGTTGCAGTGTAGAAAAGGGGAAGAGATAGTCCGGCGTTGTAAACCGTTCCGCTAGCCTGTATAGAGTAGCTCTTTTTTTTTGTCCAAAAAAGTCAAAAAAATCAGATGTACTTCCTCCAAGGAAAGGAGTACCAAGGTAGGTAGGTACCGTCCCATTTCCATTCCCAACCACCAACCACCACAGCCCGGCCACCCTCGCCTCATCCATTCTCGTATTGCTGTCATCGCCAGCTGAATCCCGTTTTGTCGATGCTACGTACAAGGTTCCCGTATCTATGCTGCTACCTACGCGATTCTACCAGCCCTCCCGTTGCCTTTTCTCCCTTTCTTATTTTTATTTTTATTTCTTCCCTTGCCGTCTGATCCTGAGGAAAGCAAAGCAGGATACGAACGAAGAAAAGGACACACTCACTATACGACATACCGTACGAGAATCCGCTTCGGCTGCTTTCGGTGGGTAACGAAAGGAAGACTAAGAATAAAGTAGGTTCGACCTGCTGGGTACATTAACCAAGGAACAGGGGACGACTCATGTGGGAGACTCCATAGGCCCTATTTGTAGATTATTCCCTGTTCATGGACCCATAAGTAAGTACCGCAGATGTACCCTGACCTCACCTGGAGAGTTGTGTATCCCTACGGACACCAACAACCGAAACGTCGCTCTGGCATGTCAATGACCGCACTCTTTAATCATGAGTATTGATGGAGGTATTGGCCCCCCTCCCTAACGCAACCGCCCGTTTCACGTGTTTCTCTTGTTTTGCGTTGACAAAAACATAAATTGGTTCTGCGCCTTCTGCTTCGTCATGCAAATGGTATCCTGTGTGGAAGAGTATGGTACAATATCAAAGGCGGAACTCCATACGAATGAGAAACACACCCACCCATCCACAACCCATTAACCGGGCCCGCGCTCGAACCTTACCCACCACATAGGTACATACCGGTCGGTAGTCTAAGCCAGATCAGCAGCAGAAACCATGGTTACTATTTCCGCCCCCGTTGCCCAGCCGACCAGCCGACCTTCGAGGCATTCGAAATATCCAACTTGGACTGGCCTGTGCTGTGCCGAACGGCGCCCGAGCTTACGAATGGGCTATGTCGTCGTGAGAGGAAAGATGCGATGACGACAGGAAGAACGCGCAACTTGATTGCTCGCCGGCCCTTGTAAGTAGTGCATTTGCAGATCGCCTTGCCCGGGATATCTCATTACATCTATGCCGGCGCTGCAGGCAGGCGTTTGTTAGGCATTTGTTCTTCGGCTGTCACGGACTTCACGCAACCCAGTGTCCCAACTAGCCACATCAACTACCCCATAGCTCCTACGGATCCAGTCTGCTTTGCGTACGCGAAAACTCAACTGTGGAGGGTAAGCTTTTCTTTACCTCGTCCAGCAGTGTTCTAGGTCATCGTTACTGGGATGGATTTTGACCCCCAGAAGAGATATCCACGTGGTACCCATGGTCAAAGTATCGATGCAGTATCCGCGTTTCGAGGGGCACAAAATGTCAGCCTGGGAATGTTTCCTCTCCATCAACACACTGCCATCACGCCGCTTCGGGCGATCTCATCTGAGGTCAGGTCACGCGCGCCTATCCTGATCAGTTCACCCCTAACACAACATGCCGGATTTGCGGCTATCACTGTTGTTGTCAATCGCTTTCGCCAAAGGCATGCTCGGTTTCTTGCAGCCCTTGCAGCCCCCGCTGGGAATGAACACTCTGTCTTGGCTCTTTAGTGAAGCATCCACTCGAGCCCTGTGCCGTTATCAAGAAACCCACAAGTGGCCAACCGCACGTTTCTCCTGATATTATCTGCGTTTCCTCGTCCCACCCGCATCGGCTGGCTTCCGAGGTTCCAAGCTTGCTTCCCAGATTGCTAGCGGACAGATATGCCCAAAACATAAAAATAAAAATAAAAGTGAACTATATTCGTGCCGCTGGATCGTGGGGAAATCCTTCCTTTCCGTTGCCTCATGAGTTGATTCTCGCAGATCTTAAGTAGATCCTCTAGTAGCTTGCAGTGGCTTGCCGATCAACCAAGGGGGGTGTTATCTGACGAAGCCCCACCTCGTGATTGCGACAATGAGCCGTCTTAAGCAGGAAGTGTGTATATAGTATGTATCGTTTAGGTGAACCATCAGACGAAAATTCATCTAATCAATCTGACGAAAGTGAATCGGCCGAAGGTCGATACGGCGGCTGGCATTAACTGCGTGTCTCATCTCAAAACATGGCGCCTTGCCCAGTGTACTGGCACACCAACTTCATTGAGGTGATTTGCTCTCGGTTGAGACCCTATCGAATCGGCCCCAGAATTCGATTATGTGTCAGTTAAATGATGTTGTGTTGTCTGAGTGTGTGTGTTGTTCGGTACTCCTACTATGAGTGATAACTTCTTTTTGTGATCACTTGTACACGCTACTTACGATCATGGTGAATGATGATGTCGCGGGAGGGGATGTACCAAGCCTTTGATCTTCGGCATGGTAAGGTATACGGAAGCTACAACGGGGCCGTCCTTCACAACTCCAAGGCGGATAAGCCATTATTTTGCATCTCGATCCAATGGGCCATCGCTACGGTAACCTGGCCTCATATGGCGATTTTCGGCATGCTGAAGTGTGGTTTTATCCAACGATAGGCCGCGCAGCAGAAGAGCCTCAGGGCAGAGGAAATGTCCGAGCTTGAAGAAGAAAAAACCCACCCAAAGCTAGCGATGCTACTTCATCTTGAAGAGCTGTGGGCGTTGGGGGTGGTCAACGCCGATTTGGAGACGATGGGGGGTGGAAGTAGGAAGAAAAGACGTTCCACATCCAGTTATACGAGATGTCCAGTCCGGTTCGGGAGGTGAGCAGTCATTACGGCCAATCTCCATCGCAAAGAGTACGGTGGGCTCGGCACCATTTTGAATAGAGAAATTCCATGAGCAAATTCGCACATGGCCCCGGAAACAAAGAGAGACCGACCTTGGAATTGCTTCGTTCTAGCACGCCCGTTGCCCGCTGTCGAGATATGTGGCTGTGTTATCCGTTATGCTTGCGAGACGTGTGGCATTCGGGTGAGGGCTCGCTCAGTGACGGCGACTTTATACAAATACGCACCGGAACCGGAACCAGTACCAAGGTTCTGGTGTCCTCCAATTTCCAGGCTCAACATGCATCCAGCCGTCTGGCTGCATGGTATCATGCGGGGTACAGTCAAGCCAAAAATGATTGCGACCGAAAGCTGCACTGGTTGTAGTCGCACTCTGTACGGATAGGTGTAAACTAGCAGCGGTGATCCGCGATGTCCGCCCCGGCCCATTGCCTTCAAACGCTGGACCCTCAAAATGATCGAGGATCGTGGAAGGCGCCCGAGCCTGTGCACCGCCAGAATCCGCCACCGGGAGATAGGTGGGTGAGGGTCTTAGGCCGGCGTTGAAAAGGGGTCGGCTCGGTCAACTTGGCAATTCAAACAGTGGACCCGGCGGTATCGATCCACTGTAACTTGTCCCGTCCGTGCGAGGATGAGTACGGTCAGTCAGTCATCCATGTCCTGCATACGACTTTGCAGTACCTAGCGACAGTAACGTGCTGAATGCCTCACATGACGAGCAAAACCCGCAGCACCCGCTTTTCTCGGTGAGTCTTACGTTTCCAAACACATCCTCGATTTTCATACGAAGTGGCTGAGTGGATGGAGATGACGACAGACTCGGATGAGGAGTGCCTAGCGTCAAGGCCAACTGATATACAGTACGTATCCAAGGCGGTACCTCCTTGAATTTACGTTGTTGTTTTTATTCTTCTTCTTTTCGCAGAGTTCCACTGATGCCCCGGCAGCCCGGCCATTTGTGTGCTGGTTGGAATTTTCATCTTCTGCTCATGTAACCCTCCCCCTTTCGCTTCTCCTATTCAGTCTGCTCGCTCCTCTATTTCCAATAGCGGCTGCAGGGTCATATGGTACGACCATATTTTAGACCCAGCCTTCGCCGATTTGGCCATCGGACCCACGTTGGGGCGCTGGGGCTAGGTAATCAGAATCCACTTGGATCTTTATGGAATGGCGGAGACGACAGTCAAGCTGGATATTTATACCCTCGAAGTGGAAGGCCATGCGCCTACGGAGTACTATCGACAATGCAGCGCCGCTCGGCTCTTTGTGTTGCAATCAAGTAGAACATGCACCCTCGAACTGGATTTCTTTCCTTGACAGACACCGTCGAGCTCGAATCAGCATCACTCAGACTTGCTTGACAGGAGAACTGAGCGAGAGGGAAGTTTCGAAACGAACACAGGCAGTACGGATGCCGGCGGTTTCCCCTAGCATTCTATCCGGAGCTAGGTGCTGACAGTGGGTTCTCGAACTTCACTTCTTTTCTCTTGCGGGGAACGTGTCGGGTCCGTTTTCTTTTTCGGGCCAGGCATCGATACCCTGAAGTCCCTTCTTTTGCGCTCTCTTTTGCACAGGGCTGCGTCGCGGGGAAAGTCAACGCACCCCAGCAAAGCCGCTGTGAAGTACAAATACGGATACTCCAAGTGAGAACAAGGGTCTCCGAGACGCGAATCTTTGCAACGCGTATAGTTGTACTTCGCACCTCTGATACCCCAGTAAATTCCCCAAAGGGGCTGAAGTGTGCCGGTATGAATTGGACGGGTGAGGCGAATACCGGTACCAGGCCAAGGGCGAGACACCTCCCCCTACCCTCCGTTCGGGGTGAAACGAATATCATTATTGCTTCATCAGCCAACGAGTGGAGGCCGACAATTAAGAGTGCCTAGTGAGTGCGTAAAGGGAAGAAGTCAACCGGACACCAGGTGCCTACCCGCCTCAATCGTCAATGTCTGACATCCGTCCCCGGTGGTGATTTGGTACAACGTTGGAGGGCGTCCCGCCTCATCGGCGAACGGGTTTGACATGTAGTTGGCGCGTTCCAGCTCTCTCTCGCCGAGGCCCAAGGGTCTCTGTTGACTGACACTGGCTCTACGGAGAGGCGGTGACCCAAGGTGACATGACAGCGTTGCGGTGTTGTGACACGAGGTTGACAGAGGCACGGCGACTGGCCGAGCCAGTCTGGGGGAGTGCGATATGGTGGAGTTCCGTTCGGGTCTGCCGTCTGTGTGTATCGACCAAGCGAGAGTGGTGGTGGCTGCGGTGTTTGACGATGGCCAGCGGAGGGGTAAGATAACCGACACAAGCCCCGCTCGGCCGTGGGCAATATTGGAGGTGCTGTGATATATGGTAGAGTATCCGTAGTCAGGTAAGGAGAAGCAGAAAGGAATGTGAGGGAGATACCTTCCAACCAAGCATATGTTGTGGCAAGAGCAACCGAGGCAGATTACGAATACCTACCATGTATCTGAGCGAGTAGGTACGTAGTACACACCCACCCAGACACCTACCTAGGTAGGTAGGTACTACAGGTATGTAGGTCGGTTCTACACAGCCCAGAAAGATACGTACTTTGCTATTCCTTTTGTTTCCTTCCTTTCGATGCGCTTGCAGGCCGCACTGTGCATCTGCGTGTGCATCTGCAGTAGCTGCACGCAGGACACAGACAACACGGGGCAGGTTGCATTGGATGGCATCATTCGTACGGATACAGCCCAACTGTATGCAAACTTGGGTAAGTAGTTTACCTCCTCCGTATCTGATCATCATCACCAACCACCTTCATTATAACGGAGCCAGCTTCCCATGGTCGCCCACCATGGAGCACGAAGTCGGACGGCCCTTCAAAAGTCCAGTGGACGGCAGGGAACCACCGTTCGAGACACCCTTGCCTACCATAACCATAATGAGCCGAAGTCTCGCGTCATTTACTGTAAATCCATGGTAATTCAACGAGGGGCAATCCCCCATCCGAACACGTCCGAGACGCTCCCTCGACGCTTAGTCGACGCCATCCAAATCCGCTCTGCAGCGCTTCGGGGCAACGAGCGCCAGTCCAATCACATTACCGGAGTTGTTGTACCTTGCCGCGGGGCGTTCGGACTTTTACGTACACATACAACAGCAAGATACAGGTTGGTGCGCGAGTCGCTGCCAAGTGCCACATTGAGAGACGGGTGTTGTAATTGTGCCCGAAGCCACGAAATAGCCTCTTGTTCCTTCTTCAGCCAAAGTAACCTACCTAGACTCCAGCAACCTTCAGCTCCGAATCCATCCAGCTCCAGCTCCAGCTCCAGCTGCGACGGCTCCGACAGCTTGGTACCTTTGTTGCTGACTGCCTCGCTGGTGCCTGTATATCGTCTCCTGTGTCGCATATGCCTTTCCTTTATTTTGCACCATTTCTTTTTCCTTCCGGCAAGCCTCTTCACCTTTCTCCTCAATCCCTAGACCAGCATCTTGTTTTCTCCTGCATTGCCCTTGACAATCCGACCTTCTCTCTTTTGTCGGTCGACCTTCCTCATCCCTGCCTGCACTGCATCCCTTCGGCCGTATTCCCCGGCCGCTCCGGACCCTTTCTCCCACTCGAAGCAAATTGGCTTTGAGGAAGAAGAGCCCTGTGCTGAGTGAAAGCTCTCTCCTCCTCACGTCCGAGTTGCTGCAAGAAAGTCGACGGTGCCGGCCTAACAAGATCCAGCACTGAACTACATTACATCGCATTACTCACCCCACTGCCATCTCTAAATTTCCAATATCCGTTTTTGCCTGCTCAGCTTGTCTTTTCCACCTCGCCCGTTTCCCCACCTATCCTTCTCCCGATTTGGACTGGCCGTCAACCGTTGTCCATCCAGACGAAATCACCGTCCGGGGTCAACTCGCAACGGTCTCCGAGATACCTTACCGCGAGCAGCCATACCGTACTGTACGTATGTATCCTTCTTCCCTTTCTCCTTTCGGGGTCTTGTTCTGCGTCATAACTATGGTACCTGTCTATTCCTGTCCCCTTCGTGTCACTCCGACTTTGCCGCCCTGTCAACGGCCAGGTCGGGGCTTGTTTGTCAGTCGGCCCCTCCCTCCTTCGAAGACAAGCCCCTCGCCCCTGGGCGCAAGTGTCCCCCTCTGGTTGTTCCTAGGCGCTAGTGTGCAGAAGCAGAAGTAAGCGCACCCCCTAGCAAGGCACCAGTCAAGCATGCCATCCAATCTGGGCGAGCCAACCCGAGCAGGGCCTTGGCCTGTTGCGGCGCTGTGCCAAAGAGCTAGGCCGCCCTGTATGCATCATGTCTGGGCAGTGTGGGTGTACGAGAGTGGGTAGGGTGGGTGAGGCAGGTGGGCTGGTTCTTGGGGTCGTCTCTGGCGTGCTGCCCTGGTGTGCCTGGGTGCTGCTGCTGCTGCCGCCGCCGCCGCCGCCGCCGCCTTCGGGGCTCTCTGGCTCTTCTGCCCGCTCAGCTTACTCCCTGTTCCCTGCTCCTTGCTCCTTGCTCCTGCCTGCTCCGGTGCTGTCTGTCTCTCCTCGTCTCCCAGGCTCTCCCCGTATTTGACTTACATAACAAGTCAAGCATGCCACGCACCACGCATTGTGCTGCCAAGGGCCCATTTCCAAAACCTCAACTCCATGTCTACAAGTATTCAGCTTGATCAATAACTCATACACGCCGGTGCTTTACTGTTTGTCCTGGAACTTCTCACACTGACCCGGCTTCTTTCACTTCTTCCAGTTTCTAGTTCATCCATCCACGCACGCACTGCATCAGCCAGTTTCTTGCACAATTCTGTCACCCGTTTCGTTTGGCACTCTGGACAAGGCCCCATCCGCCAAACCATCATCCTCTTCTCTCCTGTCCTGCAGCACCCGCTGTCGACAGGCGTACCTCAAAGAATCATCTGGCGCGAGGTATCCGATCCTTCGCATGCTGACAGCAAGCTTTGCGCCTCACAGGAGACTGTTCCTCCAGCCTTGGGCAATAACCAAACTACGTCCCCTGTCAAACCAGCCTCCAATCAAAAGTGCCTGGTAGAACGAAGCGTTCAACCCATCAACCCTTCATTTCTTTACGGCTTCAATGGCGGCTGCGACGGCTTCGACGCCGCCCGTAATATCCCCAACTGCAGGTCCAAACCAACTTCGAAAGCACGTATCCCCCGAGCAGCTGACCATGGGCGATGATGCGGGCCGCAAATCGCTGTCAGCAAGAATTCGGGACGCTCCTGCCTCCCCAGTCAGAGTAAACTTTCAGGCCGACAACTGGGCTCAGCCATCGAATGCGAATATTGAATTGGCGCAACCCTACCAGGCAGACTTTTCTACGGTCGATCGCTCCCAAGAACGAAATGCCCCGACCCATTCCCAGCAGACGGCAACCTACAACCAGTCCGCTGGACGAGAAATGCTCCCCCCTCTCAAGACTTCGTCCTCCTACACTGCCGAACCCAACCTTTTGAGTCCTGCGTATTCGCTTTCGCCCACTAAAAGCGGCCGCGAGCAAGCCCCCCGGCCGAAACAGGCAATACAAGGGTCGGATAGCTTCAGCGCCCACAGCCCATCACGAGTGCAAGATGGTAACCGCCATAGTCGAGAGTCGGGTACCAGCGATTCCAGCAACGCCCAACAACAAGCATCGGCAGAATCGTCTGCGACGACGAGCGCAAGCTCCGTTTCCGGTGGCCTTAATGAGTCGGCCGAGTACAAGGGAGATGAGTCTCCCGAGAGCTCCGTCGTCGACGGCAACATGCCAGAGAACCACTCCGTTCCCATGTTCCAGTATTACCACCACCAAGAGTATCCTGCACCCGTATCAAGTGTTCCTCAAGAGCTTGATGCCCGTCGGTCATCCTCGAACCCTAGCCTGAATGCTGACGGAACTTCCGTCAACCGTCACCTAACACCTACTGGGTTCACCAGGAGAAGCTCGATGCCACGGCCGTCGTCGGCCTACTCGGCAATCTCGGATTATACGTCGAGAGGGCGCTCACCGGGTCTGATGTCTGGGGGATCCCACATGCGCAGCCCGTCCGGTACTCGCAGGTCTCCAGAAACTAGGCCGGCTTCATATGCAGAGCTGTTGAATGTGCCATACCCGCAACCCGCCCCAGCTCCCATTAGCTTCGACAACAACCAGCTAAGGAATGCTGTTGGCAACAATGCATCGCTCCTTAGTGCGCAGAAGACTCTTGAGATGTATCGCCAGAACGTCAAGAAGACCAACGACTTCTCCATCCAGTACTCCTTTGCCGTCTTCCTCATCTCCACTGCACAGGATCAAGGCCTCGATCCTAGCGAACCAGCACCGCGCAAGGGAAGCCCGAACCCCAAGGACGCCTCGACGTCGACTCCCCCCGACCTCCTCCGGGAAGCGAAGGGCATTCTTCAGAAGCTTGCCAGTGGCGGGTACCCCTTTGCCCAATACTACCTCGCCGATGGATATGCCTCTGGTCTGTTTAGTAAGGGAAAGGAGGACTACAACCAGGCATTCCCCCTCTTTGTCCTCGCCGCAAAGCATGGCCATGCTGAGTCCGCATACCGTACTGCACTATGCTACGAGTTTGGGTGGGGATGCCGCAAGGACCCTGCGAAGGCAGTCCAATTTTTGCGCATGTCCGCATCGAAGCGTCACCCTGGCGCCATGTCCCGGCTTGGCAAGGCTTGTCTGTCTGGCGACTTAGGCGAGAAGCGATACCGCGAAGGTATCAAGTGGATGAAATTGGCCGCCGAAGCGGCCGACTCCGTCTACAGCGCAGCCCCTTACCAGTTGGGGTGCTTGTATGAGACTGGGTACGGCGATGACATTTTCAAGGACGAGGTCTATGCAGCGGAGTTATTCACCGCCGCGGCAGAGCTGGGCCATCCCGAAGCCAACTTCCGCATGGGAGAGGCATACGAACACGGCAAGCTTAGCTGTCCTCGGGATCCCGCGCTGAGTGTGCATTTTTACACAGGTGCCGCCGAGCGTGGGCACGCTGGAGCCATGATGGGACTCTGTGCATGGTACATGGTTGGTGCTGAGCCGATACTGGAGAAGGATGAGGAGGAGGCCTACGAATGGGCGCGCCGTTCGGCGGAGATGGGTATGTTGACGCTCGCCCTACACAGGATGCGTAGGAGGAAGATTCTAACGTTTGGCTTCTAGGATACGTCAAGGCGCAATACGCCGTAGGCTACTTCACGGAAATGGGCATCGGCTGCCGGCGCGACATCCTCGAGGCCAACGTTTGGTACGTCAAGGCAGCCGATGCAGGCGACGAGCGTGCGAAACAGCGGCTGGCTATCATCCAGGCGGCTGTTAGCGGTGGCACTCCTATGGAAGTCGCACCGCCTCGCAGCGGGAAGATTAAGAAAAGCGGCGATGACAAGGACTGCATAGTGATGTGAGGGGACACATTGAGGAGCATCGACAGGGGTGCATTTCACCACACCGGCGTTAGGTATGAGGGCAGGAAACCCCAAGCTTCACTAATGATTGAGAGAGGCGCCTCCGTTCCCGGAGATATCCCGAGGCATAGCTTTTTGTCGATGACGTTGCTTCGACTGTTGGATAGTTGACGAGAATTGCGCCTTTTGGCATATTTCCGCCTTTTTCTTTTCTTTTCTTCTTCACACCACACAGCATCTACGAAAAGGGGACGAGATTTCTCAGGCGGGCTTGATGGAGGAGGAGCCAATGCGGAGAGGAAACCTAATGACGGATTAGGCTTGTTTGTTTTGGACCAAAAACTCTCCATTTCTCACACCCCACCGCATTTTCGGTCCTTTTGTTCGTGTTTCCTGTTTTTTTCTTTTATTCAACCTTTGTTCCCTTTCCAAGGAGGGGGGTTTTCATGAAATTGCATTTGCGTGGCATGGGGATTCGGGCAATACACGCAGATGATGCATGACCCAAGCATGATCAGGACTGTTGATGAGCTGTGTGCCCCGGTTTTCGTTGCGAAAAGGGCGTTTGGAGAAGGGGCCACATTGTGATACAGACAAACAGACAGCTCGGGCGGGCATGTACATGCCTGACGAGGCATTCAAATGAGCCTGTACATACGAGATACCATAACTCCCTGTCTCAGACAGGTGTCTTGGACGCCACTTGGTTTCGTCTTGATTTCATGGCGGCGGTGATAATGTTGATGGTGATAAACCACTCACTTCCGGTTCCAGTCAAGCCCTTTGGTTCAATGCGCATGTTGTGTGGGACTTCGGGCCGTTGGGTGTCTCGTTCGCCGCGGTTTGAGACGAGTTTGTCCAAGGAAAAAGAAAATTACGGCGCGGGCGTTGTCATGTTCGTCTGTAGTTGAATCGGTTGACGCCATACACACACCTGCGGAAGCGTGACTCGAGAAGCCGGGTCAGGTTTCGGAGGGGTTTCCCCCCCTCTGCGTAGCGCGTAGAAATCCCCATGTTGTCTTCTTGCTGCGTAGTTGACGTGTCATGGCGTCTTTGGTTGTCTTTCTTCCGTCAAGACATGACGTGTGAAGACCGAGAAACAACCGACGGAAGGGGTTTTGAAAAGGAAAAGAGACGACGAGTCATGGAGAGAGAAGGGGGGCATCAGACGGTGCGGCTCCGGGTAACGTGGGGCGTTCCAAAGCCGACGCATGAGAAACAGTTGCGGGAAAGCTGGCGGGAGGAAATGTTTTGTTGGTTTGAGGGGGGTGTTTGGGGTGCCGGGTCGATCCAGGCGCCAAGCAGTTGTTGTTATTGTTTTCCATGTTTGCCGCGAGAGGGTGTCCAGAGGACGCGTGTGGTCTGGGATGAGGTGGCAAGCAGGAGAGTTTTGAGACGTGAACTTGTGGTCTTTGCTCGGCTGGTTTTTTATCTTCCTTTTTTTTTTCTTTTCCTTTTTTGTTATTGCTGTTGTTATGATGTTTTTATGTGTTTCAAGTTGCGAGGAGGCAACGAAAGGAAGGAATAAGCCTGGACTGGAGCGGGACGGCGTGGGGAGGCGGTTTCGGGGCGGGATGAATCCTCACAGGGACGACTGTGTGCGGCGGGTGAGGGATATGCTTTGTTGATGTGACCTTGCTTCTTGTTTTTCGTTTTTATTTTATCGAACACTATTGCTTTTCGAGTCTTTGGATATGGGTCGTAGGGTCGAGTACCTATGATCGGCAGTTGGGAACGGTTAACGGCGGTAGAGAAGGCGGTTGCGGTTGCGGCTGAGACTGACCCGTCTGGGGGTGTGGTGATGGCTCATGTGGATTTCCGTTCTTGATGCTGTAGCACATTCCCGATGTTGATTCTCCCGATGGCGTTCGCGGTCTTGGATTGGCCAGGGCTTGGGACGGTCGACCAAGTTACTCTGGCTAGTTAAGAATGTTGAGTTATATTGAGCTGCCCGCCGTTGTTGCATTTGGGGTTAAGGAAGACAGGCAGTCGAAATGTGCTTTGACGCTACTTTAAGCATCAACCGGGTGTCTCTTGTGACTGCACCAACGTAATAGTTTACCAAAGACATTCGAACCCCCATCCCCCCCGGGGCCAAGCTCTCGGTGTTCTGTTTCGAGGTAATTTGACTGGGAATATGAGTAGAAGGAGGCGGGCGACTGGCTGGCTGTCGAAGCTGCCCGAGCCTCTCGTCGCCCAGGTTACACCATCGTCTCCGCCAGTCCCAGGAATGGCTGGCCGGTTTTCTCCTACCAACTCTCCCTCTGCATTCCATCTGCTGTCTAGATGCTGCCGATAAGGCACTACGACCGTACTAGACGGAGACCCGGGAGCATAGCTGGTTTAAGCCAGCGTGCAGCTATACAGGACGAGTTCCTTTGGGGCCTTGACTGATAGACTTGATCTTACCTTCTGACATTGGGGATCATCCACGATTACCCCTGGGACGTCCTGGTCGAAAGGTCGACCAAGGTCCTCGTTGATGGAGGGAACGGTGACCGAGTTACATGCTGCTTCAGACGCACTGGGCCATCCACTCGGTGATTCAGCTCATGCGAAGAAGGGACTCACGGCGTTGGATGAAATCACCATGTGGCAGGTCCTTCCGCTTCTGGAAGCTTGGATCTGTCGCCTTCGCGGAGCCGTTCGAGATAGGTACAGCTTGGTGGGGATGCCTTTCACCTGGATCGTCACAAAGGGAGTGCTGACCAGAGCGGCGGTATGTGTATCGCGCGTAAAGTGTTGACGTAGCCTGCCTTCTCTCGAAAGAGCTGGGTAAGCAGCCTCAGTTGAGTCGAGACCGCTGTGAGAGTTAGTCTACGGTTGACATATATGCTCTTCGGGCTCTGTCTCGTCCGGCTGGCAACCAATCTCTGTAGCGGTCGCTTGAAAATCCGGTAGCAGTCCAACCATGAGAACTCTTTGCCCTGTAGGGGCGGACTGCGCCGCTTATTCCCATGCCTCCACCAGATGCAGTGTCGAGCACAGGTACTCAGGCTAGACGTTCGTACCAATAGATCGCGATGATACTGTCCCCCGTCAACGTAACATGGACCGCCGATATCTAGGCTGGGCTCTTGTGCCCCTGAAAAGCCGCCCAGCTGTGTGATACACTTGACATCCCACTATTGAACCACGGAGATGGAAAGTGACAGCCGTAACGCTGACCGAGTGCCCAAAGACAGACCGGTGAACACATGCATTTTGCGTCTCGGTTTCAAGATACATATCGAGTTGTACCGTATTTGCTGTTTGGGAAGGTAAGCGATATGTTGCTTTCATAAGCTCACCGTCACGTTGAGCATGCCTCGTCTACACTCGTTGTTTCTCTTTTATTTCCAGCCAAGATATGAAAGTGTTGATGCGCTTATCTTACTTTCCGCCCTACCAACAGCCCGCTTTGGCATCGGACGCTGGCATCCTTTGCCCCAAGAGAGGGCTTCTCCTTTCCCCCAATATCAGCACGTGAGCTACCTGACAACCCAAGACCGGGTACTCGATCACTAGAACATGCGGTCCAGCAGTACTCTCCCTTTTCAGTCGACAGGCTTGGGCTCAACACGCGCGAATACGACCTCGAAAGGGGCTGTTTGACCGAGTAATAGAAATGTGGTATATATGGATTGTTCTACATATCCCATTGGATTATTTGTACAAAGGCCTCCTTCCAATGATCATTCATCCATGCCAGAGGCATGGATGAGGTAGTCTGGGACGACACATCCTCAGGTCACACCGGTATGGCACGCCTGGGCGCACCGCGGCTGTTCTTTATCCCACCAACAAGCAATCGATGCTTGACTTTTTTCTTCCGCCGGCTACAAAATTTCCACCAAGCCGCAACTCAGCCGATGCGCTCGGCCTCCTCCATCAACTTGTCGACGCTGAACCTTTCGTCGCCGGTGCGGAACCACTCTAGCAGCTTCTGCCTCTCGGACGCCCTCTCCTTACCCTCCGCATCGCCGTAGAACCTCTGCAGGCACATGACGAGCCACTGCGCGTGCGCCGTCTTGACGCCCCGGTCCTCAAGGCACTTGCCATGCATCAGCACCACGCCCCTGTCGTCCGCCAAGTCCGTGTGGTGGGTGATGGTCGTGTGCGGCTGCGCGAACTCGCCGCGCGTCTTGAACTCGGCCAGCTGAGTGAACATAACCGTCGCCGTGCGCGAGGCCCTGTCGAACACCCACTGCAAGAAGTGGATCTCGGCGCCCTGCTCCTCGTGTGGCACCGGCAGGATGAACTGCGGGTTCTGCTTCGCCAGGGCCTCCATCACGCGGTATGCCGGGGTCGGGATCACAGCGCAGAGGCTCGTCGGGTCGGAGGCGTGGCGTAGGCGCCAGATCGCCGTGAGCTCCTTGTCGGGAAGGTCGCGCACCTTTGGGAGGTCGAGGATCTCGTCGAGGGGCTTGATGCCGTTGCCCGAGGAGCCGGGTATTGGTGGCTGCCTCTGCTGGGGGGCGCCTTCGGACGCGCTGGTCGCTGTTGTGGGGATCGCCGCGGGTGCGGGTTCGTCGTTGAGGAGGCTGTCCAGCCCGGGGACCGAAATGGCGTCCTTCTTCCTCTGCTCCTGGATCTTGTCGGCGTAGGCGGCCTTGAGCTCGTCAATGTTGGAGACTCCCTCCTGACGCGCCTTCTGCTCGAGCTTGGCGCGGTACTTCTCGACGACGGTTCGGGGCTGCTGAGTCGTGGCGAGGAAGCGCACGTCGTGGACCTGGGCCCAGCGCCGCTGGTTCGAGGCTCGGAAGGCGCGCGCCGAGGAGGTGACGATGTGCCGCAGGGCGGGGATACGGCAGGACGCCATTGTGTGCGGTAGGTTTTTCTTTTTTGATCCTCCCCTATTGATGTTCTACAAAACGATCGCGAGCGGTGGCGTTGGTGGTGGCGATTGGACGGATGGTTCAAAAGAATGGTGTTTTTTGATAATGTCATTTAGAGGCCGCAGCGTCTTCAATTATGTAGAAAGCTCCTGTGGAGCCACCGATGGCGGGGCCGGTTTTCGGCGCGGCCAAATGCCGACGGTTCCTGGACTGCGCCGGGAATGCTCTCCGCGACTTAAACTTGAACCCGCAACGCGGAGGGCTGACTCCGAGAACACCCTCCAGTGTTCGAAAGAAAGTGCCCATGTTTGCTATCGATCAGTCCTCTCAATTGCTACCAAAGCCTGCACAAAACAGCTTGTGGCAATGCAGACGGGTTTGTTTTTTATCCGTCCTTACTGAGTGGCTCGGCTCCTCATCGCAACTTACTCAACCATTAGGTATCGTAGTTATTACTGCTACGGACATCCATTATGGCTTTCCTTCTAAAAATATCAGATAAAATGACATCTCGTCGACCGCAACTTGCAACACGAGTAACCACTTCAAGCGGGAGACCGAAGAAGCTACAGTAATTCCCTTACCCGCAAACCCCCGAGAACTGGCTACTGTATTCTTAACCAGACATGAGCCAAAGAGCACTGCCGCCGGCACGGTAACATCTTATAGCATCGCAAATCTACTTCTAGTTCGTCGCAGAAACAAATGCTTGTTTTTTCGAGCCATTGTGAGTCCAGCCCCGACCAGGCCTGCTGGTCAATCAAAATACCCCGCAACCTCGACCTCCCCGTTGTTGAGAAGAGCGCTCTGCTCGCGCGCAGCATACGCAGTTTCTATAAACATATACCTCTGCCGTAGATATCGATCAAGAGCTATATGTGCAAGAGCTCAAGAAACTGCCCATTGCCAGCTAAAAGTACGCTCCGGGAAGACAATCGGCCGTGCCGCCGCACATAGCTCCTCCCTCCTACCAGCATCAGGCCAAGGGCGAGCGCATCTCAGATATCCTCTCCACCTTCTTCGCTGAACACCATCAATTACACCCGGAAGTTGGTCCACCCAACTCCCGTCGCCAGAAGCTTTCCCCGCCGGAACCGCTCGTGAGCAGATCGCTACCTGTGCCCAGGTCCATACCTAGTAATCACACGTCATCAGCGTCATAGGATCACCCCCTGGGACTAGGTACACTCCAACATGCACACACACACATCCCGGAAACCGGCAAGACTGGGATTCGCAAAAGGAAATGCGACGCAGACCCAACGGAAGGGAATTAGGTAGGAACAATGCGGGGAACCAACGCTCGCCCATGTTCACTCCGGGGGTGCAGAGACGCCAAGAGTATGCAGACGGCAGTGGCTGGTCGAGGTACTGTACCAGCCGGCCGGGATTGAGCCACACCT
This sequence comes from Colletotrichum graminicola M1.001, assembly GCF_000149035.1. Taxonomy (NCBI): domain Eukaryota; kingdom Fungi; phylum Ascomycota; class Sordariomycetes; order Glomerellales; family Glomerellaceae; genus Colletotrichum; species Colletotrichum graminicola. The sequence continues at coordinate 640,383 of NW_007361018.1, read as the reverse complement.
TTTCATCCCCTCACTTCCCCTCCATTCGTCGCAGACTGCTCATGACGCGACGAACAGGCCCCCGGCGTGCAAGACTTTCCCAGGCGCGCGGGAGATGGTGAGGGGAAAAGAGCCCTGTTATACCGGGGGTGTGCTGGTGCGGATAATTCAGCGTCGGGAATCCCTTTCTCCCCCCCATCCCATCTGATCTCTATTCCGACTGCATGTTTACTCACAATGGTATGGTTCTGCGGAATTATCGCGAGTAGTAACGACTGCGAGGTGTCTTTCAATGTTCGTGTTGGTATTGTACAGGAACTACAAGACGCAAAACAGCAAATATAGAAACAAGTCTAGCAGTGGAACACAGGTCGATGGTTCGGCACGCCCAAACCCAAACCTCGAGGGCATCCAGCAGCCCCTCGCTTCCCCGCTCTCTTTCGGTACGCCGATGGCGTGGATATCTCTCATCTATGTCTAATATCTCTCCAGGTTTTGCTTCTTCATCCTCTTCTCTCCTTCTATTTTCTCTTCAGACGCAAAAAAACAGTCCTTGATCACAGCCACTATTCAAAGTGACTGTTTAATTCTGCCAAGTGGGCTTGAAGGTCCAGCGCTCCTCAGCGCCCTGGGCAAAGGGAACGCCAAGCTCAAACAGCTTGACGATGACGTTGGAGAAGTCCTTGAAGAAGGCCTCGTTGTCCTTGGCGTACTGCTCGACGTACTTCTTGAATGTCTTGTCCTGGATCAGGGCGTAGTCGGCGGGAAGCATCATTAGGGACTTGGTGCTCTTGTCCTCGTACTGCACAATACCGTCAGCGATCAATTCACTCACGTCTGCCGGGTGGCTACAAATCTTACCTGAGCGGGACCGTCCCACTTCTTCCACTGCCACTTCTCGTTGAGGAGCAGCTTGTAGTAGTCGTTGGTCATGACGGTGGGAGAGAAAGTCCAGGGGCCGTCGAAGCCGGAGCGGTCGGTGTGGCAACGGCCGAGAGCGTGAGCGCCGGCCAGGGCAACAATCTCTTGGTCGTTGAAACCCATGCGGTAGAAGATGTCGCGGAGGTGCTTCTCGCGCTTGGAGGCGTCGGGGAGACGGCCATCGGGGGTGCAGGCGGCGGCCTCACCGTCCTTGCGGCCGGGGCGGAAGGGGATGATGGGGCCCTGCATCTCCTGGATGGCGGCAACACCGCCGAGGATCCAAAGGTCAGAGTAAGAGATCCAAGGGAATTGCTCTGCGAGAGACAGTCAGCAAGTTGTGTCCGACGGTGGCAACGAGACGGCAAGGATGCTTTTCCAGACTCGATCGCATGGGGGCTTGGGGGTTTCTACTCACGCTTGACAGGCTCAAGGAAGTCGCGGGCAGCCTTCAGGCCAGCGTTGGCACCGTGGTCGGACTCGGGGGCGAAACGCATGGTGGCACCGTTGCTGCCGCCAGTGTTGGTCTCCTTGTCGTAGGTACCGCTGGCGTGCCAGGCGAGGCGGACGAGGACGGGGCCGTAGCTGCCGTCATCGTACTGGTCGTTTTCCTCGAGGCGGTCGGCGATGACCTTGTAAACCTTCTCGTAGTCGGCCTTGGTGGGGTTAACGACCTTGGCGGTCGAGCCGGCAGAGACGCCGCCCTCCTTGGTGTAGAGGTAGACGCCACCGGCACCGGCGACGGCCAGACCGGAGAGCCAAAGCCAGGTGGAGCTGCCAGACTTGGCGGGCTCGGAGGAGTAGAAGCGGCGGCCCTGCTGGCGGAAGGCCTGGCGGGGAGCGACGGCGAAGGAGGTTCTGGTAGAGGTTCTCAGCGCCGCGCGGGCGAACTGTCTCGTGGAAGCGGCCATCTGTTTGGGAGGAAGGTGTTAGCGTGCAGGTTCTGTGGATGTGTTGCAATGATACGAGTGTATCGGGATATTTCGGTAAAAGATAACGTGGCAGGAGCTTAAAGATTGTATGTGCCCGCGTGTGTAAGCCACGGGAAGAGACCGGGCGGTACTGACCTTGCTGGAAGCTGGTATGTGTGAAGAGGTTACGGAGTGAGTATCAAGGCAGATGGACAAGACAATTGCGATGACGAAGGAGGAAGACGCAGGAAAAAAGAAAGAAGAGAGGCTTCGAAAGAGGGAGGGAGAAGGAGGGAGGAGGGTCTTGAGATTAAATCCCGAGTACTCGTTGCCCCGGGGGCGTTTGAGAAATACTAATGTACCCGGCCCGGCTCAACACTGTTACCTACCAACTTCCCTAGAGTCAGTTTTCCTCTGGCTCAGGGACCGAGGGAGGGGGACCGAGGAAGGTTCCGTACCTGTGAAATGAGAAATTGGCGGCTTCTAAGTGGTCAGAAACAGGAGCTCCAGTCCTGACAAGGGCCTGCCAGGTGCCGCTATTTCCTTTTCCTTACGGGGGAAGGGGGGGCTGCCTGCAGGGATCGTGGACGCGTGTTTGAGCAGTGATGAGGGTTCCGATGGTCTCATTCACGTTTGCTGGCTTGCCGTGGTGGGGCTCACTTCCCTCTCCCAGACTCACTCTCAACTCAACACGCCGGTCGCCTCGCCACGGAAGGTTGTGCGCGCGGTGTGTGGTGTGGCCCGGCGCGAGCTAAGGACTGGCATCAACGTTCTACGTATCTGCAAGAGATAAGGCCCAATAACGCAAGATACGTTACACAATAATTGATATGGTTCGAGCTGATGGAACTGAAGCACGCCATGTGGCTTTCCTTGCTGCGTGTAAGACTTTTTTCCTTCTTTCTTTTTCTTCTTCTTTCTCTTCCTCCCTCTCATCGTTCGTCCTATACTGGAGAGTAAAATTCTCCTTTGAACATCTCCGAGCGTTAGAACTCAGATCTCATAAGCAAACATGGTTCCCGGCAAACGTCGGTAGTTGGTTCTCTGCGTTCCTCGACTTCCATAAATGTTTTGCTTGCCCCATAGCCATGTTTCCAGAGCCCTCGGCGCGCCGGCCGGCTTCCTCGAGGAATCCTGTTCCATCTTGCAGTATTTGTAACAGATCTCCCGGGTATCCATCCAGTGTCTCCATCGTCGACTTGAGCCCACCTTCCGTGAGCTGCGTCAAGGCCCTCCGCGGATCTGACTGGGTGCCCGGCGCCTATGAATTGGAATGCCGAACGAATGCGTTTTTGTCGTCCTGTTTCCGTACCGAAATAGCACTTTCTTCTGGCAGAACTGCTCACAGCGCCACAAAGGTCAGTGCACCCTCAGCTTAAGGATGGCTCGGCTCCGGCTTCGGCACGATAGCTTACCACACACAAACACTTTTTCGGAATTTGCTCTCGAGGACTCATCCCAGGTTTTCACGTCAATTACAAGGCTCCCCCTCCTCCACTCCAATTCTTTTGTACGTGGACGCGCCACTGACTCGGCCGTTCGGGGGGACATTCAATAACGCTCAGACAGAAGTACGCCGTTGTTGCCATCCACCCTATCTGCTCCCCACTACCCGTGGACTCGGATGCTCCCCCTCTAGCTCACGCCAAATCGCCAGCAAAGCAGTGCACACTATCTATCTAGCACAATGCAGGAGCAGACTGGACGGCGGGGGTTCGGAATACATAAACGTGACTAGCTCGTCGATAGACACATCCAGCATTTTACGCTCTTCCGACCTGAAACGGCAATGTCGATCCGTTCAGCGGCGCCTCAAGCCGAGGGTGTGTACTCGGGAAATGTACCGGGCAAACAGCCCGCCCCCTTGGCTTCCTCTAGCTGTGTTCGGAACGGGTCAAAAAGTTCTTGATGGAACAATCAAGAGTCACCCAACCCCTGTTGTTGCTGAATAATCTGGCCATCAGATTTGAGTCTCCATTTTCTATACGTAGTCCCACGGGCCACTATCGTTGTCAGTCACCTGCACGCACCGAGGCTCTCTGTCTATTGCACCTTATGCTCTTTCTAGTTAAGTGGGGTCATCCACTTGCGCGTCGTCGTGTCTAGAATGCCACGATGCCGAATAGGTTCAATATTGTCCTTATCATGTGCGACATCTTTTCATGGTGCCAAACTTTCGTATATATGTCGAGCCCTTGTCTTGGCCGGCGCAACTTGCCCCTGCACCCCCGTGGTGCTTTGCCCGGGGAACCCGGCGGCTCCCGCTTTCGTTCGGCGGCACTGTCCGTACCTTAACCGCTGCATCGGACACCAGATGGTCGCCGGCGCGAATGTTTTCAGCAGCCCATAGGCCAATGGACTTTACACAAAACTGCACAAGCATAGTTGTTTCTTTGAACGTTGTTGAGCTATTATTGTCTGCGTCGATGATCGATTCGCAAATCTCGAAAGGTGGGATCGGGTTGACCCGTGGTGGTGCCCGAAGATGGTTCCTTCCCATCATGGTCTGTTTAAACCACCTCATAAACACTGCATACAGTACAATTTCCCCGAGGCCTACCACCCAAGCATGATCTGTCGTCAAACGAGTCGTATATTACAAAAATCCCAAGGAGCAGCTACCCAAGTGGAGGGAGAGCTCCTGGAGCAAAAAAGAAACGCGTTCGGTGAGTTGGCACCGCCTAGTTGAAAGGCGCTGTCGCCTGGCCCTCGAGGTCCGGTTCGCCCTGAATTTCATAGTACCTGAGGTATCTGGCTTCAGCCCGGTATCTGGTCGCTTCGTCCATTTCAGCGCCGGCTATCCCGTTCTCTTTGCCATTGGCGGTCGCCTTGTTGAGCAGAGAAATGGAGCTTGGCCTGTACCATTGTTAGCATCATCTAAGTGTTGCTGCGTGAGAGCTGTGGCGTACCCGAAAATCTCCCTGTCAACAGTCAAAAACTGCTTCATCGCATCCTTGCCGCCCCGCTGCTGCAGGTAGGACAAGTAAATCTGGTACAGTTCCTTCTTCGTCGAAGCTGACAGGCGGCTCTTGGTCCGGAGTTCATCGAAAATCTGCTTGACGCGATCGCCATGCTGGTCCTCCACCTCCGTGCTCGTGGCTTGTTGCAATTCGAACTCGAGCCATTTGTTCCAGAAGACGCGGCTGTCGGCATACCACTGCACGTTTTTGAGGAACACATTACGTGCCTCTTCGACAGAACCCTTAACCCTCCACAGGAAGAGTGCCCATTCGGTAACAAGAGCAGCCTTAGTGAAGATATCCACATGGGGAGAGTCGATCTGCGCCTTGAACACCTCGATAGCCGCGTCCAGGCCGCTCTGACGGCGCTGGAGGTGAGCCCAGGAGGTGATGACCTCGATGCAGTCGGGGAGTTTCATGAGGATTGCCGCATGAATATCGCGAGCGATGTCAACGCGCCCACAGCTTTCCTCAAAGTAGGCAAACTGCAGCCTGATGCCCGGACGGCTGATGGGCACATACAGAGTACTCGCTCGCTGGTAGATGATCCTAACCTCTTCCTCCTTGCCCTCCTGCGCAGACATCCACCGGGCGTACCGGAACCAGAATTCGTCGTAAAAAGCACACGTCACCAAGCACCGCTCGTAAAGGAAGACGATACGGGTGAAGTTACCTTCAGATTCCTCAAAGTCGAGGTATTTGCGCCAGTTAGCGAGCTGAGAACTCTCCAGCTCCGTCACGTGAAAGTAGGGCCGCTTCATCTCGGATTCGTAGGTCCATCGCTTGTTCGTCTCGGCCTGGGTCTGAGTGAAGTACTCGTAGTACATGGCGTCGATCTTGGTGCGAACATCGCGCTCAATCTCGAGTTCCGTTCGCTGAACGCCAGCAAACTGGGCACTTTCAGCCTCGACCTCAGCCTTGAACTTGGCCAACGTCTCAGCGGGGACCAGCTCGGTCACGGGACGGCTGTGGGATAGCTGGCGGAAACGCTCGAAATACCGGGCATACTGGTGCATCGGGATGTGGATGACGCGGGACAGAATGGCAAAAATCTTGTCCTGGGCCTCCTGGCGCTCCTCATATTCAATGTACTTATCCCAGAAGGGGTGGGCGAGGAAGTCTAGGCCGACGCAGGTAGCACCGCGTTCGAAAAGTCTGGAATAGAGGATCAGTATACGGACAATGGCTGGGGAAGGGGAGTGGCAAGAGGTATGGGGAAGGCGGGCTATACAGGAAGGGGTATCAAATGAAATCAACTAGCGAATCCAAGCCCAACGTAAGGTGTTCCAATGGGGGCGACGTGGTGAAGATGCGACGTGAAGCGGACAATGGATCAGTCATCGTCAAGTGGAAATCAGCAGGGCCTGGTAACTACTAGCGTGAGAGGGCATCCCAACATTGGGGCTGCTGTTGGCATTTCTCACCGACGAATACTTGTGAAGAAGGCGGCGGGTGAGGCCCATGCACCGCTCGATCGAGCTGTTGAGCGGCCGGTGAGGCATGCTGTGGTGATGGTGATGTTAAGGGGAAGGAAAGCCGGCCATCAAATACTTACTCTCTGACGAGGTGTGGGACGTGGGTGGTCTCCATTTTGAAGGAGCAATAGTCGGTCCACAAGTCGACAGAATTGGTGATACTGGCGCATCCTCGCTCGTAAACCTAGAAACCCGCTCCGTCAGCCGTAGCTTGGAAGCAAGGGGTGCGCTGCGCGCTGCGACGGCAACTCACCATCTCGGCTGATTCGGGCCCAGCGATATTGAACTCGAGATCGGCGTACTTCTTCCAGTAGCCAAAGAGCAGAGGGAACTTGAGGAGAAAACGGTCGTATGCATCGCGAAGAGTAGCCAGGGCCTGGGGGCTGGAGTTGCGGTTCAATCCGCCCTCCAAACCCTCGCAGGCGCGGATCAGCTTCTCCCAGGTCTCGAAGTTATCGGGATCGGCATCCTGTGCGCGCGCGAGACGGGTTAGCGACTGCTCAGTTTGGATTTGATGATGGGTGCGACGAAGTAGACGATATCGCAGTCAGACATACCACATCAGCCTGGAGCTTCTTGATCTCGGCGCTCTCCTCCTCAGAGCTCCCGAAATGGTCGTAATCAGACATGGCGAGCGCGGGTCGGATAACGAATGGCAGAACAACTTGGATTCCGAAGAAGGGTCAGACAATGCGCCAAGCCCGGATGAACAGCAGCAGGCGGCAGGGGCGGATTGCAGATGGTTGAATGAAGGCACCGCGAGCGTCGAGGCTGTTGCTGTTGGGAATCGTGGATGGCCGGGACAAGCTTCGAGGTCGCGAAAGGAAGGGGGCTGGATATTTTTTAACAGCGCTAAGGGACTGGGGCTGCACCTGTACCTCACGTCTCCAATTGGAAAACGGGGGCTGAGGCAGGGTGAGGATGTTCGTCCCCCTTTGCGCGAACCAAATGCAATGGTACGCGGAGCTGGTGTACACACCTTAGCAGGCAGACCCTTGCTCTCAGTGCTTCATCGGTGACGCGGCGGAGAAGCGAACAAGTTCAGCCAAAAGCTAGGAGACATCAGGCGGTCGCCAGTCCGCCCGCACAGGGTGCGAGGTACAACCACAGCAGGTACATGTGCCAAAAGCCCTACACGCCTAAGTGCTTATCCACGTAGGTATAGTAGGCCCTGTTCACAAGTGCAGTAAGTATTGTACACGAAGGCGTGCTGTGGGTGCTCTTCGCTCATCAGTTGCCTACCTAGGGAGGGCGTAAGGGTGGGCCATCCCACCTTTTCCCAGTGGTCTTTCTATCTGCCCTGGCCCCTCTTGGCCTCTCGTGTGTGTTCGGATTCTGGAAAGAGACCGACTGATGAACGTTGGAGGTGTGGGGCAATGTTGTCGTCAGGCGGTTTCCCCCCTATTCCTTTTCTCTCGCTTGGCTGTCTGTGTTAGGTAAGCGATTGGCTAAACGTGGGGCCTATTTGACGTCCGATATCAATGAAAAACCTTTCCTCCTCTTTTCTTCTCTCCTTCACAATAAGGCTTGTGATGATTATCAAACAATACATGATAGGAAGAGAATGACTGACCACCCATGGTGGCAGCGTGATCTCAATATTATATCTGAAGCCTGGTCTGCAAGCATTGATTACGCCACTCCTGCGCCCGCGGGGGGTTTCCTGTCTAGGCTTCTTCAACTCCTCAACGTCTCATTTTTATATCGTTCCCTTTTTCATGTTCTCCCCACACGCCTTGATCAATTCTAAACTACTATTCGGGCATGTGACCGAGTTCGAAGCCTCTTCAAACTGGGCATTTCTCCAATTACCAAATTGCAGTCTTTTACCACTTGTTCATCTTGGCTTGGTAGAGTTCAGCCACTCGTTACCCGTGTGGCATGGCTGGGTCTGAATCTCGTTCGCAGGTAAAAACTGGGTAGAGGAAAATGCCACCAAAAACCATGCGCGATCAACCACTCATCCATAGCTGCAGCAGCTTTCAGTGCTTGCATGCTTGAAGTTAAGAGATTTGCAAGTGTGGCATATGGCGCGCAACTGCTGTCGTAATCGTCGCGGCCTAGTGATCTGCACCGCGACTGAGGCAGTGCAAATACGTCAAACCTGTGAATAGCAGAGGTCTCATCGGTCTTGTGGCTTTCGGTCGATACTACTGTACTAAGCCGCCAACAGTGTTGCACTACAACACCCCCCCTCCCCCTCCCCTGGCAGACATCGATACAATATGCCCCAGGTGAAACGGGAGCGACAACGGTTTCTTGCGCTACACGTGTCAATCTTGGCGACGGTAAGATTTGTGAGGCATGTCTAACTATTGTGTTCGATGTGGAAGCAGGCATACTACAATCAGCAGGCCAAGTGGCGGAAACCTAGCAAGTGTCCAACCTTGGAGAGATGACCGTAAAGAGAACCGAATCGACTGTTTGTGTGAAAGTGGGCGATAGTCGACCTGCATGGAAACCTCCTGAACAAAGTCCGTTGCGCAAACCCGTAAAGTTGCGGTGAACGGTCTATTTCCATGCATTGTGATACAACTCACGGCAGCAATGGCATGTTCGTATGCGGAAATGGTCATTGAGGCGATGCTCTCGAGGATGTTTGAGCCATGATCTAACCACACATCATCATCATCATCATCATCATCATCACCATCGGCATAGTTAATATTTGCGGCGATGGCAAGCCAGTTAGCGAGACCATCACAGCTGCCTTTGGATACGGGCAACTACTTCTGGGGCACATGCAGTGACCCTTACATCAAGGAGTTACTGGGGAAATTAAGCTGGGACGTCCCAGAAGCGCATAAAACCTGGGGTTAACTCAGTTGCGCCTCAAGCATGGTAAAGTTATGATTGCCTAGGATGCGCTGGTGCCTATTTTGCTTTAAAGGGCCTTGTTCGATCTGATGGACCTTGATCCATATTCAAGTAGTGATTTCTGGTTGTCTTGACGCGCAAGATGAAGTCGACCAGTGATACCGATGTTTTTCGATCATGTATCACGTAGCAAGATAGTGAGTGCCAAGATACAAAGGTCGCCTGCAAGTACGGATACGCAACTGTCAAATTTTTTCGCTCGGATGCCTTGAAGATGTCTTTCCCGATGGCTTCTGGCGGAGGTTCATCGCATCTCTGGCGTTTGCGTCACCAGTTCTCCTAATGGAAGTTTGTGACTGCAGCACTAGCAACTTTGGATCCGGAGGAACCTAAGATATTGCCGCCTTCGAGTGCTGGGCCGAGATAGGTCGTTAGCAACCCAAGCCGCGCGCTGGCTCCGCCTGGGTTGGAATTCTTTTGAGTAGAAATGTCGTGTTCAGGGTCTGCAAGATGCCGTGCCAAGGTACGTATTTCCTTCCCTGTCTTTCAGGTAGCAAAGGTGGTCCGTGAGGCTGAAACGAGAAGCGAGCTGCCTGTCCAGTCGAAGTCTAGGTGCGTGGCTGCTAGGGATACAGCGGCCCAGCATCCAAAACCCCCTGGTACCTATGGCGGGACGGACGTCATTGTCGGGCTCCGTATTAGCGAACCAGATTCTCCTTCAGTCAGCCACGACGTTCGCCATTGAGCCTCACAACTTTCACTCATTGCGCGATCCCACCTTCCTTCACGAAACGGAAGTGCCGCTGCGACCTGTTTTCTCCCCGAGTCGTCGCCGAGCCTCTATTTTGCGGCCCCCTCAAGGACGGCGTCCTTGGATGAACAAGAACCGGCATCCTTCTCCAAGCATGCTCTGCGACAACTGCGCAGCTTCCCCAAGTCCTTGAGCAACACCTCCCACCCACCATGGACAACATTAACTCCGGATCATGGCCTGCTCAAGTGCCGGCACCAGAAAAGTCTAGTCGTCTTTACATTCGCGACTATCCCCATCGATCCATCGCCCTTGTCTCGTCCTCCCACGCCCTCATATTCCGCTACAGCTCCGTCAGCACCGGCACAAACGGCTCCCTTACCTCGCTCGCATCTACCCGGTCACGGCCAAATGGCGACGGTGCCGCATCGAAATGCATGGTCGAATTCACTCAAATCACAAAAAAAACTCTGACCGACTACCGCCCTTTGACCCCACGACCGATCTTTGGAACATTGGGTCTGATATCCGTCGAGGGCGACGTGTTCCTTTCCGTCGTGACACATGCTACCAGAGTCGCCACCCTTAGGCCGGGGGAGACCGTGGAGCGGATCGCAAGCGTTGCCTTCTTCTGTCTCAACAGTAGCGAGTGGGACGACGTTGTTTCTTTGGACCCATTAGATTCCGAGGCGTCAGACGCCAGTGCCTTGTATGGTCAGAACCTCAGAGGACGAGAGGTTCAAGTGGAACATCCATGTACAGACCTTCGCAAGCTTCTGGGCAATGGCACCTTCTACTACAGCACCGATTTCGATTTGACGAACAGATTGCAGGACAGGTAATGCTTGGGAACCCCCACTGGAATTGCAGCTTGCTGACTGTTTAGAACGGTGAACTCGTACACGTTTGACATCGACAACTTTGACGACTCATATCTATGGAATTCGTACATGATCAGCCCGCTGGTCCAGTTTCGATCACGACTGTTGCCCCAAGAGCGGGAAGCTTTAGATTCGTCAAGGTTCCTAACCTCTGCCATCCGTGGCTTTTGTCGAACTATGGCGATCCCGCAGACAAGCGCCCCATTGAAGACGCGATCGAGCGGTTTGCCTTCGTACCTAACTGTCGTATCAAGACTATCCTGCCGTAGAGCTGGCACCCGTTTCAACTCGAGAGGAATCGACGATGATGGTAACGTCGCCAACTTTGTAGAGACAGAGACCATCTACTGGAGCCCAGGAGGTACCCTCTTCTCCTACGCCCAGGTCAGAGGCTCGGTTCCGCTGTTTTGGGAGCAGACAGCGGAGCTCATCCCCGGCAAACAAAATATCACCGTCATTAGATCGCCAGAAGGAGCACAGCCGGCATTCAACAAACACTTTGCGGACCTGGAGCAGGCCTATGGCGCTGTGCATGTCGTTAACCTATTGAGCGAGGGCAAGCCTGGCGAGGCACAGCTCAGCCAGTTGTACCATCTGGGGATAGAACATTGTCCACTAAGCCAGGTTGGCGAGGAAGAATCGCAAGACCACGCGCTACTAAGAGAAACGCACTATGACTTCCATGCCGAGACGAAGGGACCGGGAGGTTACGAAGCGGCACGTCAGATTCGCAGATACATTGAAAAGTCGATAGATGGATTCGCCTACTACTTAGCCGAAGAGTCGGATGATGGAGCTACAGACAACAACGACTACCAAGACTCGAACCGCATGGTAGTGGTTCTCCAGCAGGAAGGAATATTCCGGACGAACTGTCTTGATTGTTTGGACAGGACGAACCTGATCCAAACCCTTATATCGCAGATGGCCACAGAAGCTTTCCTGAGCCATCGCGGCGAATATGCTACGTCTGACTTCTGGATGAGACACTCAACTCTCTGGGCTGACAACGGCGATGCTCTGTCAAAGATCTATGCCGGCACTGGTGCTCTTAAATCGTCTTTCACACGCTCCGGAAAGATGTCACTGGCTGGTGCTGTGGCGGATATGCGCAAATCGGTCCAGAGGCTCTACCACAACAACTTTACGGATTCAGCTCGGCAGACGACGATTGACCGCCTTCTTGGACGCCTTGTCAACCAAACGCCCGTCCTTCTGTTCGATCCCATAAGCGACTATGTATCCAGTGAGCTCACTAAGAGAAGCGCCGAGTTCTCTTCCGTCCAAGACATCACCATGTAAGTGTACTTCCCGCTATCTTGTCTTCGAGATGCTTACCGTAGGAGGTTGGTTGGCACTTTCAACTTGAACGGCCGTACCGAGGGTGTTGACAGCGATCTTACTCCATGGCTAGCCCCAGAAGAGCTCGGTGACGTGTTGCCTGAAATCGTCGTCGTGGGATTTCAAGAGATTGTTGAGTTGAGCCCGCAGCAGATTATGAACAGCGACCCTTCCAGAAAGCAATTATGGGAAGCCGCAGTGCGACGATGCCTCAACAAGCGTTCGAAGGCACTCGGCGGCGAAAGATACGTTTTGCTGCGGAGCGGGCAGCTTGTTGGTGCTGCGTTGTGCATCTTCGTCAAGGCCTCGGCCTTGGCTAACATTAAGAATGTCGAAGGTAGTGTCAAGAAAACAGGGTTGTCAGGCATGGCGGGCAACAAGGGCGCGGTTGCGATACGATTTGACTATGCGAATACCCATATCTGCTTTGTGACAGCCCATTTGGCTGCTGGATTTTCAAACTATGACGAAAGAAATAGGGACTACGCAACTATCCACCACGGACTCCGTTTCCAACGGAACCGCGGCATCGATGATCATGGTAGGACGCCTTTAGAATCCACCTTGTGATATACGAGCTGACCCGGATACAGATGCTGTTATATGGTTGGGAGATTTCAACTACCGAATTGGGCTCGGCTCCGAATCTGCCCGAAGCTTGATCAAGAAAAAAGACCTGGAGACGCTTTATGAGAACGACCAGGTAAGGGGCAGAAGTTACTTTTCTGGATGGGCCATCATGCTGACTATGCTCTGTAGTTGAATCTCCAGATGATTGCGGGACTTGCATTCCCGTTCTATTCTGAGGCTCGGATCAACTTCCTGCCAACGTACAAGTTTGACCTTGGGACGGACGAATACGATACATCGTAAGCCGAACGGACCGGCATCGTCTTGCTTGTAATGCAGAGATTGACTTCCAAGCAGTGAAAAGGCACGCATCCCAGCGTGGACAGACCGAATTCTGCGCAAAGGTGCAAACTTGCGTCAATTGGCATACAACTCGGCCCCGCTCAAATTCTCGGACCACCGGCCGGTATATGCCGTTTTCCAGTGTAACGTGAGCATTGTTGACGAAGCCCTGCGGGATCGAATCAGCAAAGAGCTCTACCATCGAAGGAAGGCGGATGTAGGAGATGCAACTGCCAACTTGGACTCCGAGGATACCGAGGACGAGGACTTGATTGGCTACGAAGCCATTGAGCCGGGACTGCCCCCTGCGAGCTCTGACCGCCAAAAGTGGTGGCTGGAGAACAAGCAGCAGGCGAGAGTTGACATCAAACAGCCCAAAGCTCCCGATGGACACGCTACGGTGCTGAATCCTAACAGACCCCCTAATCCCTTTGCGCCAACGGGAGAGCCAGACTGGGTCAACGTGCCAAGGTCAAGACTGTCTTCTTTCTCCAGCGTCTCGACATCGCCGTACGAGCACGTCTACGCTCCAACCGACCTCTCGTCACCGGCTTCAAATAGGATTGCGAGAAAGCTGCCGCCACCATTTGATCAGTCGGCCTTGTCATCAAAAGTTGGCGGACTCATCATCAAAGACGATAAGTCTCAAAGGGGAGAAACGCCGCCGCCGCCGCCACCGCCGAGGAGACAGACGGGGGCCAATGCAGCAGTTCAACAACCCCCATTGATACCCTCGAATCGGTCGCAAAACCCGACACCTCCACGGCCGTCATCTGCGATCTCGCAGCTGTCGCAGCTATCCTCCCAATCGAAGTCCAAGCCCGCCCCGCCCGTTGCGAAGAAACCAGCACACCTGGCCACGTCTCCGAATCTGAGCAGCAGCGGAGCCGTTCTATACAAGGATGATCCGACAGAAAGACCACCGCTGCCGGTCCGGGCTTCGACGGGTTTTACCAACCTAAGCGCGGGATTGGAGGGAGGAATGAATAGAAAGCCAATTGGCACTCCCGCCAAGTCTCCCAAGCGTGCAGACACACTGGACCCCGAGCCCGGCAGACAGAGCCCGATGGTTGGGGCAGTCGCCCTGCCCGGTATGCGAGCTAGTGAAGCACGGGCCAAACCGAAGATCCCAGCTAGAAAACCAGTAGATCTATTAGATTCCCTTGCCGATGAAGGACCGAGCGACATGGGAAGCTGGGAGACACTGGTTCCCACTACGCAAAGATGATGGATTGATCCTGTAGGGTCGATGGACAAAATAAGACACAGGTGTGCGAGAACTGTTGACGGCATAGACTGCTAGGCGGGGCTTGGATGGACCGGTGGACTTGCTGTTGCCATAGAATTGCTGAGGATGATTGAACGTAACGAACAAATGCAAAACCATAGTCATTCATCATGACCCAGTGCGATAATTGTAGCGCGCCGGGAATCGACTGGTGTCTCACGCCAGTCGATTCCCCGGTTCCGTCCTCGGACTGTATGAGGAAGCTCTCCGCCTCCGCCGGTCGGGGGAGAGGGACTAATCTCGAAGCGATCGGCATGGGTGAGCCGATGACTAACGCCAATCGGCTTTCATGCTACAGCCACCCACATCACAACTTCGTTCCAAGAATCCCCTTCACCTGGTCATACACGTAGACCGGCTTCACTGAGCCGGATGGATGGGGGATGGATGAACCCTGGGTTATGACTTTCACAGGGAAGTCGGACTCTTAGTTCTCGGCCGCGCCCGCGTGCTTTTGCCCCTCTGTCATCTCAGACCGTTGCAGGCAGGGCCCACAACATGGTCCTCTTGACCAACTAAGACATCACACCGCTTCCTCCCACCTGCAGTACCCTGGGGGTTGGGGCTGCTTCTTTTTCTCGTCCTGTGCTTAGTACCTATGTAGGCCTTAACATCTGACAGCGGCACTATGCAAGTCACGCGCCCCCCCTCGAGCGCCACGGCGAAGAAGGGGTAGTGTTCGAGCTTTGTTGGTTGGGAGACGACTCCACCAGTGCAATTGCACGCGCCGCGCCGCCCGCACCAGCCTTCCCTGTACCTACTGCGTACTGGTACTGTGGTTCCCTTCACTTTTGTCCGCAGCAGCCGCATGCGGAGGTTCCACTCAAATGCCCGGTGCTGTACAGGAGGATCACATAGCAAGTCCGGGCCGCCTGCGTTCCCTGCCCTGGCCCTTGCCTACACCATTGCTCTAGTGCGGAAGACCGGGCAGTAGGAAATAACATAGGCTGGGTCTGCCGATCGCGGGGCAGGCGAAGCCCGAAGCAGACAACGTCCTTTCAAGGGACGAGAGAAAGGAAGGGGCCCGAGACGTGTAGAAAGTAGAAGCGGAAGCATTCTCCCCTCTCTCCCTCGTCTGTCCCGTACCTCCAAAGACTTGCCTTCTGCCCATCTTTGGCTGAGCGTCGCCTGAGCACGTCTGCTTCGCTTCAGCACTCCGGCTTGTCTTATTCCCATCCCATCTTGCCTGGCCTGACCTGTGCACCTCCGCCGACCTAAACGTTCAAAACGCCCCAAGAAGCGTGGTAGAAACATCTTGCAGGCCGAGCTACATAGGTGCTGCGTTGCGTTCTCTAATCACCTACACGGCCTGCCCCTCTGCGTCTTGCTCACAATCCTCCCCAAAGTCAAGGGGTAACCCTCTTGACCCCTTGAATCGAGATTTCGTAGGGCCGAATAACACACGGACGGGCGTCATTGTTCGTCACATCAACACAAACAACGTGGGCCGACCCCTCAGCCGCTTATTCTACCGGCTTCGTTGCTCGTGCTGTTTTGTTTCCACTAAAGACCTGCAGCAACCATCTGAGCATCGACCGTATCACTTCGAACCCGGGCTTTCACCTTCTTCATCTCGAAGGATAGAAACTGCCACCAATATACATCCGTACAAGGGACGAGGACTGGGCTTCCTTTAGCTGACCAGTTATAATCCTTCCCCTTCTCTCCACCGTTATCTTTTTACCATCTTCCTGTGGCCCTAGCCTTTCCTTTTTGTTCCCCTCCGGGTTGGCTCGTTAGCCTTTTTTTGTTTTGTTTCGTACGCCTTGAGGCGTTCTCCCCAAGCCCTCACCCCCTCGGGTTCCCCAGAGACCGGATGGCAAGAAAAAGGCTTGACTCGTTCATCAACCCTTATCATCCTGCACTACCTGGTTTTATGCTGCCCAAAACCGTTTAAGGTCCTGTCTACTCCGCCCGTCCTCCCTCTGCCTCACACATCAACCCGCCCTAAGTCAGTCATCTGCCCGCCTTCAACTCCCACACACCCATACATCCATTCGGGGGGGGGCATCGGAATCCGGGGTTGGCGCCGACTAATGATCTTGGGCGAACACACGGCTGAAGGGCACATGAACCGTGTGTTTGAGTCGATCCGCCGAGCAGAAACAGACACAGAGACGCCCATGACACCACCCCAGTCTGGTCCCGTGTGTCACCTCACCTACACGACACGCTTCGAACTTTAATATCCTCTTATTTTTCTTCTTTCTGCTCCTACTTTTCTTTCCCTCAATTTACACTTTCTCGTCCTGTCGACAAAAATCACCAAAGCGGTCGAATCTTGGCGACGACCGTTCTCGGCAGCGAACACCTAATTCTGCTTTATCGTCCTGTGCAGAAGACGCGCAGGCCATCTCGAAGTCTCAGCACACTTGTTGCTTTCGGTCTTGGCTCAACACAGCATTTTGCCGTCACTCCATTATTGGCAACTCGACGTTCACAGCCAGGAATCACTGATAGCGGGGACCCCACTCTCAGTCTGAGCACCTGACCCCCATAAACACAACAGCACGGCCAACTCTGATAATTCTTGGAGAGTAGTAAAGAGGACGCAAGAAGAAAAAAAGCGACAATAACAAACAGCCGCCGAGATGTCTCTTCAGAATCCATCTCTCAGCAAGCAACAGCGAATACAAGTCTGGCGCGAGGAGGTTGCCGCCTCGGCATCCCTGTGCACATGTCCACCCTCCTCGCCGGCAGCATCCGCCTCCTCAACAAACATCTCCCTGTCTGCGGCCTCGTCATCTGGCTCCTCGTCGGCGTCCTCACCGGGGACAGGTGACGCCTTCACATTTCCACGCAGCGACATGCTCCCCTCACAACAGACGCATTGCCCGACATGCTCCCGCCTAGGAGCCCCGCCTGCAATGGGCTTGGACCCGTTTGCGGCTTACCTCGACCAGGCGGAGGCGCTGCCCGGTGGACATGTACCGGTGGGGATATTCCGTGCAAAACACGGCAGCCACCCAATCTTCCGTGGCATGCGCAACCTTGTCCGCAAGCTCAGCGGGAGCAAAACCGGCGGGCCCATGCCACCCCGCGGCGCTGAGGAAGCCACTAAGATGTACCGACGCGTGACCCTCGCTGCCCCCCTTAATATCAAGATTCACGATGCCGCCGACGCGGAGCTGGACGCGGACGGGGACTGCGTCGTCGGCGAGGCAAACTCGGATGGCCGGGGCCACGTGCCGAACTTAATTGCCGAGAAGCAGGCGCGGCTCAGAAGGGCCGAGAGGTTGCTCACCAGGAGCCATGGAGGCCGTTAAGAGTTTCGATTGTACATAGGGGTGGACGAGCAGGATGAATACTACCCGGGTGCTGCTATAATGAGTCGCATATTAAGAGGTCGATTGGAATATGAGAAACAAATTAATGGTCGGTGCTTGGCGTTTTCATTTATTTGTTTGTATCTGGGTTCATGTTCGTAGAAATGGCGTCGGTTCGCATCCATGGCTGAACACACGCACACAAATGTAGCTCGTGCAGGAAATACTAATTTGCTACTTTTTCAACTGGCTGTATGTAACCTGCACTGATGATGTCCGAAGTGGACGCCATGTCAACATCACTGCTGAGATTGCTGACTCCTCAAGACGGCAGGACCCCACGGGTCCAACGTCGTGGGGAAACCTTCAAAGTGCGCTTCATCAATCACTACTTGTTGAGCTCCTCTTGTCCCATGCTGTCCCAAACCGGAATTAGTGACATGCTTAGTACCCAGCACAAATCGCACGTGTCAAATACACCGAATCATTTGGCCCAAGGTTGTTGATGAACATTTGTTATTTTCTTTTTGGTCTTGTAAGACTGAATAGACATGGGGCATTGGGGGAAGGACTCTCTCTCTCTCTCTCTCTCTTTCTCTCTCTCTCTCTCCATGAGAAGACGCGCGACAACTGAAGGACCACTATGAGGAAAACCGAAAAAGAGAACACGAGACAGCCGTAAACCATCCAGCACAGGGGTAAAAAAGCAGGATTCGGTAAGAACAAAAGGAGACGAAATTCTGGGCATGGACGGGTATGAAGAAGGGGGAAGGTCGGTAGTTAGCTGCCAAGTAGAGTCTCTCCAACACCGCCCCCGGTCCAAGGAACAAGGCTGTTCCAGACCAGGATGGACATCCAAGGGACCAAAAGGGACCATGCCACGCATTATTCCTTTCTCCGCGTTCAAAACCCCCAAAACCCTCCCCTTTCGCCAAGAGACTCGCTTGTTGCAAGTCGCAGATATCATCAGCCACTAATGTGGCGGCCAGATCTAGCCATCAGAAGGTCCGCATGTAGCGCATACCGACGGCCGAGTAGATGAGCCATCTCAGTCCTATCGTGAGCTGAGATGGAGTGGTATCAGAGTAAGACAGAAATTTAGGAGGCAGCAGGCGTCTCCTCGGCGGCCTTAGGCTCCTCGGTCTTGGCCTCCTCCTTCTTCTCCTCAGAAGCCTCGGCGGTGCCAGCAGCGGCGCCCTCAGCGTCGCCGCTGTCGGAAGAGGTCCAGAGGGTAAGGTTGTCACGCAGGAGCTGCATGATGAGGGTGCTGTCGCGGTAAGACTCCTCGGAGAGAGAGTCGAGCTCGGCAATGGCATCATCGAAGGCCTGCTTGGCAAGGTGGCAAGCACGGTCGGGCGAGTTCAGGATCTCATAGTAGAAGACGGAGAAGTTAAGGGCCAGACCGAGGCGGATGGGGTGAGTAGGGGTCAACTCAGTCTGAGCGACGTCGGTAGCACTCTGTTTAAAAAAAAAAAAAAAAGAGGGCCGCGTTAGCTCTAGTATTCTCGAGAACAGTTGTGCCAAGACTTCATGTTTTCTCGTACCTTGTAGGCCTCGTGGGCAGCAGTGGCAGCACCCTTGCGCTTCTCGCCAGAGGCAAACTCGGCAAGGTAGCGGTGGTAGTCACCCTTCCTGGATAGTGGGACGTAGCGGTTAGTTACGGGACCGGAATGAACAGAAACCACGACAGATTGCGGCACCGGAGAACGTACATCTTGTGGTAGAAGACCTTGGACTCGCCGGTCTGGGCGTTAGGAATAAGGCTGTCGTCGAGGACATCGAGGACATCCTGGCAGACCTGCTCGAGCTCGGTCTCGATCTTGGTGCGGTACTCGCGGATGGTGCCGACGTGCTTGTCGGAGCCCTTGCTCTCCTCCTTCTGCTCAATAGAGGAGATGATGCGCCACGAGGCACGGCGGGTACCGACAACGTTCTTGTAGGCAACGCTCAGGAGGTTGCGCTCATCGACACTCAGCTCACCGCCCAGCTTGGCAACCTCCTTCATGTAGCCGACCATCTCATCGTAGCGCTCGGCCTGCTCGCAAAGGCGAGCGAGGAAGGTCTTGCTGTAGGGAAAGAATCAGTCATGATGCTGCACGCGGCAACTGAGATTTTGGTGGATGGGAGGTAGTCCATCGACGAGGAGGCTCAGTACAAACCTTTCACGCTAGAAGAGGGGCACAAGTCAGCATGCTTTCTTTCCGCAGGTCATAGCAGCAATGAGTGATTTGAGAAGGACAGGAGAACGGGCTATCGACCTCAACCACAGCCAAGAGAAAGGGAGGAGGGAAATCGGAGAGGCGCACGATGCAAGTGGCCGTTCAGCAGTCACATCATGGACATGCTCGTTGCGGTGGCACAGTCATTGCAGAGGGACGAGCGAGGGGCGACGGAGGGGTTTTTGGAGTGAGGTGGTAGTGTTGAGCAGCGTGGGGGAAATGGTACTTACATCGCCAGACATGTTGTACTTTGGGATTGAGGTGATGCGACTAGGTTGAGGTATAAAAGAGAAGTTTGACCGAAGGTAGAGATAGATATGGTGGCAGGGCGTGCAACGGGGGTCGGTGAGAAGTTGACGCGGGTTTGTTTTGTTGTTGTTGAAGAGTGGAAAAAGATGTGTGTGGTGGGAGAAGGAGGGAAGGCAGAGGGAGTGTTTACGTGTGACGAATTATTTTGGGAGGGGGGATCTCAAAGGGAAGTTGCGAGGCCAGTGAAGATTTAATCGGGCTGGTCCAAGCCCGCCGTCCACTACCACTGTTCCTCAAGTCGCTCTTTCCCTCTCCGTCTTCTGGGCTGCTGGTTTCCCTACCCGTACCCGTACCTTGGGTCGGGGTCGTTGTTTCGCTACTTCCTGCCTTAGCAGCAAGCAATTGAGCGTGTGGACAGCCCCCCCATGGCACCTTACCCTGCTACCGCGCCGTACCGTAACATACCTGCCCTGGTTGGGGCCTGTGCCTGCTGCTCTGGCTGCTGGCACCTGCCGCCTCAACCCCACTACGTTTCCTTTCTTCCCCCCTCCCCTCCCCCCTCCTGGCTTGCCTGTGATGGGTCCTGGATTGGACTACTCAAGTGAATTGGACGGGAATGAGGTGGTCAGGCTTTCGGGGGCTCGGGGACTATGGTCTAGGGCATGGGAAGGTTCCAATTTGGCGGGAGGGGAAGAAGAATGGGGCGCCGGGCTGGGCTAGGCTCTGCTGTATCTAGGCCCGAGGTTGCTACGAAG
This sequence comes from Colletotrichum graminicola M1.001, assembly GCF_000149035.1. Taxonomy (NCBI): domain Eukaryota; kingdom Fungi; phylum Ascomycota; class Sordariomycetes; order Glomerellales; family Glomerellaceae; genus Colletotrichum; species Colletotrichum graminicola. Next base: position 619,661 of record NW_007361018.1, on the reverse strand, counting down.
TAGAATTGTACCTTGAAAAGTTGAAGCTAGTAAATAATAGGCAGTGGGCAAGTGGCAGGGACATGCGGCCAGGGTTCTCTTTGCTCCTTTCACACCTTTTCTCTTGACTTTGCTGTATATTTGCCGATAGCATGGGGCATCTGAGGCGAAAACTCCTTTTTGGATTCCCATGTTTGGAAAGGGGAGAGCAATAGCGTAAGAGAGAGGAAGGCTGGAGTGACCAGGGCTCGATAGGGGGGTGGAGGGGAGGGGGACATTATTAGCATGTGGTGAGGTCCCTTTGGGTGGATTGTTGCTCTGAGATTACCTTAGCCTGCCGGGCAGCAGAGGCAAGATTCCGTATCGAGGGAAGTTGGGACACGATGTATCAGCCTAGTCCTCAAGTGACAGGCGACCAGCAGGCGAAAGCTGACGATGTACAGAAGAGGTACCTTCGAGGGCAAGCTGTTGGAGGTAGCGCTCGGCAGCAATTGCTTCTCTTATTAACCGAAGTCAAACTCAACGAGCCCGTTCTTGCCGGCCCAGCAGAGTTCCTCCTATCGACTAATCATCCCTAGTTCCCCATCCGAGTAATTGTCACGAGACCAAGGCTTGAGAGATTATAACAGTCGCCTCTCCAGTCCAGGAGATTAGAGCAGCAAAGAAATGGGCTGGCCAATTTGAGTCCGTGGGGAGGTCGTTCAGACAGGCCACCCAGATACCTCAGGTGAAGGTCATTTGCCTGGGCATGTTGAAATTGTGTGTGTGCGGGTGTTGGAGGACGGCCAGCTCAGCACACAACACATAGTACAGCAATACAGCGAGGCGACATTGAACATCAGGATGGCAAATACGGACGTCTAGAGGCTAGATCCACCCTCTCCATGCGTTTCCCCGCTCCTGCTTTGTGACACGCCCGCCATGTACGTATCTCCTTCCCTGGCCAAACCTGTTCTTTTTTTTCTGTCTCGTGATTCCTCTTCTAATGTTTCTGTCCTGTTCCAAGCACATCTACGCGTGATAAAACCCGCTGGCCCCTGGCTCACCGCACGCCCTGCGGTCGACCCATCAGCGAAATCCCCGCCCCTCACTCACTTCACCTCACCTCCCATCGTGTAACACCCTCTTCCTTCGCCTCCTATGCTCTGCTCAACACAACGACGGCGTGGCATTTGACGACACAAGTCGACATTGCATAGACACCCAAGCGCATTGGGCAGGCAGCCTGTATAATGATCAATCCAAGAAATGGAAGCAATACGCCCAAAAAATCCGCTTAGATTGGATGACGGGACCGCACTGGTTTCTGGAATTTTCACTTGTGGCGGCTTATCTCTCACCAAACCTCGAGGATGGGCATGTATTCTGCCCTCTACCCTTCGTTAAATGCCATCCCATCTTGTCTCGGACCATTGCACCCGGCCGTCTCAAATCGCATACAAATGTGTTTGGGGCTTACGCAAGGCCATTTCTCTATGCCTCCATACATACTGTCGTCAATCTGACGGCTACATCGAACAGCACAACTTTATTGGTAACCATGGGAAATTATTTGCTGGCCACGTCGTCGAAGAGACGAATGCAGTGTGTAAGTACCTTGGGACGTCCGTACCTACTATGTATTGTGAGCGTCAACCCCCCCCTGGGCGACAAACCCACCAAAAGGCATTGGGAAGGGGAATGGGCAAGACCGGCGGAGATCCTACGACAGGTAGGACACTGTTCGTCCACATCGGTTGTTGCTATTCCATGCCCTTCTTGCCTGTCCCGCTGAAGCCGGTGCCTCACTGCCGGGGACCAGCAGCCACTCGGCCGACCAAGCCACGAGGCCAGCCAGCCGACATGTTGTCCAACCACGACGACCGTCCCTTGACTGGTCACCTTGCTTTGCGGTGGCCCCCATTGCATCTCGCGTTACCGCTCACATGCATGCTTGTCAACAAGGCAATGGTGTCGTGTCATGCACGAAACTACTTTGCCCACCCGCCGGCGCACAGTCTGCGAAATATCCGATCGTTCATCAATCTGCGGTTTCCTCTGCCTTAAACCCCCAGAGATACCAGTTTCAACAGGGGGCGTGATAGGTCATCGTTTGAACAGCGGGCCATCCGGCATCCCTGATTTGGTCTACTTGTGAAATTATCGCAAAATACTTGCGAGTGAAACGTCAAAGGCTCAAGATGCCACCGCGATGACCAACTGAACTTGCCCAACCTGACCACAAGCATGTAACAACATCCGAGTTGTTTCCCTGGCTCTGACCGGCCAACACCAGGCGCATAACTCTCGACTTCTGGTACCCAATCTCTTGGCCCCCTACTTCGTCCTAAATAGGGCCATTCCTACCCTCCCTTACGATGCCATCGCAGCCGTAGTGACTCACGGCCAGCACAGCCCATGGAGGAGGGGGTTCCCCCTCCATGCAGTCGGGTTCAACAAGCGACACGCATGCGACAGGCCCACGGCTGCCGCCTTATCGCGTGGCATCCTCTGAGCGCGTGCAGTTCGAAATAACTTCCGCGATCCCAAGCGCACGCTTCGATGCGAACAAACCTGCTTTTCGGCAGTGGTAGCACGCCATTCCCCCTTCGACCTTGTTCCCCATCTGCCCCTCGTCTCCCACCCCTGTTTCTCGTCCCCAAGCGGTAGAAAACCTTTGAGAGATCTAGCAGGCTACGGGCGACGGTATTTACACGCGGATGACAGGCCAACCCAGTCCCCTCAGTGAAGCCCACTCGCTGGTCAGCATAAGCAGAGGGAGCGGCCTGATAGCCGCGAGGGAAAACGTCCCGACTTGGGACTGCTGCGGGCACAATTCACCCCGGACTGTTCCCGGCGCCCGCATGTTGCTTGCCAGCACGCCGACACCTTGCATGGCCGCAGCCTCCTGGGGTTCTTCGAGGGGCTCAGCAGGATGGCTTCCTTCTGGAAGTCGCGTTTTGCCGCTTTGGCCCCCACATGCCTTTGTACACTGCAGCGGACAGGCAGCCCAGCTCATCGCAGAACCGGGGGGATTTGGGCTGGGACTTTTGACGGAAAATCACTGGTGGGGGAGAGCTGAATCTTTCGTCTTCCCGACAGGTGAGGCAAGTGGAAACCTGCACAACGACCCCCGTTTGCGCAGAGTCTCCGACTCAGCAGCGTCGTCTGTGAGCGATTGGAAACCAGTCTCGTGTTGAACTCTGCGTGGCAAAGACAAACTGCCGCTAGCAGTTCTCAACGGCCAAGGTCGACGAACGAATCCACACGTTCGGACGCTTGTTGTCACTGAGGGCTTAACGGGCTTAGGCATCCGTCCGCGTTGGGGGGAACTGCTCCACGACTCAATCCCGACCAGGTTGATCCATTACGACAGTGACTGGACTTTAGTAACTTTCATTAATTCAGTACGGTCTTAGTATTGTAGGTATCGGCAAGTGAAAACGCCCGCCATACCATTCAAACGCCGCACTTTCTCTGCCTTTTGAGAGACCCTGCTTCGCGGTCAAGTATACAACCATGGGTACTGTAGCAATGACTTCTACCATATGCCGGCTACAGAAAGCCGTCAAAGTCAACCCCTCCTTCTTGAAGAAACCCGACAGCGCTTAGAGCTCGTCTAATACAGGATTTTCGTGTCCGCCGTGTTTGTCTCTCCCCCAATTTGCCGGGTCGCCACCAGGCACACAAAGCCCGAGTCTCCAAAAGTAATCCCTGTGGGCGAAGAGCAGTTGCCAAAGCTTGAGCCGGGCCGGGAACACCGGCAGCCTCTTCATCCATTTGGTCTCGTCGGCCACTTGTACAGACTTTGCAACCTCTGCCAGCTCCTGCACTTTGGATTCGAAGAAGCTGCCGTCCCCCTTCGTGATGCAGCGCGCGTCGCTGTCGCCACGGCAGACAATCACGTCTTCTAGAGAGGGCGACAGATCCACCTTGCTAATATAGTATTCGCCAGCATGTGGCTTGTAACCCCACTCTGTGAGTGGGAGCAGCGGCACTGGGTCGTCGGCGTGTGTCACGCGGCGGTAGGACCGCTTTGACAGATTCTCGTCTTTCTCGTTGTCCAGTCCAAAGACTTCGTCAACGTAGTTGCAGAGGCCCTGGTTCCCGACCTTGGGTTCGCCAAAAGTCGTAACGACAATGTTGTCCCAGCCAAACGACACCTTGAACTCGAGAGACGCAAGCATCGCGACGGCCCCTCCGAGACTGTGGCCGACCATATGGATGGGATAGTCGGGATATTGATCTCTCAGCTTCTTGACCTCGGGGACCACCAGGTTCCGCGCCTGGCGCCACGACGCCAGGAAGCCCATATGGACTGTGCATTCTTTGCACTTGTGCTTGGGCTGCTTGGATGGCTGGCCGCCGTCGTCGGGAGAGGGGTAAGGCACGTATTCCTGCGGTATCGTGCTTAGATCGATAATGGCGTTGGAGAAGCTGTAGGTGCCGCGGAACGCGACAATGATGGCCTTCTCCCCGACTTCGCCGTTGAACCTGTCCTCATCTCCCGGTCTGCGCACGCCGTGGTCCACGGCAATGTAGCCACAGCTGTCGCTCAAAAGGACCCCCGTGTTCCATGTCGAAACCAGCGTGAACGAGGGGAACTCCTTACAGCGGGATACGCATGAGAAGGGCTGCGATATACCTGAGGTACCGACGCAGTAGGTTATATCGACAATACGCGACGTGCGCTCGAGGGACCGGAAGAGTTCGACGGAAACGATCAGCGGAGGCGCGTCGGCCTTACTATCGTTGGTCAGCGACAGCGGCTGCTGCACGTTGCCGGACGGTGTCGCTGAGGCTAGGCCAACCAGTGACGCGAGCTGGAGGAGGTAGAGGAGAGGTTGCATAGGCGAGAACATTTTGTCAGTAGGGCTTCGTGATGGTGATGGTCTGCTAGTAGAGTGTTCCGCGAGGTGCAGCCTATGATCGATTGCCCAAGCTGGAAGACATCGCGCAGGGCGGAGTTGTCCTCTTTCAATGTAACCAGCGGAAGTGAGGGTAGGGAGAAACGTAAGGAAATAGTCCTGATGGTGAACGGTTGCGCAGAAGGAAGAGTTCGCAAGGTTGGGCTAGTTTGCGAATCAAATGAGGATGATCACGATTGATGGCATCGAAAGTCGATTACAGCCAGACTCTCCAGGAGCGCATGATTAACGATTAAATCTAAAATAGTGTTCCTTCAAATGAACTCGGTCAGAGATGTGTGCGTATGCTCAACAAGTAGCAGAAATAGGACGGGATACCGACGTCTCAGACTGATCTCGTGAGTATGATGAGGTCATATGGCAATGCAGGACCTGCTCTGCAATGCACCTAGGTACAAAAAAAGGGATGCGGAGAGGCGCGGCCAAGCGACGATTGCCGACAAATGGTTGGGCTTGAGTGGATGGTGCTCTGCCCCTGGAGGGAGGCCAAGTGGCTGCTGGGGAAAGGCCGAATTTGGATTGGACTGTCATTGCCCCGCTAAACTATGTCAGTTACCCGGCGGCTCCTTCCCCCTTTTACTCTTGATCTCCTGGCACTGCGCGTGGAGGAACGTTGATTACAGTCCCATGAGGGGACAGGCGCGGTCTGTTGATTATTTATTCTGTGTCCTATTTGTCCATGTGACTATTCTCCCGTCATATATTCCATGGACGCCGAAGTCGTACTATGTGCAACCTAATCCATTGTTGGGGAAGCATGATCTCGCCACGTCCAAACTTTGTATGTGACCTCATCGGGTCAGTTGTTCTCTGTTTCATCAAACATAACGTAGTGCTTGGTACCCTTCTCTTTTTCTGCTCAGTTCGTCCCAAGATTGTTTACTCCTCGCCGCCGCCTGGAACAGGCTGGATGCTGAAGAACCTGGATCGGATGTCATCCGAGTTGGACCTGCACGCAACGGCCCTCCTGCTCTTGCTGCGCCTGTGACGAGGAGCGGTAGCCGTCCCGTTCCCGGCAGCCCCGTCGCAGACCACCGGAACGAGGGCCGTTCCTGACACCTCGTAGTCGGCGGCACTGTATTTCGTCTGTCAGTCGCGGAGCCGCCGCAAATGTGGCGTAGAATCGATGGTTTAACTTACCCGTCTTCCCCGGGGCAGACTTTCTCAATCATAGTAATGGTTCCGTTCCGCGGGATGAACTGCACGCGCGCATCGTCGCAGGCGTACCGTGCCGTACGGCCATCGCCGGCCACAGGAATCGATGAGGCGTTGAGGTGGCATGACGTGCTGAGGATGGTACTGTCGTCGTTGTAGTTGAAGGCTAGGGACTCGATCGTCTTGCCGCCATCCGGCGATTCGGCGGCAAAGTTTTGGATCTGGAAGTCGTCGGGAAGAGTACAGTCGGAGGACTGCACCTTGGCCATGAGAGACTCAGGGACAGCGGCCATGTAAGAGACCGCAGCCTGGGCGGCCGGGGCGGCAATGACAAGGAGAGAGATCTTCATGTTGGGTATGATGGTGGGCGATATTATTAGGTATGGGAATACGGTTTCAAGCGCACTGTTCTAGGTTCAGAGAGGGGATGAAGAGGGTTATAGAAACGGACGAGAACTGGAAAGACAGGATGGCCCAAAGATGAGGTCTTGCGTTGATCACTGACCAAGCCGGTTCCTTCCAAGCTTGACCTTTAATATACCAGTTACGCACGGTACCCAACTCAGCAGCAAGGGCAGCTCCAGATTTCCATTGTCGTTCCTTGCAGGACCGGAGGTCTGCAGATCCTGATGCAATCAACCGGACCGACCCCGTCCATGGGATGGCTGAGGAGGACTGCCTAGCTCCATTTAAGGGGCAGGAATGCGACAACAAGCATACCAGTCCGTCATTAAGACGGACCTGTCGTTACATGGAGAAGAGTTTAGAGGTTAATGCTCACATTATCGGGGCTCAGCGTTGCTTCGCCTGCGGTCTTTCAGGGGAACAGTCAGTTGTGATTGGACAGTCTGTGTTTCATGTTTGCAAGTATGGCAGCCTACGCTGAGCTGCTGGTTGTTGATCCCATCTGGTATTACCAGCCCCTCTCAAGCCCATCCGTGGTTGAGCAGATCTCGCTCCGCTGTTCATGGTTTTTAGATGTTGTTCGGACGACAGTCAGGGAAGACAAGGAGAAATGAGTCTGTCCAAGGACGGAATTCCGTTGTATTGTGGGTACATAAGCTGGGTTGTGAGGGAGCCAGCCCAATGTCATCCGTAAGAGCGACGAAGCAAGCGGTAACCCAAATTAGTAGAACAATCCCGGGCTTGATGGACAGAAGGGAACATCAACGCGCGGCTCTGAGGCAACCTGGGCCAAAGCCGCCTGGTCGACCTGTTCGCGCCGGTCTACGGAAGAAGCAATAGTGCTGGACCTACTTGACATAGTCCAGACTTTGTCCCCCAACCGCAATCGTGCTCAGGCACCGATACGAGGTGCATGCAATGCGTCAAGTCTGAGTACCAGAACACAGCATACGGTAGCTTCCTAGTCTAAATGCATTCACGGCCTACCAGGGGATAGGTTTGGAAAGTCGGTGAGATGTAAGTGAAGGCGGCCGATTTCAGCCTGCGAGCGCTCAACAGCTACTTGGCTAGGCCCTATAGAAGAAACGAGCCAATCATACCGCATCGGAGATCAGAAAGCCACCAGCCCCTCCAAGCCAACTAGGTAACTCACTGCTTAAAGGCCGCTAAGCCAGTCAATATCCTGCTAACCCCAAGCACGTGACCGCACAAAGCCGCTCTGCGAAAATTGCCTTGGAAGTACCGAACTTTTTTTTTTTCCACGATCGAGCCTTTTCCCTCCTCTTCGACCATCACGACATTACTAACCCGACCACCCACCGTCCATCAGCAGCCCAATATCGAGCAAGATGGCAAAGGAAGCGCCCGTCCGCACCGGTCTCTCCGTCGGTCTTAACCACGGCCACGTACGTCGAACCACTGCCACTTTCACGACCCCAACCTGAGAGGAAGCCCTCGCGAACCATTTGCGAAACGAAGTTTTCGAATCGAAAGAAACGAGAATGGGAAACAGACATGACGCATACAATGGAAACAAGGGCTTCCCCAAGGGAAAGGGAAAACACCTCATCCCGCTTCGTCTCACCTCGTGGAGGATCTCTGCATACACACATAACCCTCTCCACGAGGGGAGCGAGCAAACCTTTGCCGCTTTCTATTGCAGAAGATGGACGCTGACCGGTTGATGTTGCTTCGGTAATATAGAAGACCACTCCCCGCGTTGTCAAGCCCCGCGTCTCCCGCACCAAGGGTCACCTGAGCAAGCGCACCTCTTTCGTCCGTGACGTCGTCAAGGAAGTTGCTGGGTAAGTGTCCATTCACACTCTTGGGTTACGTCAAGTGCTCCGTGTATCACTGTTTCCACACCGGGAGAAGCGCCTCGGTCTTGTCCCGCGATACCGGACACCACGGCCCGAATACCTGTCAGACCTTGGCTTGCGTAGGATGCTAACCACCATCCTCCGCCACAGCCTTGCCCCCTACGAGCGCCGCGTTATTGAGTTGCTCCGCAACTCCAAGGACAAGCGTGCCCGCAAGCTCGCCAAGAAGAGGCTCGGCACCTTCGGCCGCGCCAAGAGAAAGGTCGAGGAGATGACCCGCGTCATCGCCGAGTCCCGCCGTGTCGGTCACTAAACAGATCGATTTCGACGTACGGGTGTACTGGCAAATATTGGGTTGGGCATAAGGGTTCAAAGGCGTGGTCACAAAAGTTGTCTTTTCATGAACTCCCCTTACGGTTTCTGATATGCTGCATCGCGGAATAGCTGCAGCTCACGACGACAAATACCAAAATTTCAAGCACACCCATTGTTGCCTCGTTTTCAAATGATTATCTACCCCTTGATCATGCTTATGATTTCTGACGTGCGAGGTGTTGAAGAAAACAAAGACTCTTAAACTTATGCCGGATGTGCCAAGCTATGAACATGCTCGCCAAGTTCTATGTGGAAATGGACAATAGCCATAAATTTTACGAGACGCGAATCTGTCTACTTCTTTCCGGGCAACTTAAGCCACTTGGGTAGCTTCTTCGCAACGCTACCATCGCCACTCCCCTCCCTCTTCTCCGGTTTTGACGATGAGGCTACTGTTTGCTGCTCTTCCTTGTCGTCGCTCATGGGAATATCAGGAACTGTGATGTCCGTCGCCTTCTGAGCAACGCTACCCTTCAAGAAGGGCTTCTTGCGGACATCTACCGGCACACTGTCGTTCCAGACCAAGCTCAAAAGGACACTACGCGTGAGCTTGTAGTCGTGAATCAAGCGGTTTCCCGGGCTATCCTCGTCTTTGATGATGACCTTGCTGCCAGGTATGACCAGCCTGAAGGCCTGGGTGCTGTCAGCCATCACTGACCTGACGGCCCGGTAGAGGGTGGCACCAGTCGCTTCGTGTCCAAAGGTCCATTGCGCAGAGGTGTTGTCGGGAAACCGCACTTTCATCGGCACCTTATCTACGGCCGCGAGGCGAGCTTCCTCTGCTTGCCTGAGCGCTTCAAGTTCCTTGTCAGACAACAGCCGCTTGTTCTGCGCGCTTTGCTGAAGCCGGGCCTGGTGTAGTTGTGCGTGGGCAATCGTAGGTGCATAGTCGTCCTCTGGCACATCTGCCAGAGCTGCCGCAGGTGTCATTCCGCTCGGAGCACGGAAGACACTGACCGGCTGCAAAGGGTCTGCCGTATCTGGCTGATCGATGTCCATGGTTTCCGCTGTTGGTTCAGTCAGACCCGACGGTTCTTGCTCTGGCGGATCGCTGTTTGGTTGTTTCTCCAAGGTGTCTGCCCCTGGAGAAGGTTTGCTCTCATCTTCCGGGGCTGTAGCTTGAGGTGTCTTCTCGGCAATTACAGACTTCTCCGTTTCCTCCACAGTAGGCGACGTCTGGCCCGTCTTCTTGGTCTTCGCCTCGACTTCGTTGAAAAACTGACTGATCTGGCCCATGGCCTCGAACAAAGTCTGGCCCGTCTTCCTGAACGACAGCCGGATCAAGACGCTGCCGGAGTTATATCCAAGTTGCGAAAGGGTTTTCTGGAAGTCGTCAAACGTAGCCAGTTCGCGACCCATGATGTTGAGGACTGGCGTCTCATAGTACATCTGGCCGCTCCCGCTCGTGCCTCCGTCTGTTGTTTGTGCAACCCCTCTTGCTGTAATGTTGAGGTTATTCCCTTGACTGACAACGCCGCTCTCAAACTGGCGCAAGACCTTCCATATTGTGAAGTCGCTGGGGAGTTTCTCGATTAACCGGCCGTTTGGGGCTGCATTTGCTTCGGGAGCGGGCAGCTGGAGTGCAACGGACACGACAGAAGGTGTGTTGGATTTCTGTACGAGTTCGAGTTTGGCACCCGGAGTAAGGCCGCTCACTCTCCAGACGACGGACAGATCGACTTGCCTCTGCTTGTGTCCGTCGGGCTGTTAGATTTGCTGGCCAAAAGTGGCGGATGGAATGCAATCGTTCCAACTTACTTCAACATGTACTTATCGCTTGGCAAGTTGAGCTTCTTGCAGGCCTCTTGCAAAACATCTGTTAAGTAGGTGCCCGGGCTGACTTTGACGGTCGCCCTCCGCAAGTCCGTGCCGATTACGACCACGTGCGACATCTTGTTTGCAGAGATGCCGTAGGCCACGGTATGCGATTGCACTTGTCAGACTACTTATCTAGCTGTTCGCGGTTGACTTGCTGGTCGTTGTTCGGTGTGTGGTTTGGAATCGTGTTCGAATCGTGTTGTTGGCGGGGTTGAATGCTCGGCGGGGGCTGTTGCGCCAAGCTCGTGATGTATTAGTTTAGTGGAAGTTGGCGGAAGGACGAGGAAACTCGACAGCAACAACTCTCGAAGGATGTTCGGATGCTGAGTAACTAGATACTAGATTCAAGAAAGCTGAGTTAGACCACTGCTCCTTTTGTATCCCAGCGAAGGTCTGCGCAAGATGATGTGACTGATTCTTCCATTTGTGAGTAAAAGTTCAGGTCAAGCGCAGGTACGTAAGGCAGGCAAGGTACTCCGTCAGCGAAGGCAACTGGGGGACGTGCATCATCGCTCAGCACCCTCGTAGCAAGCTCGGTCCAATCAGCGAGCTCCAATCTGCTGTACGTGGATTTTCCGACCGCTTCGGCCGCGCCATGCGTGTTTGCCTTGCCCTGCAACAGCCAGAACCCAGCAAGAGCAGGCGGCAGCAGGTGCTACGCTACCTCAGCATTCCGATCCGGTCAACATCAATTGCAGCTACGCCCATCACGACCCGCCATCAACCACTTCGACGCAACACACGAGGCTAGTCCACGGCCAACCCCGCGATCCTCCCACGACGTAAATCTGGACGATAAATCTCCTTCGAACGTTACCCGAAGCATTATTCACCTAACCAGCGGTCCCTCGCTCCAGGAGCTAAGATGGTACGCCATCCCCCCTCCTCAGCCTCGAGGTGCAAACCCCCAGCTAACCAGGCCTCCAGAGCTCTCCGTTCTCTATCAGTTCGTCTCCCTCTGCCCCTCTCGAACCCCGAATGCATTCAGAGTCACGATCCTAACCAGAGCCTCTCTCTAGATGGCGGCGCCTGCGTCGCAATGGTCGGCAAGGACTGCGTCGCAATAGCCTGCGATCTCCGCCTCGGTCTTCAGGCCCTGACCGTTTCCAACAACTTTCCGAAGATCTTCCAGTACGGCGACGTCTTCCTGGGCCTCACAGGCCTCGCCACCGATGTCACGACCGTCGGCGACCTGTTCCGCTACAAGGTCAACATGTACCGCCTGCGCGAGGAGCGCAACATCGCTCCGACCACCTTCGCCAACCTCGTCAGCAGCTCCCTCTACGAGCGCCGCTTCGGCCCTTACTTCGTGTCTCCTGTCGTCGCTGGCCTTGATCCCAAGACGGGCAAGCCCTTCATCTGTGGCTTCGACTCCATCGGCTGCATCGACTTCGCCAAGGATTTCATCGTCTCCGGCACGGCGTCTGAACAACTCTTTGGCATGTGCGAGAGCTTATGGGAACCCGATCTGGTACGTGACAACGAATGACATGACAATATTTACCGGCAAGCTAATAGAGGCTTCCATGCAGGGCCCCGAGGAGTTGTTCGAAACCATCTCTCAATCACTCCTAAACGCGGTTGACCGAGACGCCTTATCCGGCTGGGGTGCACACGTGTACATTATTGAGAAGGACAAGGTCACCAAAAGACTGCTTAAGGGCAGACAAGACTAATTTTGACGACGAATGGTTTAGTGTGGACGGAGGGGGAGCTCGGTAGAACCGCCGCAAATAGACGGTTTCCAGCTTGTACCAATAGATGGAGATGATCCACTATGAGAGGGCACTCGAAGCCTGCATGAACTAGACAAATGACCTTTGATTTAACATCCTTTTGGTGATACTTTTTATGCCTTTATATCGGCTGCAACGGTCTATGAACAACGACACTGTATATGGATTGCGAGTGCTTCCACGGTACTAGGGATCTATGATCTAGCTTGGGCTGACCCTCTTGTCCATCTAATTCTGCTTCTTTAGCTTGGAGGACTCGACAGTCTTCTTCTGACTGAAGAACGATCTCTCAACGGCCTTGAGAACCTCGTCGATAAGGCTGTAATACAGTTAGCACTAGTTCGGAGCGCATGGATGGGTATCAACTTACACAACAGGGGCGCTGATGTACAGAACCGCCTTCCACTCGTTCCAGTTCAAGGGCAGAATGGAAAACAGGTTCTGGAGGAAGGGAGTGTAGAGGAGGGCGAAGTGAAGAGCCATGGAAAGGGTGATGGCGTAGACAAGTTTCATGTTGGCCCAGAGAGGTAGGGTCAGAAGAGACTCGCTGGAGGACAACGCGTTCATGGCGTTAAACATCTCAATGACGACCAGGATCGAGAGCGAAACTGTCGAGGCAGATTTGGCGGAGTTGTTGGAGAACATCTCACAGCCAATTTCCGGGAAGTCGGAGGAGCAACGGTGGAAGCGGGAGAGGTGGGAGAAGGTGATCTGAGGGCCCTCAGCGTTGTACATGAACCACCAAGCGTAGCCGGCGACAGTAGCAACACCAACATAGGTACCGATGATGAGATAACGGAGGAAGAGCCAGCCACCGATGAGAGGCTCGTCGCGCTTTCTGGGCTGACGCTTCATGATCTCGTGGTCAGGGGGGTTGAACGACAAGGCGGTAGCGGGAAGCCCATCAGTAACCAGGTTGACCCAGAGAAGCTGGACGGGGATCAATGCCTCGGGCATGCCAAGGGCGGCAGTGAGGAAAATGGAGACAACCTCGCCAATGTTGGAAGAGATGAGGTAACGAATGAACTGTTGGGTGTTGTTGTAGATGGAACGTCCCTCCTCAATCGCAACCTCGATCGTAGCGAAGTTGTCGTCAGCGAGCACCATGTCGGCGGCAAGTTTGGAGACGTCAGTACCGGAGCCCATGGCAACGCCAATATCGGCCTTCTTGAGAGCAGGCGCATCGTTGACACCGTCGCCAGTCATAGCCACAACCTCTCCTTGCTGCTGGAGTAGATCAACAAGCTTGGACTTGTGGCTAGGCTCGACACGGGAGAAGAGGGATGCGGTTTTGGCGGCCTCGATGGCCTCGCTTTCGCTGAGGTTCTCGAACTCTCTGCCAGTATAGCTCTTGCCCTTGAGGTCCTCGTATTCGTCAAAGACGCCAATCTGTCTGCAGATGCTCTCAGCAGTGTTGCGGTTGTCTCCAGTGATGACGATAACGCGGATTCCGGCGTCCTTGCACTTGCGGATAGAGGCCTTGACCTCTGGACGAGGGGGATCAAGCATGCCGACCAGTCCAAGGAAGGTCATATTCTGCTCAATCTGAGCGTACTGGGCTGTGGTCTTGGCTGACTTCAACAGAGGGCTTTCACCAATGTTATCGATGCTAGCAAGGGCAATGACACGAAGTCCGCGGTTGCCGTAGTCCACAATTTCCTTCGTAATCAACTCTGAGAGCTTGCTATTCAGAGGTTGGCGCTTGCCATCGGCACCAACAAGAGCGTGCGAGCATCGTTCAATGACAGACTCGGGAGCACCCTTCACGAGGAGTTTTTTCTCTTGGCCGTTCTGGACAAGAACAGACATACTCTTGCGATCTCTGGAGAATTCGAATGTAGACAGGCGGGGGAGTTGACTCTCATACTGAGCGCTGGCGTAGTGTACGCAGTCCTCGGGGTTGCTGCCAGAAGGCGCACAGGGTCCAAGTTTCTCGACCAAAACTCTCAGAGCGCCCTCAGTCGGCTCCCCAACGTTGGAGTAGGTGGCGCTCTGGGCATCATATGCGATCTTGGAGTCGTTGCAAACAGCAGCGACCTCGGTCATCTGGCGAACAGTAGAAGAGGAGCGGGTCAGATCGGTAACGGTCTCCCCTCTGAGAGAAATAGATCCCTTGGGAGCAAAAGTAGTGCCCTCAACATCAAGCTCGACGAGGCCGGAGCCGTTGTCGCTAAGGTAGACAAGCTTGCTGACGCTCATCTGGTTGGTAGTAAGGGTACCAGTCTTGTCCGAGCAGATCACGCTGCAGCTTCCCAAAGTTTCGACAGACGGCAAGCTTCGGACTACAGCGTTCTTTGCAGCCATCTTCCGCGTGCCAAGCGCCAAGCAGGTGGTGATGACAACAGCGAGGCCTTCAGGGATAGCGGCAACACCAAGCGAGACGGCAATCTTCAGGTAGTAGATGGCACCCTTGGTGAAGGATCCATGGCTGGGGTCACTGAAGTGGGGGATGTTGATAAGCCAGACCAGAATGCAAATAACCGTGATCACCTTGGCGAGGCTGTCACCGAAGTCATTGAGTTTCTGCTTGAGAGGAGTCGGCTCGGAGATCTGGGCGGTGATGCTTTCGTGAATGTCTCCAATAGCAGTTTGAGAACCGGTCAAGACTACGACAGCCTTGGCACGACCAGTGACAACAGTGGTTCCAGAGAACAGCATGTTGATCTGGTCCTGTAGGACGGCCTTTTCATCTTTGACGACATAGTCGCAGTCCTTGCCAACACTTTCACTCTCTCCAGTCAGAATAGCCTGGTCAACGTTGAAGCTGTTGCTCTCGATGGCAACCAGTCTGCAATCAGCAGGAATGCGATCGCCAATATGGACAGACACAATGTCGCCTGGCACGAGATCCTCAGCCTTGACACGGGAGACTTGACCGTTGCGGATGACGTTGGCCTCGTTGGCGGAGTACTCCTGCAGGGCGGCAATGGCTTTCTCGGCGCTGCTCTCTTGCGAGACACCGACAACGGCATTGAGGATCAGAATGGTCAGGATCTGGATTATCGGCACTGTTAGCCGGAGAAAGCCTTGGCAATGTGGGTATGTCGGCGTCGAGGATTACGTACCACCGCAGGGTCGACGAAAGCGCTCCAGCCTTCTTCATCATCAAACAGTGCGAGCACGAACGAAACGGCTGCGGATCCGAGGAGAATAATCACGAGCTGGTCCTTGAACTGCTCAAGAATAAGCTCCCAAATGGGCGTCGGGGGTTCTTCGGGGATGACTGTGGACAGGCTATCAGCACGGGTCTATCGCAGGTTTCGTGTCGCAAAGCTACTCACCATTCTTGCCATGCTTGGTCCGTGATGCAATGACTTGGTCGTCGGTCAGACCGGTGTTGGGATTCACTCCCAGAGTCGAGAGGACCTCCTCGGTGGGCGAGGCGAATGCGCTTTCCATCGCAAAAGTTGCGCTACGCGCGACGTGTCTTACCGAGGAACCGGCAGTATCCAGCTGAGCTTCAAAGGCCGTCGGGTTCTGTTGCTGGGAGAAAGGGATGGAACGGAGGTTACTCTTCAACAGTTATGGAAGAGGAAAGCAAAGATGGGATCCAAACCTGGTGAAAAGAAAGGTTTGGGATGTGAAAGAGAGAGGAGAGAAGGTGCTGGAAAGACTGCGATCAAAGAGACAGCATATCCTATTGCAGTCGTAGTGGGGCAAGAAGCTGAAATCGTCGCCGATGTCCCAAGTTTCCAATACGCTCTACGTGTTCGTTCAGTGGCCCAGGTTTGCCTAGCTTCCCCTTCAAGAACCTTTTTTTGGCTGTTAAGTAAAGAAACCGATTCTAGCCTAATATGGCTAGCGTCAGTGGGGGCACCTTGCAACAAGAAACAGGACTCCCAAGGTCCTAGCATCCACCTGTGCGTCCCTGGCCAAATTGGGGACGAGCCACTGCGGCCCTTAGGGAAGAAAACGTGGGGCAGAAGCCAATTAAAAAGGTCACACCCGAAGCCGATAGGTAATCCGGAGCGGCATGGTAGGGCAAAGTGGAAAGGGGAGGGAGAAAGACCTCTTGCCTCCGTGAGGACCTGACAACCCGGACATTGTGCCCCATGACAAATGATGATAACCACACGGTACGGTATCCGGCTAGGTATCTAGGTACCTACAAGGTTCTCGAGTAGCGATGGTCGCTGACATAATTGCTGAGTCACGTGATGGGCGAGAGATGTTCGATCCGATTGCTCCATGAGGCCCGTCTTTCCTGGACTGGGGCTAGTAGGGCCGCTCCGGGACCGCCCTCCTCGCTCGCGTCGAAACCGAGTCAGGATTGAGGAGCGAAGACGACGTACGGAGACGGAGGTCGGCCTGCAAGCGTTACACCGGCTGCGTGTTTTGCGTCAGACAGTCTGAAGCCATAGGATATTGAAGCAACTCACATCCATTCCAAAGTCTCGGGGGTTGCAAGGTTGCCTATGAGGCCTGCGCCGTTTGCTAACGCAAGAAATGAATTGAGACGTCGGAAAGCCATCGAAGCCTCGCCCAAATGTTGGCGGCGAGGCAAATGTCCGGTACAGCCATCTTAACGAGTAGGCTAGTGGGAAGAGTCCTTTGTCGCCCGTTCGCTACGCCACACAACAAGACATGGCGCTCATACATAGACTACGGGCCGCCACCGTACCTACCTAGGTACTTTCAGGTCTTTCTCCCCAGGTGCGGACGATACTATGTCACCCTAGGCTTGTATTGAGCTTCAAGGGAAGTCCGACTCGAGCAGTAGTTTCGTGTTCCGCCCCAACGTGTGGTACGATAACATCCAATTCGCATCTTCGACGCAAGATCCATAGATCGCAACCCAACAGCGATGCACTGGGGACGAAATTTCCTTGGTCGGGCAGACAGGCTGCACGACACAACTGTATCCTTTCCCACCGGTCTCTTGGTAGGTTCGCCAGGTGCGACCTTTCCACCGCAGGCCCGTACCACGCCGCTACTTCTCGTGAAAGAACCACATAAGGTAGCTTGATCGTCGTTGAGCCCGGCATGAAGTAGAAGGAGTCTTGGATATGCAGTCCCGGCTCCGCGGGTTGGTCAAGACTTTTCCATCGGCCAGTCGCCGCTTCCCTCGCTTTTCTACATGGAGGTGGTGCCTCACTTCCCCCGCTGCCACCTCTTTCTGCCCGTCCTTGGGTGATGAAAGAGCTTTTTCGCCTCGAATCTCTCCTTCCCCTCTTCGCTCTAGTAACACACGCTGGCGTTTCTTCCCGTCCCTTGACTAAGAGACCTCACGCCGGCGACATCCTCTTCAGGTTCAGTCCTTCGAATTCTTGCGCAGCTGGCAGTCCCAGCGCTTCTGCATCATTCATCTCTTGGTGTTGCTACCGTACATCATGTTTTGAATCCTCTTGGACCTGCTATTTGCTTCCTTTTTTTGGTGTCTTGGAACCCAGTCTTACCTCTTCTTTCTTGGGCTTCGATATGGCGTTGCCACCAGACTCTGCATCTCTTGGTTCCTGTTCCCGCTCCAGCTCTGTCCGAATCAACCGAAAGACAGGTTACGCCACCTCGAGTCCCCCGTCGCCCGGGTCACAGCACGATTCGATCAACTCTGATAGTGTGTTCGAAAATGTCGACCTTTCATCTGGTTTCGACGGTCTGCACATTGATGGTGTCGAGGTTTGGGACACTTTGAGCAGCATGGCTGCTTTTGGACTAGAGCCCAACAACGGCGATTCCTATGATGGTCTTGTGCCTTTCCCACAAATATCAGTTGACGATAGCGACAACGCTTCTGAGCTTTCGGACTCGGACATGCCGTCAAGACGAGGCCCCTTTCACAGATGGATGAGAAATCTTCACCAACGCGCCAAACAGCGGCCTCAGCCTATGAACACAGACACCGTTCTGCCCTGGAAACTCCTTGATTCCACTGATAGATCAGCCATTTCTCGGAGAACTCGCCACAGGAGGTCATCGTCAGGCTCGTCGTTTGGCTTCGTTGCGGCGGTGAAAAGTGCTAGTGTCAGTCTTGCTAGCGGCAGTTCTGTGACGCGCCCTAGGGGCAACAGCCGTCGCTCTTTGGCATATTCCAAGACGGATCGCAGCAGCAGAGCCTCGTTCACCGCCGCAAGATTTTCGGAAGACAGCTGTCACGTCGAATGGCCGGCAAACACTGATCCGTTGGCGACCGAACGTGCTTTGCAGCGCCGGCGCATCTTGGAGGAGCTCATAAGTACAGAGGAAGGTTACATCGGGGACATTCGTTTTCTTATGAATGTATGTTTCTAAAACGGACTGGTTGGTGGAGACGAGTGCTAAGAGGCGCAGGTTTACATCACGATTCTGGCTTCTTTGCCGACTCTGCCAATGGGACTCAGGTCTTCAATCAATCGCAATCTCACGGACATCGTCGAACTCCACGAAGAACTCTTGGGCGAGCTGCATCGAGTTGTGCCAGATTCAGAATACACGCAAATCGAAGTTCCTCCGTTGCTCAGCAAAACAGCGGGTCGTGGACATCAGCGACTGAGGAGTCTTGATTCCGTGCCGGAAGACAACGGGAGAGCCATAAGCTGGTTGCAAGA
This sequence comes from Colletotrichum graminicola M1.001, assembly GCF_000149035.1. Classification (NCBI taxonomy): domain Eukaryota; kingdom Fungi; phylum Ascomycota; class Sordariomycetes; order Glomerellales; family Glomerellaceae; genus Colletotrichum; species Colletotrichum graminicola. The sequence goes on along the minus strand of NW_007361018.1, from coordinate 600,942 downwards.
AGTGCCCGGGATGATTTCAGAGGCCCAGATCGCCGGTGACGTGGCCAAAGTCTTCAGCAGGAAGGTTAGGAGCCCCCACAATCTTTCTATCTGAGGATGGCAGCACTAACATCCCTATCAGATGAACCGCTTTTTTATCTACGAGGAGTATGGGGCCAAGTACGAGATGATGATCAAGGACGTCGCTTCAGCTCATCGGACCATGCCACAATGGGATACCTATCAACGAGGCATTGAAGCATTGGCCTCGTCATTGGGCCCTGCGAGTACTCACAACGACCAGTCAAAGAAGTCGCTGACTATTGGAGACCTACTTGTCAAGGTGAGCGGCATGCCATTGAGGTGAACCCTGTTGCTAACAAGTCCTCAGCCCATTCAGCGCATCTGCAAATACCCGCTCTTGTTTGCCGAACTATTGAAGTACACACCTGTCACAGATTGCCCAAATTCTCACATGGAAGTTGAAAGCGCCCTTCTCCGCTTGCGAGAGGCGACGGCAGAGATCAACCGGGCAACGAGCGACAGGCGAATGAAATCCACCTTGGAAAAGACTTGGATTCTTCAGGATCGTCTTGTTTTCCCCGAGCAAGTACGTTGAAACTTGAACCAGTCCGAGTGGCTGTGGCTAATCAGCGAGGAAGAAACTTGATGCAGCATCAAAGAACCGAATCAGATCGTTTGGTCATGTCGAGCTTTGTGGCGCGCTACACATTTGCTGGCAAACCAAAGAAGGCGTTCAGGGGCAGTACATGATTTGTCTTCTATACCACAAAGTTTTGTGTTTGGCCTCGGCAAGCAAAGTCGACCAGATTTACACCATTCAAGCGTGCATCAACCTGGACAGCATCAAGATTGAGGAAACGGACAATGGACGAGGTACGAAGCAGAATCCCGGCCACGCCCAGTGTTGCCAAACTAACTTTGCGAAAGGACTTCAATGCCACACGGCTCCATTTTCGTGGAAACTTGTGTTTGAATGCAATTCCCAATTGTACGAGCTTTTGATGACTGCTTGCTCGCCCAGGGAACTGGAGGAATGGCGAAGCCGGCTATCGAATCCCGCCAGGGGAGACCAGAATCAAACTGACCCTAACCTGTACAGCTCAATGTCCTTGAGTATGAAGAGCCTTGGAACAATATTTAGAAAACCAGGTGTGTTTCCACAGCCAGACAATGGCCACTCTGTGTCACTAACAGTCTGTTCAGGCACTGTTGCTCGTCGGATCTCTATCCATCGCGCCACGACGGTTGGCCCAAAGTCTCCGTTGTGTCAACTCATCCTGAAAAACACGAGCGTTGTACGAGATAACTCGGAATCTGCACCGAACCCATCCATCAACCGATCACAGTCATTGCTGACAACAAACCCCCGGATCCCGATTCTTGCTCCACCACGGGGCGAAAGAGCTCGGCTAGAAGCCCTTATGTCTGATATCTGGAGTCGAGACATACTTCCGTTTCCGGGTATGACTGGTAGATCTCGCAGTGAGCATCTTGTCCGAAGCTCAGCAAGCACAATGATGCGCAAACTCAGTGTCGCGAGCATCGCCAGCTCTTTTGCAAAGAGATCCAACAGCGTGGCCAGCCTCGGAAAACTTGTCGTCGAGGACGATCCGGGCGATAAAGAAGGCGCGGATCACGGACATCCCTCAAAGATCTATAGAGCTGAGAGTTCCAATCCGGAGCACGGTCCTGATGACGAAGTTGATGAAACAACAAGGCCCCGTTTGCCCAAAATCGACGACGATATCGAGGTTACCAATACAGTTAGCGCTCCAGCAACCCCAATGCTAGCTCAGTCCAATATCATTGTGCATGCCGACCCGGTCGAGCAGCTTCGATCTGGATACAGCGGTTTTCTACTCGGCGATGTATGGCCGTCGAAGCCAACCGTGTTACGGGCCGCATCGGGGAACAATTTACCCCGAGTTCGTCGAGACTCAATCACCCCGAAAACATCGCCTTGCCCATCCGATAGAGGTGAAAAAGACAGCCAAAGCAGGGCGTTCAAGGCGCCCAAACTCTCCCACAAAGCATCAATGCGGTGGGGCAAGGTTGGCACATTGAACAGAGACGACTTGGTGCAGGGCATCAGGAGTTTCTTTCGGTAAGTGCGAACATAGGTTTTTACAATGTAATGGATGAGAAGAGCTACAATGGAATAAGGCCTGGGCTCGAGAAGTAAAGGAAGTAGAGATACTACTTTCGCCGTATGCTCGCCCTTGGCTACCTTAATTCAGGGCCACATACGGGGGAGGGTCGCGTCAATAGCTATCCTAGTTCAGATTGTGTGTTGATCATCAAGATGATGATAGTATAATGATACCCCCAACTTGGATTACAATGATGCCCGCCTGGGACTTATGATGTCAGTGAGGTTGTCGTGAGGTATTTGTTAAAGTGGCCTGACAGTCGTTAGCAATGCCTCGCTCGCGGAGGTCCGCCTCCATGTTTGTTTGGAGCTGTGAGGGTGCTCACTTCCGGCCCCACCCAAAGCATGCTACAATAGCCAGTGAGACGGCTTGTATCGAGGTACCTCGGAGTAGGGCGGTGCGGCAGTGGAGGGGGATGTGTCCAAGCGACCGCTTCCTCAACCATCTGGATCATTCCAATCGCAACGTGTGAATACCCCTTTGGTCCAAAAAAATCTTGGTCTGGATTAGCAGTGACGTACTACACAGGTTCGATGCAGGAACGCTCAGAGTTCCCGGTACCTAATGGCTACTTACCTGGGCGAGCTGGACGATGCACGGAGCACAATATGCCCCGCTCCCTCCCTGGGCAAGCTCCAAATGGCGGGGCAGTGATGAAAGGACAATCGCGTGTTCTCGCACCTATGACGTAGCTTCCGAATCACGAGCTTCCCAGCTGGGGAAGCTCCCCTCTCAGGTCGTGCTCATATCATATTAAAAGGCCTGGAGGTAAGCTCCTTCCCAACCTTTGCTCACTTTTCAATCAATCAATCAATCAAGCAAGCAAGCAACGAAATAAACCTTCCAAGATACCCCGACGACTCTCGTCTTCCACGTACAACCACCAGCAAACTACAAGAACTCCATCGGAGCTCATCAATCATCCCGCACCACCAATCACCAATACATCATCAAATCAACCGCCAAAATGGTTCGCGGAGAGGCCCACCAGACCAAGGTCCACTACAAGGGCCAGGAGGACGACTTCATCGTCTTCGTTGAGGATGCCGAGCTGTTCAAGAAGTGGAAGACGGACAAGTCTATCCCTTTGGCCCACTTCATCTCCTCCTACAAGATCTTCGTCACGCACAAGTAAGTCATTGGGTTGGATTACCCCTCATTTCACCTCCACAGTGTGATTTATCGGTCCCGATGAGCCCATTCGGCACGCACGATGTTGTCAATCCAGCTGCTCTATCAAACGTACATATCGTTGGCTTTTCCTGTTCCGTTTGAATGGGGCTCGGATCGATGGAAACTTTTAAGGACCTGCATCACCTCCATACATTTTCATCGGCTAATCCATATGACCAGGCAAGGCAACCAGGGCACCTACGACGCGGCCTCTAAGTCCACGTTGGAGAACGAGTTTGGTACCAGCGTTGACGACAAGGTGATCATCCAGATCCTTGAGAAGGGCGATGCGCAGAACACTGAGGTGAGCTCCCCCCATGTTCTAACACCCTGTGACCTCCGTCATTGACGATGCATTGTGTTAGTTCCCCGAACGTCAAGGAAACAAGAACGATTCTCAGGGCCCTTTGATTGCCCACTAAGGGGGGTAATTAGTCTTAATTACACGGTGGTCACCAGACTGGTGGCACTTGACGAGCGTAAGGGCTTATGAGGCTTTATGAAGTTTTGGCAGTGTTGTGCGGCAACGACAGCGCGAGGAATGGCACGGTCATGTGCCATAACATTGCTATCTCGGCATGGGAACATGCGAAAGCAATATGAAGCGCGTCTCCAGTAACACCCTTATATGCAATGGAGGACGATGAGTAAGGTGCAGGAACCTTCCAAAAATCATCTCCTTCGAGCCCGATCAGGGTTCAACATCGACGCCCGCAACGAACATGGGGGTCTTTAGCATGGGTGGGTTCTTCTATCTAGTAGATAGCAGAACATGAACACATGACTTCTTACATATCTTGTTTCTACCTCCATGACAGTCTGATGGTAGATGTAGGGAATTAATGAGGTTCCGGCCAAATCGTTCCGTACGACCCGAACGCTTGGCATGGGCGGGTTCCTCACGATGTCTCCCCAACAGTAAAGCTTCTCTCCACCTGTGAGAGCAGGGGATTTACTACCAGTGGCTTGGTTAGGAATATTAGGGAGAAAATCATATACCCCAGTCAATATAAAGGTTGTATTAAGCACAGCTTTAATTTGCGAAGGGCTGGCAAAGGCGGGGCCCATCAATGGGTTCGTGATGTTGCGCCCGTTTCTGAAGTGTTTCGGGGGTTGCATGCTGCTGCGCGGAGTCACCGACACGGCCCCTTGCCCGTCCGCACTCCCCTTTTTGCCTATAGGCCTCATACACACACTGGTGCACCGCCCATACGTTCTGCAGCGCTTTTTGTATTTTTTTTCTGCTTCTCTCATGGGACCCTTCCCTGGTCGGTCGCTCGTTCGGAGATGTTGCCGAATGGGCACACCCGGTCACGCAGACGCATACGCACGCACACCAGTACCTACCTCGAAGATGGAGGTGGGGACGGATAGGAGAGAACTGACCAGCGCTCGCGGCAGCGTCGACGCAGGAGGACGAGCTTGACAGCCAAACTCTGTTTTCTTATCATCTTTCCTTCTCCCTCGGTGTGCTGCAGCAGCCAACAGGGCCTGCAAGGGGCTGGACCCGAGACAGAGTGTAAACGTCCGGAGGGGGGGACGCCGTAGCGAACCTGCCTTATTCGGTTTGAAAAGGTTACCTGCTTTTTCGGATTCGGTTGTCGAACAGGAGAGAATTTCGCAGGGGGGGAGAGATTGGACCTGATGGCGAAAGTTCAGCACGGTGATGGGGCTTACAATTCAATTCAGTCACGCATAGAATACGAAAATGTACCAGTTGGGTCATCCTTTTTTTTGGTGTTCGATTCTTTGGGTCTTGACATTAGGTGTAGCATTTCGTGCGCTGGTCTTCCGAGACAGATGCCACACGTTTTCTCTTGACAGCATCGTTTTCGCTATTCCGGGCAGACTTGGTCGTCTGTCTCTCGACCCGTTTTTCCATCCTGAAATCGGACTGTACACCGAGCGTTGTGGCGCCGGGCTTCGGGATGATACACTGTGCCCTCCCAAGAGGTGGGACGCGGCGTGCCTTGCCCCATGCAGAGCGCGACGTCAAGGATGACTCCTGTCGCCACTCTCGTTCCTGACCCTCCCGTGCCCAGCCCATACACGCATGCGCCCTCCCGCGACAGCAACGTCAACCCATGATAGAGTGCGTCCATGATCGACCGGGACGAAACGCGGACAGGCTATCGATCATCACCCGAACCCATACACACCACACACCACCACAGATGCCCGGACAAGAGTATGCACACACTTGGATGACTTGAGGGGAAAATAGCGCTGGGAAATGGAAGACTTTCTTGCGGCCTTTTCCGATTCGGTTTCGGTCGAGAGTGCAGAAGAAGAAATTGATGAACGATATGTCGTCCGAAATAACGCCGATGCTAGATGCCGTGATATCGAGTAGGATAGATCGTTAAAAAAACATGTATAAGAAAATAGGGTTGATATATATATGTTGCTCAGAGAACGAACGATAAGGTTTCGTCGATTCATCCGAGGTTGCTTGGGTGGAGGGCGGTGGCTGGTTGACTTTGAGTACACGGCGGCCCCTTCTGCCAGGTCATAATACCATGCGAGTTTGAGGCGCTTGTATACGGCGAGCTGGTAAACCAAGTAAAAAAACGTTTAGACGCGACCGCCGCTGCGGCCTCTTTGAGGAAGTGTCCACGGCTTAGCACAGATAATCTGAGTATTGGGTTAGTAAAAGGCCCAAGGAAATAGTAAGTTGGGAGAGTGAGGCTACGTACCTCTCCTTCGCTGTAAGCCCAGAAGTAGACGATCAGACCAACAACGTAGTAGATAGCCGAGTTGGTGCCCTGGTAGATGAGAGCGGAGGCGAGAGAAGTGAGAGGGAGAATGATGAGGCGAAACTCCAGACTGCGGTGAACTGCCGAGCCGGCGAGGAACACCAGAGGCCACTCCAGAGCCACCATGAACAGAGCCATGATCAGGTTTATAATCTGCAACACTGGCACGGGCTTGACCGCCGGGTCCAAGGACTTTGTCAAAAAGTCCCAGAAGATCTTGGGATAGAAGAAGCCCTCTACGGCGGCGGCAAGTTGGTCTGTTGGCATGTGGTTAGCACCGCTGCTTGTACCCTTTTGTGATGGTTTTCTCGACTTACAAACTGCGGCACTTATAACAATAAGGCGAGCCCAGTGGTTCTTAATAAGACGACCCATGGTTATCGATTATGTATTGGCAACGAGTCTCCCTTGAAGTCTTGTCGTTTATCTTTCTGATTGCTCAGTATTGTCGAGATATTTCGATCCTTGCGTTTTGCGTGTTGGTGACGAAGCCTGTCGACGGTGATGCCACGAGTCTAATGTGCCCTTGTGTCTTATCCCAAAAACCTGGATACAGCGAATGAAAGTAAGGAAGGGGGCGGTCGTGGAGATCGGATCCTCTTGCGAATGTAACGGGTATGGGGATGGAAAAGGCGACTCAGTCGGAGGTAAACCGTGCAACGGCGGAAGGAAGGGAAGAGGTACCGGACCTGCGGAGTGAAGGAAGAAGTGAAAGGCGTTTCGAAGCGAAGATGTCGATATTAAAAGAAGGATATCGACAGGCTAGTGCACAGCGCTGACGAGAAAAGAAGAGAAGATCAAGAGAAGAGATAATAAGTGTCAACTGAACACAAGGCGGGAAGGACGACTCTATATTGAGACGAGAGCCGGGGTGGGTGTGACAAAGTCAAGCAGGAGAACCGGCCAGGGGGTTAGTGTTGGGAGGTGGAGGAAGGTGTGGATGCAGGCGTGTCCAGCCCAGAGGGCAAGACTCCGAGCCGCACAGAATGCTGGATGAGGCTTGTATCAGAGTTGGGCCCCCAGGCTAGGTAGGCAGCTTGTTGAACAGGGAACAGTGTCGGGGGCGTTTCTGGCTCGATAGCGGAGTAAGTTCTCTAGAGATCCACGTTCGAGCAATCTGATCTATGATGACAGCAGGCATCCGAGCGACATTGAGACGTTTCTGGTTGTACAGGGGGGCTGTTTTGGTTCTGCTATGGACCAGCCCGGCAGGAGCAAGAAACGAGGCCGGGGGGGCTGGCTGGCTTGGGTCGGCCAAGTCGCTGTGCAAGTGACGATGTATGATGTTCGTGGGTATTGTGGGATGCGAAGCCCAATGCGCTGAGGCTCTGTGTGAGAAAGAATCCCCCCCCCCCCTAGTTGCCGGGAAGCCGTTGTGTACGGGGTGTGAGGCAGAGGTCGGGACGGTGAAGCGTTGTGGTGGAGTGTGTTGTACGTGATGTTCGTCAGGGGTCTGTGCTTTATCGACCCCGTCGCATGAAGGCTGTTTGAAGATCAGACAAGACAGTTGCCAGGGACACTTGTGAGGCAAGGAGGTGGAAGAGGAACAGGAAACGGCTGCTGGCCGCATTCGCGAAAGATGGAGGCAGACGAGTTTTAAGAAACGTCAGCCCATGGGAGGGCCGGGGTTGTCGAGCGTGCTGAGTGACATCTTGTCCATCTGGGCGGGATTGCATGCAAGCAAGAAGTGCAGCGTGCAGAAAGTGGGCGGCATCATACGTCTATGCTGCGATGTCGCGGCGTAAGCGCTACCCGTCCACCCTCTATCCAGCCACGGCCGAGACCGCCCATTATCTTACTCGGGAGCCAGTCGAAGCCGTCACCCATGTATTCTGGGAGGGTGACTAGGCGCTGGGAGCGGACTCCAGTCATCACTTGACTGCAAGAATGGGGGTATACGTGGGTGAGGGATGTAGGTCGGCGGGTACGGATGCAAGCAAAGCCGGGATGTAGACCTGGTGGGAGGACAATGCGGAAGAGGCGATACCGGTATCGTTAGCTGCAAGCAATATAGCATAGTACCTACGCGAGAGGGAGTAACTGTCGACAGAAAGGCGATACAAGCATCAGTGGTTAATGGGTAGAGGTGATTGGACTTGCACGCAAAATGCGTGGGCGGTTAGAGAAGGAGCTTGAACCAATGGGAACTCTTCTCTTTCACCGTTGGCAGGCGAGGTGTGGGTCTTCCCCTGCTGCCAAGGGTCCAGGGGCGAGCTTAGGGGCCGTCTGGTCAACCGTCAGTCTTCAGATCATCGCATGCCAGCATCTAGCACCCGGCTTCAGAAGGGACCGCGCAGTGACCTTGTGACCACCCTTGCTTTGGCCGCACGAGCAAGTACCCCTTCTGTCGCCCTGGGCTTCCATTTTGCACCTTGTCATCGCCTGAACAGAAGGGGAGGGGGCGGCTCAAAACGCCTCACCTACCACGGTAGCATCGACCAGGCCCTGTAAGACACCAGCCTCTAGCGATCGTGTGTGCAAAATTGCTCTTCCATCCGCCCACTTTTAGAGGAGAAGGAGGCCGATTACCTACGGACGAGCGGTCGATTTAATTAATATAAACTACCTAGCTCCAGCCATTTCGGCAAATGAGAGCGCAGAGAATTCTACGATACAGGCAGGCAATTGGGGAAACGTCAAGAAATTTTGTGTAAACCAAGCCAGTATCCGTATCCGTACAAATAAACAATTACCCGCCATTGCCTGTTATCTGGGCCGAGTGGGAACTTTGAATGATTGACCCCCTGAAGAGGCAGTCCTCTTACAGCAGGACGATACCGTTGTACGAACCCCTCTTTTCTTCTACATCATCCGCACCTCCTACATACACATCTCCCGTGTTGCACGAACTCAATCGATATTCCAGATGGCGTCAAGTGCCTACTACTAGGGAGAAGTCGACAGAGCGCAGGCAACCCCCGCCCTCCAGATCTGTAGCCTGGATGTGATCTGTAGCCCTTCTCTAATTGCGAGTTCATGCCATCTGATCCTCCAAAACTCTGAGACGGCTGATCAAAGCAACAAAACCTCCTCCGACGGACCCAGGTTCCAGAATGGCTGTGTTGAGGCACAGGGGGTTTGAGAAGTTGGGACGGCTGCTCTGTTGCCCGGTCGCAGCCCCTGCGGTCTCGTCCGTCGCAACACCCCTGTTCCTTGTCGTCCATTTACTTTCGACCACTCACAACATGGGCACGCTTGTCGACCGAGCCCGAAGCGGAAGGCCCACCTGGGATAGCAGGTTAAAGGGTGACGCTGACCCCGGCCCCGTTGTCCCAAAAGAGCACCCCACCCAGGTTGGAGACTGCTATGCCACATGCAAGATATTGACATGGACCGGAATTTTCTGTCAGTTTCCCCTGTATTCGTATCGCTCTTTGGGTCGGTCGTCTTGTTCTCCGCCACATGGACAGCGAACACGACAGTCATCGGAGAACATTCTGTCGCATTGTAGCCTCGTTGCGTTTATTGGCCAGCCGATCCGAGGCACCATGCCTGCCATGTCTTGCTGCTGGCTCCGGTACACTCGCTACCACAGACGTGGTGAAGCCGTAGACCACAACCGAACCACAGCGGTGATGCTTTACCCGGCAGACTTTGGAGCCGCATGAACACCAACCTTCCAGCGGTCGTTGTCTCATCCCACGAGCCACATTCCCCACCCCAGTCCGAGTTTTTGGGCTGAATAACCTATAACTGAGACAATGAGGATGAACGCTGCACTTCACGCAGAGAACAGACCGCTAAGGAAACAGTGGCGTTGCCATCAAAGCTACCGAGCGATCCATGTCGACAGAACCTTAAAAATGGGCTGGGGAAGGGGATCACCTTGCTGCCACCAATTACCAGCGACAACTCTGCTTGTCTTGGCTGGATGGCTCACCCCGTCCACCGCGCAACAAGGCCGAGCGTTGGCCAATCTTCAGATGAGCCCTTGGGGGTTTTATAGTCGTTACCCCCCCAAAAAGCGCCATGTGTTCTGGCTGGCATCGTCAGCTTTCTGCGACAATTGTCCAAGTGTTGTTGGTGACAGCTGCGATCCATACTTTTGAGGCTGAGGCATAGCGCGAAGAGTTTCCATACACACACACATATACTAGTGCCCACGCAAAAAAAGAAAGACAAAAAGAAAAAGACAAAAGTGCCCTTTCCCCTCACCTTGGCCGTCTGTGAGATCAGCCTCCCGTCGTCAGATATGCACCAGGCGGTCCCTCGGTGTCTACGTGGGCATGCATCTTTGTGTCACCTACGTCTCCAGAAATGCATTGGTGGACGTGCCCTTGAGACGAGAACGGTGGTGGACTGACTGCACTACTCTGGCTTCGTGCCTGATCCAGCCCCATCACGGCTGGTGTAGGTTGCGACGTTGAATCGATAGTCTCTGGCCAAGAACCTCAATGGATGGCGAAACCGATGCAGACCGAGATCAGCTCGGCAGAACGAGGCTGGGTGGGCTGGCAGGGTCTTAATTGATTCTTGTCAATTGGCCGTCTGCACTCTCACTCACTGCTTGGGTGAGCTGCATCACATCCCACTCATCCGTTCTCTGCATCGCAATGCTGCAAGATGGACGCTAAAAATAACACTGAGGAGAGGGGAAAACACCAGCAGTGTGTTCAACTCTATTTTGGCGGGCGGCTCTGTGTTGCTGCTCATTGGTTCCCTGTCGCAGGATCCACACGGCCCCAGCCCACCCTCTCGGTGCGTCTGGCCAACCAGCAAAGCGGCTGCATCCTGTTGTAGGAGCCGTCGTCACTTGTGCTACTGCAACCGCCGAGCAGTAATCACAGCATCGTTGAATTCATATAGTGCCGACTTCACATCTGGGCCTCGAGGAGCGGTCTGCATTTTTCACATCCGCCATTGATCGCCCTGGGCACATTCGGACCCTACGCCCGTAATAGTTCCCCAGCAAAGCGGGTTCTTTCCTCGGTAGTGTATGGTGAACACTAGCAAGGCCTGTATATGCATGCGATGCAAGGCGGTTCCCTCCCCCCATCAAGGACCGAAAGTTGCCCTCACCGACATCGTCACAAGGGTTGCTCCGCGCGGGTGTGACGGCAAGCTGTACTCGCTTGTAGTGTTTGAAGACCGCCAAGACTTCGACTTTTACCGCCGTTGCTCACACGGCAAGTCTGGGGCCGCTCTGGGGCGGACGTCCAGAAGTTCGGTTGTCAGATAAGCATGTCGTGCGGCGTCCGATCTCGAGCAGGCGTTTGAGTGATATCACGACGGATATAGCACAACCTGGGCGCAATACGGGTGCAATTTGGACGTAATATGGGACTGCCCGGCGCCTCGCCCTTGGTCGCGCAACTTCAGGGTCTCGCCTAGTGCAAGGTGCGGAATCCCGGTAAAGGATTGTGCTTGTGGCTCATGGCCTCCGCTGCACGACTCGACAGTCGCCATGGAAGGGGTTGCAAAAATTGGCGTGCCTGTGTCAGGTCGCTCCGCTATTTTCCCTAGGGCTTCTTGGAAAATAAGTTATAACTAGAAAATCAGAAAACGACATCCTTGGAAGCAAACCCCTACCCAGGGGAAATGCCCACTCGTGGGATCGTCGGCACTGCGGCAACTCGGGCGAGGATATGGCAGCCAAGGAAACTTGTAGAGTCTTTAGACGCAGAGTTGGGGGAGGACGGTTGTGGTCCCCGGATAGCAAGAAGACGAGTGCCAAGTCGACACTGAGCCGATGGCACGATCATCGCGTGTTGAGTACTAGGCATGGTGCTCACGCTATGTTTTCCTGCCACGTTTTCGTGTATGATCACGTGTACCGATGCGGCACTGCGAGGGACCGCCCTGACTGCGTATTTCAGTTCGAGAGGCACGACAAGGGCCAGCGCTTCCAACGGAAGTCGCATCAACCGAGCGCCAAGACCGTTTAAACTACTGATCGTCCTCATGGACTCTTGGTCGACGTCTAGCCTGAGCCTTCCCTCTGATCGAAACGCGCGCTGCTGCGTATTTCTCAAAAAGCCGCCGGATGATGGCCAAGAAAAATGCCACTGGGACCCAAGGTTGGCCCAACTCGTGATCTACACGGCAGCACGGGTATTGGGCACAGCCGGTATGTGGGCGAAGCATTTGGCTGAGATCTGGCGTGTGACGCCTGTCACTTTCCCGAACACAAACGCATCATCTTTTTTCGTGGTCTAGTCGCTAGCACTGTAGAAGCAGCAATCGCACACAATGAGGCTGTATAGCATAGGGCACAGATGTCATATGCACGCCATCGTGCGCACGTCCCTGAGCTTTTTCATCCCAACATTCGTGAGACGGCGTGTCAAGATCTGGCAGCTGTTCCAGACGCCTCTTCCGCGGCTGTTATTGACAAAAATGGCTGTTCTGAGTGAGACTCGAACGACATATCATACCACGAGTTTTGCCAACGCTTCCACCCCCCATCCCATCCCATTACCTTTTTACCCAGCAGGCTGGCTAACGTGGCTAGTCAAGACTATCAAAGCCTTGTTCCATATTTCGTCTACTATCCCCTTAGCCCCCACCCACCGCTCGTCAAGATAGTATCGCCGCCCAGCCATCAACCCCCTTTTCTCGTCTCATGTCTTCCCTGCCGCTGCATATGGAACACAGCCTCTCCGTATTCCTTTCCCCATCGCCCTCCCCCCAACCATGGTCCCCCTACCACGGTTCCCCTCTGTGGACTCAGCCAGCTCGTATTGGCCACTGTCGTTCCTTGCAGGAGAACAAGAAGCCGCCTATCCGGCGCTGCATCACGATCTCCCCAGCTTTTCACAGTACTAGGCATCGATGGAAGCCCCTTCCCTCTTGGACTTCCTTGCTTATTCCTGTTCAAGCGAAGACTGGTCTCTCTTGTGCCAGAAACGTGAGAACTCGGGTTCCCTCTGCCGGCCCAAGTAGATCCAGGATCTGCGCTCTCCCCTGGTCCGTCGCAGCAAGAACGGCCACTTCACACGGTGATCGCCCTAATTCACTGAGAAGGTTTGCTGCGTGCTCCGAAAGGGGGCCGCTGCCGCTACTCATGTGCTGGAGGAGGGAGATGGGGGCGACTTGGGCTGGAGAGTCGGTGGGCTGTGTGGTGGCGGGGACGGTTTGAAGGTTGGCGAGGGTGGATGGGAGGGCTGCCACAGAGGCTAAAGGGACCAGAGGGAGCTCGAGCTTGTTGAGAATTCTTTAAAGCGACGTCTCGTCAGCCATATAAGCACAAACACTCACACAGAAAGACCGAGTGCTTACTCGATCTGTAGGGCCATGAAGGCCTCCGTCGGGTTCGTGCCTCGTCCTTGCTGGTCGAGGAGAAAGACGACCACCGCGTCGCGGCCTCCGTCGAGGTTGAAGAGGCGCTCCATGCGCTCCTCCGTAGCTGCCGTCCCGACGTCCTTTGGCGAGAGGAGGACCAGGCGGAGGAAGCGGCCCTGCTGCTGCTGCTGCGGGAGGGGGAGCGCGATGTCGTGCGTGCTCAACCTGCTCTCTGTCGCCTTCGTCAGCGAGTGACTCCGGCTTAGCGAAGTTCGGCATTCTGTCTACCTTGGAGTCGGGGCGTGCTGCCGGCCAGGAGGGGAATCGCCGGTGTCCATTCCGGACGCTTGCGGAGGGAAGAACAGAACATAGCCTTGTTGATGCAGAGTTCGCAAGCGGGTATCACGGGATGCAGTGTGGCTGGCCTGGCTGTGAGCTTTCAAGCAGCTCGTCTCCGGGGGTTTTCCCACCGAAGATGGCATGAATTTCTATGTGAGGTGAGTCAAGTATGTAAGTGTCGGCAGGCGCTGTCTATCTTGCCCCTGCCTTTTCCGTTCTTCCCAAGAGTGAGGTGCCTTCCATGTCTAAGATGCCCGCCCATAACGTTACACGCGCCATACTGGGCGTAGCAGATAATGCCTCTCGCCCGCTAAATGGTATCATGAAAATAAGAACTCCTGTATAAGAAATCCACGCCTTTTGTCCAGCCAACTCCTGGCACATCCGCCCGAAAAGCCTTATGCCGCCGTGGACGCTGGAGACTGCGACTGCGTCGGCAGCTGCAGGTCCGACAGCAGCGGCTTCTTGGTCTTGGGGTCCCTCAGGTCGCGCAGCGCGGCCTCCATGGCAAGGTACCGCTGAGAGCGCTCGTCTTCGCGCTGGGCGAGCTCACGCTCGCGGCGCGTCAGCTCCTCGAGCTTCTCGTCGAGGACGCGGATGCGCTCGGCATTCTGGTCGGGTTTCTGCGACGCCTTCCAATATTCGTAGACGATGATGGCACTCGCAACACCGAGGATGAAGGCGTCCCCGATGACGTCGGCGAAGAGGTCGACGGCCTTGTTCTCGGGGAGGGGGCGGAACTTGCGGCGCCAGACGCTCTTGGGCTTTTCTTTCGTTGAGCTACCAGTGGTGCTGGAGCTGCTGGCGGTGCTACCGCTTTCTGAAATCGAGGACGAGCTCGACGAGCTGGGCGACGAAGACTCCGACGACGCCGTGGGCACGAGCGGTTTCCGTTTCGCGGCGTCAGAGTTCGCTTGCCGCGCCTTGGCCGCCTCCTCCTTTTCGACCTGCTCTTTTGTCTTGACCGTCGGGGCCTCTGTCTTTTCCCTCGCGCGCTGCTCGGCGTCCGGATTCCGGAGGAGGGCGACGTTAAGACGCATGTTGAGCTGGTGGATGGACTGTCCATAGCGGGCGGCGAAGGCGCGGAACTTGGGGTGCTCGTGGGCTTGCGCTTTTATTCGGTTCTGTAGGCGGTTAGATATTTCCCATGACGGCCCCGGGAGAACTGGGTGACTGAGGTTTCCAACTTACGGCGCCATACTTGGACACATGCCGCACGAAGAGCGCGGCGAGCTTGAAAAGAGGTAGTGGTACCATGGTGGGGTTTTTTTCGAGGGTCGATCGAGTGACGGAAGCGCCGTTGGTCAGGAGAGCTCCGGAAGCTCCGTGCTACGGCACTGCTTGGCTTGGTCTTGGCGGCGTTGCTTCCTGTCAATTGGGACAGCAGATACTCATGGACTACGGGCAATTCAGTGTTGAAGAAGAGATTAGTGATATGTACAGCGATGTCTACTATTGCAAGTCGGTCGGGTTTATCGGAGCTACGGTAAGCAGCGGACGTCTAATGCTTGGAATGGATCTCCCACCGCCCCGCGGTGGAAGTGCACGGAACACGCTTCTTTGATGTTCCGCTTCTTTGGGCTTCGGAGCCGATTCTAGCAGGCCCCGGCTCGCTGACTGAGCCTCGGTGTCCAAGATTGCAATTGGGGCTGCCTGTAAGCATGAACAGGACAGCCAGGTTTCGTTTCGATATGAAACTCACTCCTGGTCGAGGCTAATAATATCGCGAATCTTCAAGCTGTAGGCGGGGAAGGACTGAATGACCCTACTTGCATGTTGAAATGATGCGTAGCACGATACCCTCAGAGGAGCACCTGCTTGTTGATCAACTCTCTTGTCCCGGTCTGCTTAGCTAAGCCGGTAACATACGAGCAAGAGGCCAATTGCGGAGCAGCATCGGCGGACTTTAGTGGCTCCCCAGTACGAGACTGTAACCAGCCAGTTTCGCAGTTCCCCAGGCAACGGCACGCGAAGCGAAGGTCAACAGCAACGACACACTAACCAGGCCCCTTCACTCCACCCCCATCACCAAAAGTTTACCACTCCGTCTCAACGGCGCATCATCCCGACAACTCTGAATCTCCTCGGTGAGTTTCTTCTGCGACGTCCGCGTCTCGTCAGCAGCCACTTGTCAATTGCCTGCCGGCTTCTTTCAGGGCGTCTTGTTTTTTTTTCCCCCGCGCATGATCTGTTCCTGAGTCGGGTGAGTAAACAAATCATACCCCGGCTTGTTGCTGTTTGTCCTGTCCGCTAGGCTGTGGCCACTTGCGCTAGATGGGTTAAACAACAATTGGACTACGCTTTGTCTGCCTTCTCCCAATTCTCTTCAATAGTGCATACCCATATCCATCATTTCCCAACCACCCTATCCCATGTACTGACGATTGCGCGCAACAGGCCCTCCCTCTCCACAACCCAGGGCCGATCTTGATTTTGCAGTACTGTCTTCTTCGTCTTCGAGAGCCGCCGTCCTCTCGGGATAACACTTATTTCCAAGGGCAGCGAGGCCACAGTCATGGCCCATAGGTTGGTGGCGAAAACGGGTGTTGATTTGGAGGCTTTGTCGCCGAGGGACGCCAACGCGCTGCGCATGCCCAAGGCTATCGAAATGAAAACCTCCAAACCCGTCGTCCAGCTCAAGGCTGCGAAAGACAAGGAACCGCCGCCACAGCCGCCTGCAAGCGTTGAGGAGCCTCCAGCCAGTGATCGTCCAAATGGAGCCGTGTACCAGGTCGGCAAGATGCTCGGCAAGGGCGGCTTTGCCGTGTGCTACACGGGATATCACCTACCGGACCGCAAAAAGTACGCGCTAAAGATTGTGCGGAGCCAGATGCCGTCCAAGATGCAGCAGAAGGTCAGATTTGTCACACTGTAGCGTTGTTCGGCGACGCCCGGTTCTAACATGTTGCGCAGTTCCAAACCGAACTCCAGATTCACTCCAAGATGAATCACAAGAACATTGTACAATTTTTCAGGGCCTTCTCGTTCCACGACTGCATGTATCTGGTTCTCGAGCTTTGCACCAACGGCTCTCTCATGGACATGGTCAAGAAGCGTAAAGGCCTGACCGAGCCCGAGGTCCGTTTCTACTCCGTCCAGGTGGCCGGGGCAATCAAGTATATGCACGGAAAGGGCATCATCCACCGAGATCTGAAAATGGGCAACATCTTTCTCGACCACCGCATGAACGCCAAGGTCGGCGACTTTGGACTTGCTGCTCTGTTGGTTACTGGCCGGGATATGCAGACCATAAGAAGGACCACCCTGTGCGGAACGCCCAACTACATTGCGCCCGAGATTCTCCAAAAGGGAAAGAAGGGACACGATCATGCGGTCGATATTTGGAGCTTGGGTATCATCATGTCAGTATACCCCGACCAAAGCCGAGAGCTCTCCCACTGACTGAAGTAGGTTCGCCATGTTGACATCCAAGCCACCATTCCAATCGACGAGCACCGAGGAGATTTATCGCCGAGCGAGGGAACGAGACTACGAATGGCCGAACCCGGAAACCTCGCAAAAGTACATCAGCGAGGAAGCTAAGGACTGCGTTGCCACGATGCTCGAGGACGCAGATATGAGACCCGAACCGGACGTCATTGTTCAACACCCCTTCTTCACCTGCGGTTACATGCCCGTGGAGGCCGACATGACAACCAGACTCCTGACGCTGCCACCCGACCGCTCCGAATTCTACGCCGACCGCATGAGCTCTCAGCTGCAGGCGGTCAGTAAGAAGAACATGGAGGACATGTGCAGAGAATGTGGAGTTGGCCCCCTGGCACCGGTTCAGGTTATTCATACGCAGACATGGAAAGAGATGGCTGCGGAGGAGAAGTCTGGCTTGACGCCCATGATTCCATTGGGAGAGGACGTCGTCTACAGACCTTTCGACGACTGGCTCCGCGAGAAGCGCCACGCTCGTGCCCTTGCCGCCTCGTCGTCTACCCGCTCCGATGCCACGTCGGAATCGCATCTGAGCGGTTCCCAAACAGCGCCGACAGGCCTGTTTCGTCAACCGCCCCAAAGCTTTGCCGCGCAGCAGAGGGCTCAAAACCGCCCCCCTGCGGTGGCCAGCACGGTCAGATCACGACCGCAGCCAGAAGTGGCTCCTCAACCAGCGGAAGTGGCACGCCCGAGGTCAGTCAGACAGTTTAGTGCACCGGAGTCTCGAAACCAGCTTTCCGAGCCTCCACTGAGGAAGTCTACCGCGGTCCGGAGGACGCCACTTCCAACGACGCAGTCGACGGGATCTCTTCCCAGCCATGCCATGGCGCCGCAGAGTTCCAACCAACCCACAGTCACCATGACCGGTCTCCTGGAAAACCTCAAGATCTCATCCGATCAAACTGAGAAGGCGTCTCTCTTCAGCCCGACTGAGTGCCCGGAAACGGTAGCAGGCTCTAAGCCTGATGTTGTGCTCGAGCGACTTCGTCGCCTTCAGGCCGAGCTGGAGCGTGCTCTGAATGCTCGCACCATGGCCATCATCTCGTCCAAGGACACCACCCCGCCTCATCCCAACGTGGTTGTCAAATGGGTGGACTACACAAACAAGTTTGGTCTTGGCTACATCCTGAACGACGGCGGTGTTGGTTGCATCTTGCGAGATATCCCTACTACGGAAGGGAGCAAGACTCTAACGTTGCCGTCAGCCTGCATGCTCGTCCGCGATGCTGAGCGCCATATCGAGCGACGACACGACGAATCGTATCCCGAGAGGCATCAGCCATTGCCGCCCAAGCAAGACATTCACTTTTACGAGAACAACGGCGAGACCGGTCTCGCCCGAGTCTCTGTTTCCTCGTCGCAATTCCGCGTGCCAGTTTACGAGGATGGAACGCCCGGGAAGCTGAACCCGGGAAAGGACGTATACGAGCACAGAAAGAGGGAGCGCGTCATCCTCTGGAAGAAATTCGCCAACTACATGATCGCCTACGGCAGAGACGAGCCACTTCCGGCCGAGGAGACCGTCACTCGTCCGATGGAGTTCTCTGGCAACAACTCTCAGCCTTCGGATCTGGTCATCTTCTACCAGCGCTTCGGCGATGTCGGTTGCTGGGTCTTTGGTGACGGGCATCTTCAAGTAAGCTCCAATACTACAACTTCGACGTGACAAGCGCTGACAACATTCCAGTTCAACTTCCCTGACCACACCAAGATTGTTTTGAATGCTGCAGGAACTTGGTGTCACTTCTGGCACCTTCCCATCGAGGCTGCCCAAAACCTTGCCACCACTGGAAGCATCGGAGCTGCGGCCCTTGACGAGAGGGCCATGCTGTCCTACCCCCTGCAGACGCTATTGAACTTCCAAACGAAGCCCTCGGCGGCTCGCTCTACTCGCACGACCACCACTTCGCGCCGACGCCCCGAGATCCCTGCAGACCTGCAGGGGATCCCAACTGCGAATGATTTCCGCCGAAAGATCGAGTTCATCAAGAACGCAGTAAAGGAATGGGTGACCAATGGCGGCCTTGGTAACAGTGCTATGGACCGTGACCACAGACTGCGCTGGGGAGGTTACCGCGAGACCGTCATGGGCAACAGCTTTATCAAGGGTGTCTGGGTGACTGTCGGCGCTCGATGGGGTGACAGCAGACTGTCGGCTTACATTGATCCAGCCAACCCCATGGAAATGGGCGAAGAGATTGACGAGTCCAAGCGAAGACGTCACTGAGTCGGATTGCACCTCTGGATTTGACAGACCCAAGGAGTTATTAGTCGGGAGCGAGAGGGGACTCTGCATTGTTACGCATATGATGGGTAATTATAGTTCAGCCAGCCCGGTTCGCCCGGCTGGCGCTCACGAGATCACGCCATGGTCGCCACAACGGGGGGATGGCTTTTGGGTTGGGCATGCTTGGAGTTTTGGGGTCTTTGCGGAACATAGCAACGGCGTCTTGGGAGCATAACAAAGTTTCATGAGTTCCAGACTAGAGCTGTTGAGCGTCTCGCTTGGGAATGATGTGACAGGACCTTTCCGTGTTTTCCTCTGTTCGACTTGCGTTACCTCGGGTCTTGTCTATATTCCGCTCTGCACTACCAGGCATATTTTCCGACGTCCCTACGTAATAAACCTCCCGCTGTTACTGTCTTCGCCCAAGTGGATCACGTGGGTGCTGGTGGGCGGAGATCTGTCAATGGCGGGAATAGACACTTGTTTCAATAAACATAACGGTCGTTTACGGTGTTCCTTGGGTCAGTATTATGCCTGTATATTCCCTCGATTACGCTGTACCGGAGCAACATACTGCACTCCTCAACCCCGGCTTTTTCATGGTCCAGCATACAGCTTGTTGTCTGTGGAAGTTGCTGCGGAGAAATCCGTACTGCCATAATACGGTCTGGATACACAGAGTTCTTTGAAATACCGCTCTCAGTTTCTGTTTTGGTGCGTCGCTGTTGCCTCACTTGGATGGTTCTAACGGACACATGGATCGATCATGACAAGGTTGTCCCATTCACTCAAAAGCCAGTTCTGACGTCGGCGAGTTGGAGCGTCGGTTCAATCCTCACCTCTACGTACCGGGAGGCTGCGATCCATATCCCGCGGTCAATGTCAATGGCAACCTTGGGTAAGTAGGCGCAACCGCAACACCCCCAGCCAACTCCTATGCACCCTTACGGTCTTCAAATGACACCAGTAGCTTACTACACTCAAAATAGTGAGGTTTGAAACCTACCGGTGGTGGAAGAAGCGGTTGTGATAATGGTGGCACCGGCCAGGTCTACGTGCGCAGCGGACAGAGTACTCAAGGCCGCCAGGCGGTCCTTTACGTCGTCATCTATGGGCATCGACATGCCTACACAGCCCAAATTATAGTTACACGATAGGGCCACCCCCCCTTTCGTTGGGGCTGACGGCGACCTCGTCTTCCAGAGTACTCTTATCAGCTGGGATGTTCTTTCCGATGCGGCGAAACAAGTCTTGATAAATGTTCAGTACGAGAAGACCCAAGTACCATTCATCGATGCCAACTTTCAGAACGCTCTGGACGCTGCGTAAAAGGCCGGCATCTATGGTGTCCTGCCGGACGCGCCTGACTGTGTCGTATAGGGGGATCTCTCGACTGACATTCCGCAAGACCCGTCTTCCCCTTGAGGCTTACGTTGACCCAGCGAAGTATATTTGTGTCGTCTAAAAGTATCTTGTATGAAAGTAATATAATACAAATGCCCAAAGACTGTGTTGACTGTCACAATCGGGTTATGATAACTATCTGCACTATAATGTGTGAGACTGGTGACATGAGCCCTGCCTCATTACTTCTTGTCCTGCATCATAAAGTTGCACCGGCTCGTGACTCCTGGCTTGGTTGTGATACAGAACCCTAATCACTAGCCCTCCTGCCAGCCGTTCCGGATCCGACAGGAAGGACGGGCTAATGGGCGACATAGCCTTATGGCGCGGCGTAATGGCGTGGCTAAAGAGGTAGCAAAGCAGTGCAGCAAACGCAATCAAAGTAAGAGACAAGTAAAGGCAGGAGCAAAGATTGGTTAAGCCGGTACACTTGTAGCAGATTTTACTGTTGATAACCGAGGACGAAAGGCTAGCAAGATACCCTCCTACACCACTTTCACCCACACATCGCCCACGGCTGGGTTGCCCTCCTCCGCCTTCCAGCTTCAGCAATACCGTAAGTTTCACCATATATCGTAACCGTTACGATCGCGAGATTAAGCCAACACCATTGACCTAGTGACTAACGCTTACCTTGGAGAGAGGGCCTTTGTGAGGTCGGCTATGTACCCCATACGCACATGTATACGCAATCGCTGGAGGACCTCTTGCCACTCACTTGGATTGCCAACAGATGGTGTTCGCCTCCTAAGAAGACCCACTTTCGCAAGTTCCCGGCTCAAGACTCGCTCGTCCGGCTCTTCGGCTTCCATAGAGCGATACATCACCACGGCTTCAAAAACGACAAAAATGATAAGGAGCTATGCTTCAGCAGCTCTCGTTGTGTGACCCTGACCCGATTTGAACGGATAACCTTTCGATCTGGAGTCGAACGCGCTACCGTTGCGCCACAAGGCCCATTGAGCGAGATTGGAGGCCCGCATCCGAGGATGGGGAGGTGGATGCTGGGATAAGCATTACACCAACTTATGTCCTATTGAAGGGTCCCTCTGCGAGGTTGCGGGGACATAAAATGTCTTGTTCGGGCAAAGCGACGATGCGCAGCGATGGAGACTCGAGGGATAAGGGATGTTGCGGAGTGGGGGCTGAGCTTCAGTCTAGACAACTCCGCACCCGACAGAATGGGTCACAGGGACTCGGCTTGCTTACTCTTGGGTTTCTGGAAAGCTGAATCGCAGCGTTGCGTTAAGTATCTTCTTGAAATGTCTGATATATGCTGCATGACGCTACAGGTGAACGAGAATAGCTGTGAGAGCAGACTAAGCAACAATGCCCCAAAAGCTGCTTGATCAGTTTTGCACGATGTGCAAACCATGTGGGTGATTGACTCTGCGACCTTTCTATCCAGGAATATTTACGTCTTGTTTAGATAGGCTGCTTTGCATTTTGGTTAACAGGCGGCCGGTGTGTGTGCCGTTCGAGGGTTCCAATCCCCGTCTCACCTCACTGGGCGTGGCAGGCACAACCCCGTATAAGATGGACCAAGCAGCCATGTCACCGGCTCGTGTAAGGTAGGTAGACCACCAGTTTATGGGATTATGCTCCCCTGCTTGGAAGTTGTTGCGTTGTCTTTAATCAGTGTCTTGTCGTTCGTCATTTTTTACTCGGGCCCGGTTGGAGCGGGCGACTGCCCTCGATGGGGGTGTCCGTGCATAAGCCCAGCCACCAATAGCTTTATAATCGCATTGACTTCTGACTCTTCCAACCAACTATCACTGGATGCAAACATCCACATATCCCCGATAGTCTAGTGGTGAGGATATCTGCTTGTCACTGCAATAGCAGCAACTCGCAGGGGACCGGGGTTCAATTCCCCGTCGAGGAGATGTTTTGCATCATTCAACTCATGATGAATGGCCATTTTTTAGCTTTTTTATTCCTGTTACTAATGCAATGTGCCCGGGACGCTGTTGTGCTTAGGGAGTGGTTTGTGCTTTATGTATCCTGCAGGGCTCTTCTGGCTACTTTGTTTTCAATTAAATAGCACAAGTGACTATCATCTGAAATGTTCAAGACTACCGGTAGGGCTTGTTCGAGTACTGCCTCTTCGTCGTTTCGATACTAGTGCTCAGGGGGGTTAGAGGCTTAGGTCTTTAACCTCTAGAGGATTGTGGTTCTGATGAGAGACCTCGGCAAGTTTTCGTTGTATCCAGTATGCTGTGTACCTCCAGCAACCCCGCCGATGTTGGAAGCCAGTCGCCTTCGCCAACATATTCACGCGCCTTCACAATCTGATGAAGCTCTGCTACGAGCCTTGGAAATACTGAGGCGGCGTGGAGCCACAGCCGGATAAACAGACACAGACGCCCAGAAATTGATAGAGTCGCTTTCTCAGATGAAGCCATCAAGGCCAACAATCTTCGAAAGCTTCAACCAGGCATATCTGGGAATCTCTTTCAGCGCATGCGCCACCGGGGCCTCGAACCCTGTCGTTAGCTGCACACTTGCGAGAGTCAGTCTACAACTCGCGACTGTGTCGGCCTCTTTCATGACTGACACGAGCCACTTCCTCGAAGCGTGGGAGGGTTCGGTGATCGGCCATGATCACGGTCGGGGGGATGTAAGGGCTTGCTCTGGAGGCCACAGAGAGGATGAACTCCGAGCCGAGTTTCCCAAAGAACAACAAGACTGACAATATGAGCAGGGTCATGGACGAGGCCGGAGTCCACCAAAAGCACACCACGTCCTATCCCGCAAATATCAACAAGGTTGCCACAGACCTCCACCACCATGTAAATCTCGATGCTATGTACGGCACGCGGAAATATCTGTTGCTTTTGCCTCAGTGATCATGCTGAGCAAGTTATGCAGAAACAAAGGTTCCGATTCGAGATGCCGATTGCAGCGAACACCGACGACAACCTGTTGTTTCACGAACCGCTCGCTTGATATGCTATGGACCAAGAAACCGCCAACATCAACACGAACAGGCGTTCTTAATGCATTCATTCCGTAGCGGTATACATCTGTAAAAGGACATATGCACATTGAATCAAGGAAAGAAGACAAACCCCGCGTCCCCTCCGCAGATGATGCACGCCCTTGAACCTCTACAAGCCCAGACGTGATGGTGCCCCTTACGCCCGCCCTCGTGATCACCTAATATCTCAGCTAGCCTTGACTGGTTATTAGACTCGCGAGTCAAACCTCGGTGCCGAAATGAACCCGTGTGTGTCCCCAGAGCATCTCCGTTGACAGTATACTATGCATAGAGGCAGAGCTCGAGAGAGTGCAAGAGTCACAAAGAGTGGGGCTTGAAGATATCGTCAGATGATAACTTCCAAGGGGGCATATAAGAGTCCACTGCCGTCCTGGGGCCATGGGCCAGCGCTGTGTACCCACGGCCAAGCCCGACGGGTTTCCAGCATTTCATAGTTGTCAGTGCTCTCCAGAGGTCATCGAGCACCAGGCCAACAGGCTCTCGGTTCTCACAAATATGGGAGATGTCTCGCGATCCGAGGTCGTCATCCGAAGCCTCTGGCAGACGCGACCCCCCCCCCGCGGCTGGATAACCAAAAGCCGGACTTTACAAACTCGACCCATGTTCTTGCAAAGCATACATCCATCCCGGACGCACTCTCGCACGGGAGGGGACAAGGGCACGTGGAGAAGACGACCACGCACACCGAGTGCAGCGTGCCCAGCAGATTCTAGGCCCCTCGGATTTGCCACTGCTGACTTGACTCTATGCTAAAATAATTACCCCTAGCACTTACAACTCGTGCACACGATGGCTAGCCTTTCGCGGGAGGGCCTCCGGACGACCCGGCCTCTGCTGGCGTCGACTGTCTAAGATGCCCCGGTCGGAGATTTAGGCGTTCATCCTACATGTAAGAGAGAACCCCCCACTCTCGTGAGGATTGCCGTCTGTTTGGATGGCCTCGATGGACGTCCCGCCAAAGTGACAGAGCACACGACAAGAGAAGGAGAGGGAGGTGATAACGACCCGCAAACAATGCCGTTTCCAACGGCCCTGGCCCGTTTCCCAACTCGAAAAGAAAAAGAAAAAAAAAAGCCTCTCTCAGATCCCGACGACATGGTTCCCGAGATGTGGGGGGGAGTGGATGGCATGCAGTTTGCAACGTTTCTGATGAGAAGATTTATTTGACCGCAAGCGGAAGGCGTGTTTCTACACCGCAGCACGACAAAGATCCCGTACCTGCTCTGATCTTTGCCAAAACTCTGGCTCCCTCCCCCCCTTCCCACAGTGTCCGGTGGGTTTGCAGCCGGCAAATGTTTCCAAGACAGTAGCGTCCCATTCCGCCATTCCATGGACGCAATGGTTCGGTGCTCAAAACTGAGAAGTGATAGCGTACCCCTGACCCGCGGGCCAGGGTAAAAGAGCAGCAGAACTGATACCTAGTGTTCAAAACCAGCGGGTTAGCATTCTGTAAAGGTGGGCTTGCCCACTTCCCCCCCTCGAAAACGGGGCCGCGCCAGCCTGCCCACCATGCCGCTTGTCTGGCTGTCGGAGGAGCCCATCTGCACAACATCCTCGCCCTACTTCTTGCCCCGGATCCGGTCGCTGTCGAACGCTCCCTCTTGATCTGTGGCGGCACTGTTCGGTGAACATGTTCCACGGAAGTTGTGGTGTACCGGTTATCTTTGGTGAGGGCGAGGGATCCCGCTACGGCGCATTTCGCCAATGTTATGCTCCAGGAAGGTTGCCTGCGTCGTTTCGGGCTGTTTTTCGCCGGTGATAAATGGCGAGTGAATTGGACTTGCGTACTGCAGCGATGCAGGTGAAAAGCTGAGATCCGGCTGGCCCCTTGTCAACACAAACGGGTCTTGTGTGTTGAAGTCCCCGGCCACATCATGTCGGACATGGTTAGGTTTCCACAAGCTACTCACTAGAGTGGGATAGGCTCGGCCAGGTACCTGTACGCTGATCCACTAATGATGCACCTTATCAGAAATTTCGAGACCGGTTTGCGCCAGGGCAGGCCACGGTTTGGTCTGATCTGGTGCAGTCGAGGGTATGCCGTGACTGTGAGGTGCTTGACATGGACTGAGGATGGGTGACACGTTTGCGTTGGAGGGTTGGGAATAGTCATGAGCAGGCTCTTCGAGGCACTGGAGCATTTTGGCGGCGCTGTTGCGTATGCGCAAGAGAGGGCGGGAGGGTAATGTCGAGATCGAGAACTTTTCGAGCCCTTACAAAATACGGTGCTTCAGAGTCAGGTGCTAGTCCTGAACGGCACAAGCTTGCCGCTGTGCCAAGTCCACTTTCGCCTCATCCTAGCTGACAGGGTCGTTGTCGAAGAAACCTGTCGGAGAGGAGCCTGCGTTCGGGAGGTCCACGGCAAGCAAGATGCGGGATGAAAACCAAGGTACTATATATCCAGGCGGTCCGCTCTTCAAGGTCGCGCAGGTACACAATGATTGTGACACAGTCGGAAAAACACAGCATAAGTACTATGCCCAATATGCGGGATGGCAACGAGGGAAACAGAAAGTGGGTTTAAAGGTGGTCTAGTAGCCGGCACGACGCCCTGCAATAATATTTGCATAGAACCTCTGGCTCGGCTTAGTGCCCCGAGAGCAGATGATCGGCTCAGAGGAGGGTACTGAATGCCATAGCGGCAACCCGAGGCGGCGGCAATTGCCCAGATAGAGAGCGTGTAGGCCAAGTGCCACCCTGCATGGCTCCTCTGCGTCTCGTCGCCCGCATGGGAACGCGGGTCGGCTGTAAGGTGTAAGTCGTGCGAGCGCGGAAGTGCGCGAGTGGTTCCGGTGCGCAAAACATATAAAGCGTATGCATCCTGTCCTTCCCGGACGATGGAGCCGGCGATCAGCGAGAAGAAGAACCTTTGCCGCCAGCTCGTGCGAAGAGCTCTTTCGGAGAGAAAACAATCGACCTGCTTAGCCTTAACGAGCCTTGTGTCGTGTTACAAGTCGAGCGCCGCCGTCCGCCTCCGCCGTCCGTTGTCCCTCTCGAAACTTGGCAGCCCCGGTTTCCCCGTCAAAGCAGCCTGGACGGGCCGAGCCGTGAAACGCTATTCGAACGGCTGGACCAAGTCGATAAAACCGTCTCAGCACTGTGCGAGGCTCACGATGAGAGGACATCCGACGAAGACGGGATGCTGCAGAAGCATAGCGAATACCAAGAAGACGGACGCCCGATCTTGCGTCGGGCCGAAGACAAACAACATGGCGCTCAAGTTCTGTGACCACAGGTCGGTTTGCGGTTGCGAAGTACGGATACCAGCGGACAAGAGTCTATGCGACCGATGCGCCCAGGGGTTATGCTGAGAGTCTCGACCTCAAGAGGGAAGAAGGATCGTACGCTTGGGGGAGCAGCTGAATGCGGCCGGTGGTGGCCTGTCGCTCTCTGACCCTCTGTCCGGCATACGACATGAACGCAAGACGCGGTTTCGTTCACCACATCGAGTCGCATGTATGGCCATTTCGGGCGCGATTCTCGACCGCATGGCTGCCGGAGCAAAGGGGCAATTTCGAATCGATTCAGCACGACGGCATGGGACAGACTCTCAGCTGTCGGCTGTCATGCGCGAGGCTCGCGCATCCTGGGACACGACCACAATCGTGATACGTAATGAGGACGGCGGCTCAGCCCCCCACCCTGAGTTTGGTGGTTGAGATTTTTTTCTTTGCATTTCTCATTTTTTCTTTTGTGTGTGCTATGGAAACCGGCTTTGTGTCTCGCATTCGGCGCAATGCGTAGAGCTGAAAAGGGAGAAAAGGAGATTCGAGGCTTGCGCTACTGTACAACGCATAGATTAATCTACACATGGACATCTTTCACGTGCCAATACCAATGGACAAGTGGTACTCCAGCATCAGAGCTGAGCTCGTCGGTCGGAAGGAGTCGATGCGATCGATCTCTGCAGGGATGCGGACTGCCCATGCTTGATTGGCGTACGGCTGTCAGGAACCGAGAAGACGTTAGTGAGCTTCTATCTGCCACGTCACAACGAGGATTGGGCGGCATCGTGATTATGCGAGTGTTATCGTCATCAGTTGACATTAATTTGATAGGAAGCTGGTCGCAGATGAAGGGACTTGGAACCGGCAAGAGAAAGCAACGGGCAGGGTGGAAAGTCGTTGGATGTCTTTGTTCTCGAGACCTAAAAAGCGGCCCGTTCCTTTAGTATAGTAGCCACGTGAGCGAATCAGCGCGCGAGGCTGCCTTTCTGAACCAACCGAACGGGTTCTGAGAGCAGTCGCTCGCCATTGGTCCGCCGTCGGCGAGTACCAACGGCTGACAGTACCATGATCTGGGTTCGACGCAAGTAATGGCATTGTCTGAGCCACATGTATATCTTTTCTTTTGTCGAATGGATGGCAAGGTGCTCAGACAGTCTTGGTTTGGAATGCGATTGACACCGGGGGTGGTGGGATTGGTGTGATCTAGCCATGCCAGCTGATCACATAGTTCGTGATGCGCGTTTTGGTACGTCGAGAAGACTACGGCCAGACCAACAGGTGAGCTGGAACGGGCATATCAACAATACGGCAATTCTGCGAAGCACTGGCATGTTGCATCATATTTGGAAATGGAGACTTGCGAATCGAGCAGATTCCCACACCCGGTGATCTGGATCACTGGCGGCCAGTCAGCTGCATCACTCACGAAACCATTGCGTGCCAGTGCCGCCAAAGGACATGAATAATGAAGTCATCTCGGGGTCGTATCATTCAAAAAAAAGAGTATGTGCATCATCTGTCGGGTATGTATGCGAGCATCTCCAAATAGGTATAAACTCCTCCAATCGATCCTAAAGCCGAAACGGGGATCCAAGGCCAGAAGTGAAGGCCGTCAGGTAGCCGAGGCTCTAAACCGCTTCTCATGCACACCCAGAGTGGTTTGAATAACAAATGAAAGAGATCTCCAATCAGCTCGTCTCCTGGGAATAACAGTGATGTCGGCCAAGAATCGAATTAAACAATCGTGATCGGACGGTTACGTGTCAGGTGGCAAGGGCCAGGCCCGTTTAGTTGAGGGCGACAGCGGCGAGGCCAACGACGGCGGCCAGGAGGCCGCTCTGGACGACCAACATTCCAGAGCCGGCGCTAGC
Organism: Colletotrichum graminicola M1.001; assembly: GCF_000149035.1. Lineage (NCBI taxonomy): Eukaryota > Fungi > Ascomycota > Sordariomycetes > Glomerellales > Glomerellaceae > Colletotrichum > Colletotrichum graminicola. The sequence continues at coordinate 572,123 of NW_007361018.1, read as the reverse complement.
AGGGGAAGAGGGCACGGCAGAGCCGCCGGTAGGAGCGGGCGAGTCGGCCGAGGTCTTGATGGGGACGGCGGAAGACTTGGTCCAGGGGGCAGAGGCAGTTGGGCCGGCAAAGCTGGTGGAGTTGGATGCCGGGTAGAAGTGGGACGAAGAGGACGAAGAGGAGGAGGAGGAGGAGGAGGAGGAGGGTGTGGAGGTGGAGGTGGAAGTTGTCGAGTTGATGGTCGGGACGATGGTTGAGGTCGGCGTGTACAGGGGGCAAGCGGTGTTGGTCGGGTTACACTTGGTGATGGTCACCGTCTTGGTGGTGGTCTCGGTCATGGTCGTGGTCGTGTCATCCGCGGAGGACTGAGCGACGGCGACGGAGGCGGCCATGAGGGCGAAGATGCTGGTGAAACGCATTCTGACTGATTTTGTATAACGTCGAGTATCCGTACCAAGATGATGAGTGACTTAAGGCGGTTGAGCTTCAAACGAGATTGGACTTTGAGCTTGCAAGCGTGGGCCGTAGAGAGTGCAATGCCAAGAGATTGACGAAACTGTCTTGTCGAGATCCGTGAGGATGAATTCAAATGAGTGTGGTGTGCAAAAAAAAGGCACGATGACTAGAGCAATTGCAAGAGAATGTGGGCACTGGACGCAGTGGTGAGGAGAGCAACGGTGAGGGAGAAGCGAGACCTTAAATCGGGCGGGAGGGGGGGCAGGCGAGGTATTTCTCCTTTTAATGACTCGGCCGAACAACGACGATGGCCAGCAGCGGGTTTGCTAGGCGTGGGCTCCCGGAAATTTTGCGAGTGCTAGGCGACATGGCGTCTCCTCAGTTGCTGCGTGTGCCTGTAAGACCTCCGTCTCGTCGACACCCCCGTTGGTCGCCTACGCGGCCGGAGAGGGTGTGTGTGGGTGGGTAGCCGGTGGGTGCGCGAGCGAGGACATGGGGGGGGGGGGGGGGGCAGACATGCATCTGTGTGCGCTCAGCTGTCGGCGTTCCTGTCGCTTCCTCGTCTCGTGCTACGCTACCCGACTGATGCCAGCGATTGAACAAGGTGTGGACGGACCGACCAAGTATGAGGGGCATTGCTAGGTAGGTAGGTAGGTAGGTAGTGTACATTATCGTGCCGATCCAGCTGCCAAACTTGATTGAGAGGAGATGAAGGAGGAGAACCCTTGACCTCCAGGTGCCATGCATGGCCCTTGGTTCTCGACTCCCTGTCTCTCTCTCTTCCGAGAAGCGGATAGCACGGGCCCATGGAAGCAGAAGCAGCTCGTTAGCCCGGGCGATAAGCAGCGTGGGATCATGTCCAAAATTGGATCTCGTCTTGCTCGGACGATTGATTGGCTGGGCAAGCCTATAGGTGGACCGGCACCGCACGGCGCGGGCTTGGGCTTCGCTGGCGGGACCTTGCTCTAGATTGCCCTAGCCTCCTTAGCCTGCAACTCTCACTGGCTCGTACCTGGAGAGCCCTTGCGGATCGCCTCTTAGCAGCATGCAGGAACAGCGTGCCCTGGCGCGGTTGGAAACAACTCATCCGACCTGAGCAGACGACTGGCCCCAGCCAGAGGAACCTCAAGCTCGCTGAGGTCGATGCTGCACGCTGTGTTGCTTTGTTGCCATGTTGCGTGCTCACCTTGCTGAGCTTTGGGCATGCCTGCGTCCATGCCACGGGCGCGAGACTTCCAAAGTCTCTCGTCTCCAGGGCGTGGAAATGTGCTTGTCAATCATTGCTTGCCGAACCCAGACGTGTCGGTCGTCATCGCATCATTTTTACGGCCTACGCTGTTAGCAGATTGACCTTGTGAAAAAAGTCGCTTGGTGGCCGCCACCCTCGGCATGCATGCACTCACTCGCTCGCCGTGGCGCCGATGCGGCTTGCTATCCGCTGACCGGCAGAAAACTTGGAGGTCTGGCTGGTGGTAGTTTGTTTGTCTTGAACTGCTCGGCCTGCTCAGTTCGGGATGATGCGGTTACCCTCAACGGTGCACGATGGGAGAACCAACGACAGAAGCACCTTCCAATGATTCTCTGCCTGGAGTGACGCCGTGCATCGATGCCCCATATGTAATCATGCTTCGGCCGATTTAGATTCCAAGTCGCTCTTCTCCCTTCTCGGTCATTTGTAGGTTCCACCGTGTAACCCCCCCAAACTCTCCAGGACCCTGGCACCAAGAAGGAAAAAACATCCGCTAGGCTGCTTGTTCCTGGCACGGCCAATACAACGGCCTTGTCTTGATTGCCTACCAGTGTAACCATAAGCTGCTACCTTTCGGTTTCCCTGTCAGTAGCGGTTGTACGTAGGTATGAGAAATTACCCCAATTACGGGGGACCCCACCGCCATTTCCCCTTCGAAAGGGGGATGTGCAACGCTCTGTGGGTGACGGTATTTGTAGGACAGGATCCTGGGAATCCACCACGCAGGCAAACGTGCATGTTCTCTCTTGCGAAATAAGGCCAAGATGAGTACAGTTGGGCGGCGATTGGCTTTCCGAAGGCCTGTGAAGATGACAATGATGTCAATAGCGGAAAACCCTTCCGATTATTGGTTTTGTGGAAGCGATCATCACAGACAATCGATGCGCGCTATCGGGACCGACACCGTAGCAACCCCGATCCTATCTTTTGTGTGTTGCCGCCGCGCTTATCGTTGTTGTTGAGAAGCCGTGCTTGGGCAAACCATTGTCGGGCCAATGCCAGACCGCCGAACGGAACGACCCTCCACGCAGGTTCGACCATATGAAACATCGTTCGTCGGCTCCGGCCTCCGTCGTCAGCTGTGGGTATTATCGTTTCTCTCTGCGAGCGCGGCAGATGCCAGGAGACGGTTGGTTCCAAGCAAGCCCCCTGCTTGTCGTGATTCTCCGAATACCATTCTGTTGTTTCTGCAATGAACTGCACAATGGTATTGTCCAAGATACAAACTGGTTCGACGTAACCAGGTAAGAGATGGTAATATGGCAATAGTGAAACCATCACCACCGGGCCGGTAGCACAGTTTAGGCCACGCGTTGAGGGTTGTACCTGCGATCAGTCGAGGCAAGCCAATGGGCGGAGAGATGATTCTGGTGCAGCGTCGTTGTACGGGGAAAGAATCGGTCACACACGTACGCGGTCGGAGATGCCGAACACCCAACACAGCCTCCCATTCAGCCGAGACCGACCCTCGTTCGGGTAGGCGACGTAAGGTGCAGGAGATGTGTGTCGAGTCATCAGTGAAAAGCATGGGTGGATGGTCTGCAAGAAAATGTCGCCAGCACCGATTGTGGCCGATGCAGCAGGCGTACGATGCAAGAAGCGGTCACTGTCTCGTCACCATCATCCGTTGGCCGAAGTGTGTGTGGTGTCCTCTTGCGGGAAGGAACACAGCTGGCGAAGCTCTTGCTGGTGTTGACGTTTGCTGATTGGCATTGTTGGCCTTGTCACCGCCAATCATCGCTGTCGCATTTTCCTATTTTCACTTTTGGCCACCTCATCCTGCAGGCTTGCCAGCTCAACCACTCGGGAGTGGCTCTCTGCGCTGTCTAGCTCCTATCGTCATAACCTCGCTTTCCAGAGTAGGTAAATCCTTACCTTAGGTAAGTACCGAGGCAGCACACGGATGGGGGGGGCTTCGCTGAAAGAACTACCCCGCCCCCGCAATCCTCAGGTAAGGCAAAGCTGCTGAAGAAGGCCTAGTTCCTCTTTACTACCTACCTGTAGGCACCTACCTAAGGTAAGGTACCTTGCACATCCACTCACTGAAGCGAGTAGGTAGGTAGGTAGGTACCTAGGTACGCTACCACTCCCCTACGACCATTTGAGTTTCATCTACGTGGGACCTCGTGTTGTCCGCTAACTGGCTGGCTAGGTACTTTGCCCGCGGAACGCACCGCATCGCCTCGCCTGGAACGCAGATACATGTCATCGAGAATCCTCAATCCACTGTAGGTAATGCAGAGCTCCATTTTGTACCCTGCATATTCTCCCACGTCGTGCCATGTGTCCCGTCTGCATCTGCATCTGTATCTGCGTCTCGATGCTTCCATGATTCTGTCTTGATCTTTGCTGACTGCGTCGGGCCCTCCTTAGCTTCCTGGTACCTGTTCCCTCCTCCTCCCTCCTCCCCCCCTTCACAAGCTCTTCCCTGCAACTTGTCCAACTCCCTCCCGCACATCCCCCGCCTCCAAGAATCAGAGTATACCGTCATGGCGCAGTTGACTGCAACCACGTTTTCTACCGATCCGGCTCTCTGGATTTTTACCTCCCTGACCGCCGGATCCTCGCATATCGTCACCGCTACATCTCGTCTCGAAACCATTCTCCGCGCCAACCGCGTACCCTTCAAGGCCGTCGACCTCGCAACTGATCAGAAGGCTCGTATGCTTTGGGGTCGCCGTGCCGGTAAAGATGCCTCTGGCCGCGTAAGAAAGCTCCCGGCTCTTGTGCAAGAGGGCCTCGTGCTCGGCGTAAGTAGCGAACCCTCCTTCCCGACCCAGCTCTCGGTGAAGAGAGTCATATGCTGACAAGCTGCGCTCCTGTCCAGGATATCACCGAGATCGAAGAATGGAACGAATATGGCGAGCTCAAGCAGCACGTCAAAATCTACTACGACGAATTTACTATCCCTGACATCAACAACAAGCCCAAGGAACCTATCAAGAAGAAGATCATCAAGAAGGTACCCAAGGGCACGCTGTCGGGAAATGCCTCCACCTCTGCTTCCACCTCCGCATCGGCCCCCGCGCCTCCGCCAGCGCCCCCTTTGCCAATGGATGAGAGCTCTACTCCTGCTGCTGCGAAGGTCACGTCTGCCGAGACACCCCGAGCCCCAACCGATAACTCCTCCACTGTCGCCCACCGCTCCATTGCCGACGAGGCAGCTAAGAAGGCCAAGGAACTCCGGCTGCAGTCCCTGCGCGATAAGGTCTATGGCAAGACAGACGCGAAGACTGCTGAAGGCAAAAAGCCTGAGACCGATACGTCATCTGTAGCCACCACCGAACCCGATAAGAAAGCGGAAGCTGCAACGGACATCTCAAAGACACCAGAAACAGCCCGGAAACCCTCCCTAGCCAGCACCAGCAGCGGTTCCTCGGCCCAGAGCGTCAAGCCCGTCGGTCTCCAGTCCCCGACCACAGGTTCCTGGGGCGCCGCCGCCACGAACATCAATCCCGATGCCCTGCGCGAGACCCTCCAGTCACCGACAACGGCCCGTTGGAAGCCCTCCGATGTGGACAAGCCCGTCACGGTGCACATGGGCGCCGCGGTGGCGTCCGCGTCCCAGGAAGAGATTGCCGCGATAGAGAAGGCCGAGACTATCAAGGAGGAGCCTGATCAAGAGAATTCCGACGAAGACGTAGACGTGTCGCAGAAGAAGATCGCCGAGGTCGAAACGGCACACGCCATCAAAGAGGACCCCGAAAAGGAGGCAGCCGAAGACCTCACCAAGGCCGCCGTGCCGGAAACGGAGACGGCACCGAAGGAAGCCCCATCGGCCGAAAAGACCGAAACCACTACGAAGGCGCCGCAGCCGGAGGAGGATGACGAAGAAGAAGAAGACGACGATGATGACGGCGACGAGGATGACGATAGTGACGAGGACGATACGAGTAAACCCGAGACGAACCAGGAGGAGGCTAAGGCGAAGTCGGCATCAGAGGAGAAGAAGCTGGCAGAGGCAAAGATAGCTGAGCCCAACAAGTCCGGGGAGTCAAAGTCTGAGGGAGAAGCCAAGTCTAAAGGGGAGCCTGAGGAGTAGTTACGTTGCGCCGAGGACCAAGTCGCGAAGTTTTCTTGTTGGATGCCGTGATGGGGCCGGTGCATTGGATTGTATGGTGACAAGATTGCCGTCCTCTCACCATATACTGTATGTACTCTTTTGCAAGGGTGTGCGGTGTGCCATTTCCTGGAGGGTAGTACTTGCTGCTTGTTTGCTTCACGGGACGCCGATCTCTCTTCAGTTCGATTCTTACCGCTACGGAACTCGTTCAAAAAAAAAAAAAAAAAAAACCTTTGAATCCCCCACCAAGGGTTTATCGTTTCATGTGTAAGTGGGCGTGCTGCTCGATGCTATCTGCGGCTCGTCCCCTCCCCCTTTTTAATACAATCCCTCGTCGTCGCTCGCCGTTCCATCTTGGAATCCCGCGACAGCCTTGCCCTTGCCCTTGCCCTTGCCCTTGCCGTTCATTACCGCGACCTCGCCCTCGGATTCGTACTCGTCATCGCTGCCCGTCGCCACGGCCTTCCCCTTCCCCTTGGAAGACGCCGCCACGGCCTTACCTTTGCCCTTGGAACTGCCCCTGGACACGGCTGAGGACCCGGAAACGGCCCTGAACGCCGCCCCCGCCGCGGGGCGTTGAGGCTGCGCCTGCTTCTCCTTGTCGGGCGACCCCTCGAAGCTCGCCCTCACCTTCTCGTAGTGCGCCAGCTCGCCGGCGCTTACGCTAGGCACCAGCTCCTCGTGCGCCCTCATGAAGTCCTCTTCGGTGACCATGACGGCAATGTCGTCAGGCGTCGCGTGGTGGTCGAAGAAATAGGCCGTCGAGATGGGCGGTCGCGACGGCGCCCGGGCGGCGTTTATGTCGCGGATCTTGGCGTCGACCGCCGCTGCCTGCCGCGTGACGGCCTTGAGCATTGCATCACTGCAGAGGGCGTAAAAGTCAGCGCCCGTATAGGTGAACGGGAGCCGCTGAGCGACGGACTGCAGGGAGACCGAGGGGTGGAGAGTAAACCTGGGGCCGGAGATGTTAGTGTGCGCACAAACGAAGGCAAGCACTGGCTTGGGCGACTTACTTCCTGGTGAGAGCCTCGAGGATTGTGAGCTGCTTGTCATGGGTATCAGACACGCCGAGGTAGAGCATCTTGTCGAAGCGCCCGGGACGGAGCAGGGCGGCATCGAGCAGATCCGGCCGGTTGGTGGCGCCGATAACGAAGACACCGCCGCTCGTGTCGTCCCCGCCCGACATGCCGTCGAGCTCGGCGAGCAGCTGCGAGACGATGCGGTCCATGACACCGCCGCTGTCTCCCTGGTTTCCGCGCTTGGGCGCAACGGAATCCAGCTCATCGAAAAACACGACACAAGGGCGAGCATCGCGGGCACGCTGGAAGACGCGTCTGACGTTGGCTTCCGACTCTCCGATGTACATGTTGAGCAGCTCGGGACCCTTGACGCTGAAGAAGTTGAGACTGTACTCCGTCGCGATCGCCTTCGCTAGCAGTGTCTTTCCGGTTCCCGGAGGTCCGTAGAAAAGGATGCCAGACCGCTTCTTCATGCCCTTGGCGAAAAGCTCGGGTCTCTCCAGGGGGAGCTGAATGGTTTCTGTCACAGCATCCTTGACGTTGTTCAGGCCACCAACATCATCCCATGTGACGTTCGGAATCTTGGGAGCTCCGATGGCGCCTGCAAAGTTCTTCCGCGCGGCCTCGACAGCGACCTCAAAGTCGCCCTTGGTGACGCATCGAGCCATTGGTCCACCAGCTACCTGGAGATCCCGCACCGTGACGGCCTGGCCAGTAGCTTCTGTTTTCAATGATATTTGCTCCAACCTCAATCGCTGTGCGATAACTGCTCGGTCGACCACGTCCACTAAGTCACCGGCCACCAACGCAGCGGTTTTGAGAGCCACGCCGTTGAGGTCTACTTCAGGGTCTAGGTTGATACCGCGATCCTCAATAATAGCTCTGAGGATGCCTTCACGTTCAGCTTCGTCAGGGGCACCCATCTCAAGCTCATGGCTAAAGAGACCTCGAACTCCATCCGGGACCTTGTCGACGTCACTGGTAGTAGCGATTAGCACTCTTGTGTCCTGCAAAATCTCCTTCATGGTCGACACCATGCGGTCGGCAGTCAACGCCTCGATATGCCTAATCAGCAAAGCGGTGGTTTCTGGGCCACAGCTCATAGCTCTTTCGGCCCTGGTTCGCAGGAGACCTTCTGTCTTAACATCGCTGCCGCTGGTCCCTGCCTCACTGAGGATGTCGTATGCATCAATCGAGTACGTGTGGAGTCCAATATCGGAGCAGGCTTCCGAAGCCACAGTCGCTTTGCCTATATTGCGGTGCGTGGCGGTGACAAGAATGGCAACTGGCGGCATCTTCAAATGTACCGCTCTTGGGCTGGTGGCGGCGGCCAACAACTCTCGCAAACGTCTTCTGAGAGGTGAGACGTAACGGAAGTCCTGGTCAGGAAGCGTCAGTGCCGAAACACTTGGTGCTTTGCTGGGCATCTTCTTGACCCCAAGATAATAGGGCCAGGTGTTGGATTTGGTTGCGGGTATGCGGCTCGTGGCAAAGCCGGAGCCGTGCATCGCGACGGAGGAGCTGTCGATGCATGCCACCCCTCCCCACAACTCTTCGGACTGGTCATTGTCGGCATCGGATTTTGAGATCTGGATGTGGCCAACCTTGAACCATGCCACCTGGTCAAATCTTGCCGACCCTTCTTTGGACAGTGCCATCACGTCGTCCACCTCGGACCCATTGCTTCCACCTGGTTGCTCTTGTAGCGCTTTGCCCAGTTGTGTGTCGATGGGCACGGCGATAAGATCGCCTGTCCGTACAAGTCGGATATTCTGAGCAAAGTAACGCTTGAGACCGCCAAGGACCGCCGATTGGTAAGCTCGTTCCGCAGTCACTGGTGACCGGACATGCTGAATTGTGATATCGCGGGCGTACGGGGGACGCGAGGCGTTCGTGAACTTGGGAAGAGTTCCCTTTCCTTGATACGCCCCCCGCTTAATAGGTGACAGCCGGAGATACGACGGTTCATCAAGATTGGCTAACAGAATGGGAGATATGTAGGCTGTCGGGCTGGTCGGCTTCTGGAGTTGGGAATCGAAGAAAGACAGTTTGCGTTCGCCATGCTTTGCACCTGCTATCCGTGTAACTGGGCGTTGAGAGTACCCCTCTGGAAGACCAAAGACCCTTACTGGACGCCAATTGGACTCGGACGGGTCTAGCGACGTGAAGCTTCCGAGTCCAAAGGCGCCGAACCCATTGGCAGGAGGTTCTTCAGTAGCCTCGATGCGGACCCAGTCTCCTGAGAAGCACCCGATCTTCGACAGGGAGGCAATGTCTACGAAAACCCTAGCCTCATCATCATCCTCTGGTGCCGGCTTCGGGTGAAGGAGGTCCATGGGAATGGTTCGAATCAGCCCCTGAGCCCTAAAAAGTCGGCCTCGAGGTCGGTCTGGACGAGCGGTAGTTGCAGTATAGTTGGAAAAGACAGAGCCGGGAGTTGCAATCCCGTTGGTTTTCCTTCCCCTTCCGATGGTCATCGGTGATCCCGGCTGCATGGTAGACATACCACTTGCGGCAGTCGTAGGTAGCGTCGGCGCCTGCAGAGAGATCATGTCATCCATGGAGTCGTCAGAGAGATCGTCATCCTGGTCGATGCCAGAAAGCTCCGACTCCTCTGTCTCGGTCACGGAGTCTATTTCGGTGTTCGCAGAGTCCGTCTTGTACCTGTCTTCTGCAGCTGAGAAGAACTGATCGTTGGCGGTATCGTCCTCTTCATCGGGAACACCGTTCAGGCTCCGATTCGGGGGGATCGAGGGAGCGGCTTGACCGTGCTTCGTGTGTACCCGCCCTCGCATCAAGACGATCTTTGTGCTCTCGGAGAGAACTCCTTGGCTCACGGGCTCACACAGCATGATCTTGCCTGGGTTTGGGGGGATATGGGTGACTGGATGCGGAGGTAGCGGTAGAGGAAAGAGGTCACCAGAGTGAAGAACTCGCAAACTTCCCAGAGCCACGCGCAACGAAGAGATGAGGCGACCCTCGGAGGTTTCTGGGGCGGCAGAACCCACGCCATTGACGCTGCTTGGATGGTCGCGGTAAAAGGTGCCCTCGCCTTGTTCCAAGCGCTTCGTCAATTCGCTCTCGAGGCTAACGTATACTGTGTCCAACGAGAGTGCAACCACGTCTAATATCTGGATTTCAATGCCACTGCGGCTGTTACTTGAGAGTTTCGACGGCGCAACCTGCTGGAGAGTGGTCGCAAAGCTCTGCAGGGACAAGGACGAGGGCGAGAATTGGACGGTCGAAGGTTTGAGCGCCGAGGACTTGACTACGGGCACCACCGTCCAGGCGGTTTCGGTCGGAGACGGGGTCGGCTCCCAGGGAGCGATGGCTACATGATGAACGTCCTCGGAGCCATCTTCACGAGCGGGCACTACGCGACAATGGAATCAGCAACTGCGTGTCGAGATTCCTGTTTCCCAGAAGTGCGTTCTTACCATCACGGAGGTGGGGGAAAAGGTCTGCGAATAGGTCCTCGGACAAAGTACCGACATCGCCCCCCGCATTGTGATCATCCAGAATTAGCCTAGCTGCGATCGCCGGCTTGTCTTGACGACGCCTCCGCGACCTCCTGTTCCTCTTGGCCAGGGATGGCGGCGCAAGCTCTGAGGTTGTCATCGTATCGATCAGCAGGCGGGACCAGTTCAAAGCAACGGAGCGTGGCGTGCTTCAGGTGGACATCGCAGGGTGACGAGCGCAAGGGTTCAAGGTCGTGGAGGGATGAAAGTTGGAGCAGTACGAGCAATTGAAGTCGGAAGGTATCAGCAGTCAGAGGTTGACGAGTCCATGTTGTGAAGCTCGATTCAAGGAGCTAAGCTAAGGTATGGATGGTTGGTTATGGTTGGTTGGTGTGGTCCCTGGACCGGGCTGGAGTTGGGGCCGTCTCCAGCTTCGGCTTGGGGAAGCGTCAGGCCTCGGCATTGGAGTCTTGCCAGTTGCAGCCGCTACAGCAACCCACAACCCTTGAGGACAGTCGCTCTGCAGGTTTTAGTCGATAAGCCCGAGCGGGGATGTATGACTAATCATCTGGGGTTACGGATACCTTGAAGTCAATTCCGAATAACCTCCAATGACCGGGTCTGGTTGTACTTAATGATGAATTCAAAACAGCCAACTGTCAGTCAGTCCTTCGCTTCGAAACATGTGATTGATACAAGATCTCCTGGGATGCCGCCAAGTATTGTACCGTCTATTCTCTTGCAATTTTTTTCTCCTTCGTTTAAATGAAACCTGAAGAAGCCATTTTCCAAGAATGGCGAGTCACTGTACTGTCGCACCGAGTCCAAGGTTGAATGACGAGCTGCGTCATGAGATGACGCTGTAGAGTCAAGCAGCAACGCGCCGTAACAGGGTAATATCGCCAACTTCGGCCTCTTCTTATATCCATGAGCCACAAAGCGGAAGCCTATGCAAGGAATGGGCGGAAGAGCAGGTGATCGATTGGCCAATGGTGTTTCCCGAACATATGGCAGGTTGGTGAGGCCTCTGTGTCGACATCAGCAACACCCTGACAATTACCCTGACCAATCCAAGCAGTGTAAGCACCAACGCCTTTGGCCCGTTTATCACCTTCTAGACACTCGCGGCTGCGAATGCGACGTATGGATTTATATTCGCGGCGGGCAGTATCCGAACAGGTCGTCCTGGCCCAAAATATGGAGCTAAAAGAGGCCCTAAGCTGAGATACTTTTGATATCTCGTAAGGTCGCACAAAAAGACACTTTGGACGACAGCACATACACACGCAGCCTCAGCCAGTGTTCGCAAGGTGGCGGCGCTTGTTGTCATCTTGACGACCAGGCACCTCTTCCAATCTGCAACCATACAGATTGACAAAAGGTGGCTTGTTGCAATTACGAAAGGTGGAAAGCGTCGAAAGTGAGTCCTCGACTCGGATTTCCACTGCAACGATAGCGTTCGTTGAGCAAAGACCACTGTATTCTCGTTTTGTTGTGTACCCTTCGAGGAACCGCCGCCAGTGCGTACGAAGTAAGTACCTAGGTAAGTGGCGTAGGTAGTGTAATATGTTAGGACTGGTCAAGGCATGCTTCCATGGTAGACCGACGTAATGAGACCCGTTGAAAATCCGGCAAAGCGGGCTCTTGGGCTTCGTTGATGCTGTCAGAACGCATCAGTCAATCCACGTCAATGACGCTTGTCTTCCAAGACACCAGCTGGGATCGTCACATGCTTTTTCCCTCCCAGAATCACAATATCCAATCATGGCTGCCGTTGAGCAAATGCTCCGTGCAACAGACATGGCAATGACGCAAGCGGGGTGGCTTCTTCCTGTTCCAGCCACACCCTCTAACGCCCCTGGCCCGACAATTATGAGACCTTAGCCGACAGCGTTTGGCCCGTTCTTCAGCGTCTCTGCCTCTGCCTCTGCCTCTGCTACCGTAGGTAGTGTGTCGCCAACCGCAAATGACAGGGAGGACCTTGGGCCCAAAACAGAGTTTCGAATGGCAGCGGCTGGGCCTCGTGGGCGTGGACGTTATTTGCACTCCGGCCCGGGGGTGCTGCTCCGATTTGAGGTGGCATTGGCAGGTCGAGACCGTGATACGATCTGGCTTGCGGCCCGCATCGATGGCATCTAGACCGACATCATCAGTCCACCATTCTTGCGGCAAGTCCGATGCACTGTGATGTTTACATTGGCCGACTGTTTGTTTTTATCGTGGTTCTTATCTTTGTCTGGTCCCCTAATGGTCCTTAGTTCGTCTCTCCCTTGGTATTCACTAGCCAACCGAACCGTACTGGCCACTCTCTCGGTCTCCAACTCATAGTATCACTAGTGTATCGGTGTCCTTGCATCCCCAATTTACTCGCCCACCCCCCTCCCCCCTTCCTCGTTCTGGATCTACGCTCTGTTTCCCTGCCTTGGACCGCCTCGACACCTCCATGAAGCCCGTTCATGCCATCAGTGGCTGCAAAAAGGACATTTGACGGGCAAATTTCCACCTCGTCTACCTTCCTTTTCAACTTCATCTCGCATATTCTTGTCGTTATTGCGCGAAGACAAGCGATTACATACCCCTTTTTAGCGCACGAATCTCACTGAACCTCAACATTCGGCGACTTTTGCGACGTCGAGCAACTGACTCCCCCCCCCCTTCTTCTCCTTCTCCTTCTTCTCTCTCTCTTTCTTTCTCTCTCTTTCTCTCTCTATCACACACGCGAGCGGTTGCAAACACAACCCCAAAGATATGGGCAACTTTTCCGACTCTCCGGACCATGGTCGAGACAGTATACGCGACAATGGCGTCGCACGTGTCGCTGTTGAGTTCGCCCAGCAGGCCGAGAAGCTATCGTTCCAGAACCACCAGAACAACGACTCCGAGGTCGCCGTCGAGGCTCGATTCGTCACACCCCAAGACCCCATCGTGGTCACCTCGGAAGGCAACAGGCTCCCAGGTGTTCCGCTTGTCGAGGCGCACAGACTGAACGCTCTCAAAGAAGAACTTCAAGATGGCCCAGCTGTAATCAAGATCAAACAGGGGAGTGACACGGAGGAAGAGATTGACAACGGCGAGAAGTACACAGGCATGCAGGAAAAGGTCATCTCGTTACCAACAGACACAAACGGAAAGGAAAAACAAAAGTCGGAAGAGGGCTCCCTTCGTCGCCAGATGCCGCCGTCACACACCAACCCCTTGTTTCCGCCCTTACCCCTCTACGGCCCGCCGTCCTTGCTTCGCGACTTAGAATGCATGATTTTTCGCGTCACGGCCTTCTTCCTGAGCCTGGCTTTTCTCGGAGTCATTGTGCTCGGTGCACTCTTCACTAGTATACCACCGTTGTGCACACGCATTTTCTACCGCCTAACACTGCAGAATCCGGACAAGAAGAGACCTTTCTTCGAGGAAGAGGCGCGCAGGAACAAGGTGCGCAAGGAAGAGAACAATAAATGGAAGCGGAGACAGAGTCTAGGCAAAGACAAGGAACTCGCCGACGAGTTTGTCCCAACGGAAGGGGGCCCTGACCCAATTGTGTGCGACGTTGGATACTATGCTCGTCGTGTCGGACTCGACGTCGAAGAGATCCAAGTTCAAACAGAGGACGGCTTTCTCATCGACTTGTGGCACGTATATGACCCCAAGGAGTACACGAGGATGAGCGAAGACGACAGGTCAGACAGAGGACCCGACATCTTTACATCTTCCAAGAAGAAGCTCAAGGATCCCAGCCAGAAGCGCAAGTTTCCCGTTCTACTCCTCCATGGCCTTCTCCAGAGTTCGGGAGCGTACTGCACAAACGACGAGGACTCACTCGCATTTTACCTCTGCAAGTCGGGTTACGACGTCTGGCTCGGCAACAACCGGTGCGGCTTCAAGCCCAAGCATTCCTCGCTGGAGTACTCCGACCCGCGGATGTGGTGCTGGAACATTCGCCAGATGGGTGTTTTTGACCTGCCGGCGCTGACCTCAAGGGTCCTGTACGAGACTGGGTTCAAGAAGATCGGCTTGATCTGCCATTCTCAGGGTACGACACAAACGCTCGTCGCGCTGGCAAAGGAGCAACGGCCAGACCTGGGCGAAAAGCTGACGGTCTTCTGCGCCCTGGCGCCCGCTGCGTATGCTGGGCCCTTGATCGGGAAAATGTACTTCAAGTTCATGAGGATCATCACGCCGGGCATGTTCCGGTTGATGTTCGGCATCCACGCCTTCATCCCCTTCATGATGCAGATGCACGAGCTGCTTCACCCCAAGGTCTACGGCTGGCTCGGTTACAAAGTCTTTTCTTTCCTGTTCGACTGGACGGACACGAGGTGGGATCGAGCTCTGAAGGACCGCATGTTCCAGTTCGCGCCCGTCTACGTCAGCGCGGAATCCATGCGTTGGTGGCTTGGAAGGGAGTGCTTCGCGAGGCACAAGTGCATCCTCTCCACCAAAGAGGACGTCCGCGCCGAGGAGAAGGAAGACCACATCAGCGGGCACGAGTCCCATACCCTCCGGGCCGACGACGCCGACGGGCTCATGTCCACGCGGACACTAGAGGAAAACGCCCGCAAGCCCAAGGGATCGACCGCCTGGTACAACGAGCAGGTACCCCCCTTCGCCCTTTGGGTCGCCGGCAACGACGACCTCGTCGACGGCAAGAAGCTCCTCCGCAGATTTGAGCGGGGCCGCGAGCCGCACGTCAACGTGGTCCACGCCAAGGTCATCCCCGAGTATGAGCACCTCGACGTCATCTGGGCGATGGATGCCCCGGAGCAGGTATTTAGGGAGGTCCGCGAGGTGTTATGGAAGACGTGCGATGTGAGAGACGAGTGCCGCGTCCCCAAGGGATGCGAGAGCGTTGAGCGGTGGACCCCGCCGAACAAGAAGGCGAGTGTGGAGGCGGAGTCGGATGAGAGCCAGTCCAGCAGCGACGATGCTGAATAGGAGCCGAATACGATTCAGCGGGGCGGCGGTCGCACGGTACATATCATCGAGCCGAGTGCCAGGAGCATGAAAAAGTAGAGACGCGGGGGAGGGGTATTGTATTTAACAGGAGCTGCAGATATGCACGTTGGCTTCCCAGCATCGCGTCGGAGTCGAGGTGCCGGTATTGGATTATTACACAGAGGGCTTCCAAGCATAGCATACGTATGAAGTTAATGGTAATGAGTTGGGGGGGGAGTTCTTGATTTCATATGCTGCCAAAGAGATAAAACATAACAAGACTAGAAGAGATGTATGAAGCGTCAAACTACATGGAACTTCATGATGATCAGCGTTCTGAGGAGGGGGGGCCTTCCTTGGGTGAACCACCTCGTCGTAGATGAATCCACGGCAACTGTCGGCACCATAAAGATCAGTTATATCGATGTGCCAGGGCCCATCTCAACGACGGTTGGTCTTCTACCGAGCACCGTCGTCGAATGGAATCGTGCCAAGTCTAGCATCAATCGCCGCCGACCATACGCTCATGAGTTCATGCACTCCATCCATCTCGGGACCAAGCCTGTGCGAAGCATCTCACAACGAACACGGATTCGTGCTCTCACAATGCAGCATCCGACCCCTCATCGTGTGCGTACTTTTTTTGTATTCATACGGAAAATCAAACGGGCAAGGTCTCCCCTCCATCGCGTGCGTATGTTTCGTGCGACCGACAGTGTCCAGAAACATCTCCCCAGGAAACGAGGCATGCCCACTGCCACTGCCTCACTTTCCTCATTTTGCCCCCTTCCTCCTCCGTGCCCAAAAGGCGCGGAAACAAAGACAGAAACAATGTCTGTGTGAAACGCAGCAAAACCAACAAATGTAAATACAAATACAATACAATCATCAATACCAATGCCCCTCCGTGAACGCCTTAAAACACAAATAGGTTGAACCGGCTGATTGCCAAGCCAGGTATATATACGCATCGAATGCCTGGGGAAGGGGAGAAGAGAAGAGAAGATGCAGTTGCTCGTCATCATCGTCGTCATCGTCATCGCCTTGTCGTGAACACCATCCCAGTTCGCCGCAATCTCCCAGGTTACCAGAACCCAACGCCAATTCATGCAGAACAACATGGACCGGTCGTGATCATCATCATCATAAGTGGTTAGTAAGCAGTCGGTCCGAGTCTCGCGGTCCAAGGGGGAACCTCAGGATCGAGGGCCGGGCTGAAAGGCTCTGCGCGACACCTAGGCGCCAGAGACCTTTCGTGCTGTTGATGCTGCCGTCGCAGACGTGGCCGAATTGCCCACGCTGCCGACGCGACCGCTCGTCTTGCGCACTCCCTCCTTAGACCTCGGCGACTCTCCCGACCGCTTGCTGCCACGAACCTTGGTGAGAACACCGGATGCGCTGCTAACGCGATCGACATGCTTGACGCGTGATGTGCCGAGGTTTTCAACGTCGTTGCTGGCATCGTTGTCGATATACGTCTGGTACACGGTGGCGGCTGAGTGACTAACTGATCGCTTCTCGCTGCGGCCAGGCGATGCAGAAGCCTTGCGGTGCGCGCGCATCCGCATGTGCAGTTCCTCGTCCGACTCGGCGCTGTGGGTTTGCTTGTGGATTGTGATGACTTCGGCGGTGTCCTGGTGGATTCCCGTCTCTTCCTCGACCGTCGCTGTGTACGAAGTCGATCTCTGGTAGGGGTGGTGACGGTCTGCCCTGTTGGTCTTTCTGGGCTGGCCCGGTGTCGGCGCCGGGAGGTAGTCTTCTTGTACCCCAATGTTATTGCGGTCGTGGTCTACTTCGCTCAGGGGCGTCCGGTTCGAGGTACTGCGGTGGGGAGGCGTGGATGCCTGGCCGTTGCGGATCGACGTCTTTTGCATAGCACGGATGGGAGTGCTCGGCGCAGCAGCGTTAGCCGCCATCTCCTTGCGGAGCTTGCGCTCGATGCGCTCCTCGATCCACCACTCGCGGAAGATGCCCTGGTTGATGTGAAGCCAGTGCTGCTGGGGGCCGACGACCATGCCGGGACGCATGAAGCGCATGAAGGCGATGATTTCGTTGGCCGTGAAGCCGTGGCGGTAGATGAGGTACGCGCCGATGAGACAGCCAGTTCGTCCGAGGCCGGCCTTGCAGTGGACGGCGATTCCCTTCTTCTTGACGGTGATGGTCTCGTGAGCCAGTCTGATGAACTTGCGAACAGTGGTAAGGGGCGGGCAGGTGCCGTCGTCGAAAATCATGTCGAGGTGGGAGATACCCATGGCCTCGAAGAAGGACGGGGAGTAGAGGGGCGAGTTGAGACGGACGACGAGGCCAATGTTCCTCTCGGTGAAGTGCTTCAGGACGTTCTTGAAGGGCTGGGGGAGCGTCTTGTTCGCGTCCAGCTGTCCGAGCGACCTGGGGAGCGCATCGAACTCCTCGGTACCCTCAAGGACCTTGGCAACTGGGGTGTGTTGAGGTGAAGCGAAGGCCAAGAAGTGCGGCGTGATCCAGTTGAAGTCTCCGTGCTCCACCCTCTCGAACTTTTCATACTCGTCGAGGTCAAAGTTGTCCAGCGCGCAGCAGCCCTCCTCCTTGGCCTTCCAGACACCGTAGACAACATCCTGGACGGTGATGCCATAGTCGGCTTGACTGTATCCAGCGTCACGGAAGGGCATCAAGGGCGGGTCGACCTGGGCGATGGGGGCCAGGGCCAGATGCGGGGGCCAGTTCTGGATCAGGACCATGTAGCAGGCAAGCATGCAAGCGGCGTTGGCGCGACCTGAAAAGAAAGCATTAGCAAGGGAGGTCGATGGCGCGGGAACGCTGCAACATACTTCTGGGATCGGCTCTGCTCCAGAAGACGATTGGGCGATCCTTGTTTTCCTTGGCTCCGAGGACGTCGTGGAACTGCAGGGCGAAGCGGTACAGGTGGCCGATGTGCAGCGGGCCAAAGTCATGGTGAAAAGCATTGTACAGGAGGGTGTCGTCGACGGTGAAGTAGTAGGGAGCTTGGCGAGCGACGGTCTGGACGGGCGTGGGGCCTTCTGCGGCTCTCTGCGATCGCTTTCTGGGAGAAGACTGGGCGGCCTCGCCGTAGGGGAAGATGGTATCGGCCGTGGGCGGGTGAATGTACGCAGCCAGGTATAGGCGGTCTGGGAGCCACGTCAGAAGAGACACGGGAAAGAAGGCGCAATAGAGGTAGGGATGAAGCTGGGGTAAGGCAAAGCTGTAGCTGTCGGGTGATGCGCCCATGGCGGCTTGCGACGACTGAGGCGACCCGGACAGCTTGTGATAAAGATGCGACATGGTTGCGGTGACAAAGGGATGTGCATAATGCAGGTCGGGAGCGTGGGCAGAAACATACCTGGGATATACTCAATGACTTGGCCCATGTTGGGGCTCTTGGAGGAGGGTGCCATTGGGCTTGGAACTCTCTGTTTCCTCTTGATCTTCTATATCAATTGAGAACGGATGAGGATGGCAGTTGCTCCCGTGCGAGGCGGCGGCTTGATTTAGAGGTGCAAGCGCAAGCGAGTGCCTGTTTGTGAGAGGATGTGGCAGGTGCCGAAATTATCCAGAGGCGGAGGATACGATACTCCTTTGTACGCAAAGTAATGCGCGCGCGCAAGGGAAAGCAGTCTCTGGGGAAGTGGCAATGCGTGGTGGTGAGAGGTAGGAATGCTGAAATGGCCTGGGCTGAAACAATAACAACAACAGGTGTACTCTCTCTATCGGGATGGATTGGAATCGCCAAAAGAGGTTGCAAGCGCCCTGGAGGAAGGTGGGGGGGAAAAGCAACCCGATTTTTGTAGAGGAGCCAGGAGCTTCTTTGGCGATTGAGAGAGAAACGGAGTGATATCGAGTTGGGTAAAAAGAAGGTATTGCGAAGCGCAGGGAGGGACCGAACGATGGTGTTTTTGTATGGTTTGGCGTATGTTTTGCTGAAGCGGTCACAATGGGCCCTGGCCCAAAACAGCAAGGGTCAGTTGTTGTTAGCCTCGTTGCGCTGCGCTGGCTGCCGGGCTGCCAGGCCGTTGTCAAGACAACCTGCCAGGGGGGAAGCACTGGCCATTTACGACGTCCTGGCGAATTACCTGGGGCCCTTGGTCGGCCAGGAACGCCTCAGGCAAACGCACCCGTCTCCCTCCCGCCCCCAGTCATGACCCCTCTAAACCCTTTTGGGCCCTTGACGGCTGGTGACGACCGCCCGAGCGCAGACCTCCCTCCTTCTTCCCAATGAGTAAGATCATAACCGAACCCATGAGCTTCTTCTGCCTTGCATTGTTATGTTATGTGTGTGCATCGGTATTATTCCTTCACAACAATCGAGCTGCTCCGCAAAGAGATTCCAGACTTGCTTATCGGGCGGCACTGCGTCAGACATACCCGACGCCAGGGCGACCCCACGTTCGCATCCCTTCTTGTGTGGATGATGACCGCATCCATCACAAACACACGCAGCCTCTCCAATGGAGAGAGAGCAAGTCACCTTGGGGACGGTGCGGAGAGTCCTGTGCGTAGCGTTGCCGTTGCCATGCTTTGCCTAGGGGATTGATCCATTGGGGGAGGGAGTGTCACGTCAACCTAATGCCGCCATGGAAACAAGCCTGTGTGTGGAATGGCGGGGCAGTTTATTGCCGTTTTGCTTTTCCCCCCCTTCATGCCTATGATCTGGCCGCTCAATCTCACACTTTCCTTCCCTTCCCGCCAGCCATTGTGCGTTGTGGTGTTTTGTGTTCCCACTTGGTGGACTGTGCTGAACAGACATTCTGCGCCGCTCAATTACAATTGTAGAGATTTATTTTATTTTATTTTTCGTCTTCTGCCAGCTTTCCCAGTCCCCTCCTACCCTGCCTACCTGCTGAAAGCTCCCCCTCACTCCTCCACATCTTCCCCCTTCCCCTCCAAGCGCAAATCAGCCGCGCCGGAACCGCAGCCATGGCCGTCAACAACAACACCACCACCACCACCACCACCACCACTGACGATGAGTTCCCGTGCTCGCTGTGAGTTATCACATCTGGTCTCCCTTTCCCCCTTGCACCCCCTTGTGGCGCATTGTTTCTGGGCCCACCACCGGAGAGAGAAACGGATCACTAAGACACCAAGCCGCAGGACAATCGACGTCCCCTTCCCTACCCCACGCCTTGCATCCGTGGCGCACAGAGCCCTCGCCGTCGACCAGGAGCTGTCGCCGCTCGTTAGGCGAACCTTCTTCGTCGACGACGACGACTCCGCCGCCGCTGCCGAAGCCGCTTCCGTCCTCCACGTCTACTACAAGGCCACTACGAACCGCATGCTCCGCGTCGCCGTTAATGGCCTCATGGAGAGCCTCAACCTTGTCGTCGAGGTGATGGAGGAGCTTGACGTTGACGTCTTGGAGCACAACCGGGACAACCAGTGAGTTGAGTCATGTCGAGTGGGGAGGGTTGCGGATATTGAGAAGAAAAAGAAGAAAAAGAAAAAGCAAGGGAAAGGAGCGTACAGAAAAGCACCACCTGCATGCGACATGAACACGGAACGGGACGGTGCATCATACTTTTTTTATTTTCAACATTGTGATACCCTAGAATATACGGAGTACAGCCACATGATTTGTGCCGAGTTTTGTGACACCTGGGTCGATTAGTGGTTCTCGATGCTATGTGTTTGTCAGGCTTTAGTCTAGACTTGTCTCGAAGAATAGAGCCCAATACGTCCGCGTGTTGCATACGAGAGCCACTTGTGTGGCGAGATTCAAAAAGCGGGAAACTGCTGCTCGTGATCTACAAAACTCCAAATGCCCCTTTCTGCCTTGTATTATTTCGTATATCAAGCCTTTGCCGGTTGCTCCGTTTCGTCGGAAGGGCCCCAAGCCTGTAATTATGTTCGCAACTAGCCCTATACGGTCTCTCTCTGCACCGCCTTCGCATGCAGCTCCAGCTTCTTCTCGGCCTCCTCGGCTCGTTTGTTTGCGTCGGCGACTTCTTGCTTCAGCTGCTTGATGTACTCGATCGCCAGCTCGACAGTGCTGGCCTTGCTATTCGGGGCGCCGCCGGTCTTGGCCTCTTTTTCTCTCTCCTTCCTTTCTTCCGCCTCAGTTTTGCAATCCTTCGGTGGCTGAGGCAACAACGTTGCCATTTCTTGCAAGGCCGAGTTAATGCGGTTCCGGCGGCCCTGCTCAGCAATTTTGTGGGAAGTGCGTTTCGATGTGAGGTTGGTGGACAGCTCGCTGGGATACGTCACGCCGGGCACAGTGTTGCCCTCGATAATGTTCTGGTAATTGGACTTGGATGCCAACAGACGAGATGCCGTATCTTCAGCAGACATACTGCCGGGTGTTCCCGGCAGGAGCGGCTTGATGCTGGGTGATATCCTCGGTCGCAACGCGGGGGAGACGTGCACTGAGCTGACGCTGCCTCTCTTGCCCTGGGCACCTCTGGCCACAAGTTTCGGCGTTTTCCGTGCCGCTGGACCTGTCGAACCGGGAGCTAGGTTAGGGCTCGCGCTTGCTGAAGCAGCGGCAGTGGGTTTTGCGAAGGTTGGCGAAGGGAGCGGCTGGAGTGACGAGGTCCTCGCCGAGCCAGGGTCTGACAATGACTGCGTGGGCGTGGGCATGTCCAGTTTCGGGGGCTGTGGTCGTGTAGTAAAGTTAACGGACTCGGGTAGCTCGAACGACTCGATGTTATCTGACATTCCCAGGTCTTGGGGATTTGACGAAGCTGAGTTGTTCGCGCTGGAAGCGGGAAGCTTCATGAGAGAGGCCGGCGTAGCAGGAGAGGGCTTGCCTTGTACGTGAGCCGGTACCGCGGGCTGGGGGTGAAGCTGAGGCTGAGGTTGGATGAATGGCGATTTGCTTGACTGTTTCGGCTGGGGAAGGGGCGGCGGTGGCATGTCTGAGATATTCTCCGGCGACACTGACGCATTTTCCGACTCTTCACTGCTCATGAGGCCCGGCAGAGCAGTTGAAGGCAGCATCTGTTCCAGAGGGTCTTCGTTCACTTCCCGGAGAGCCTGTGAAACCATCTTGGGCGTGGCTGTAGACTTCTTACGTTGAGGCTTCGAGATGGGCGACTGTCGCACACTGCTCTTTGCCTTTGCTCTCGAGGTGTTGGTCTTGCGTGCCTTCTTTGCCAGGTCGACCCCCGGAGACTGCGTAGTCGTCTCGACTTCCATCTCGGCCGGTGAGTTGTGGGCCGAGAGCGACAACCGGCCGTCATACACGAGGCCTTGGTCGCTTTGTGCATGGAGTGCTGGTGATGTGAGAGGGCTGAAGTATGCGCTGGGAATGGCGTATCCGCCGGCTTCCATCTGAAAATGGGGATCCAATGGGGTCACTGCTGGTGAGACCAATGGGGTGAAGGACATCTTGAAAGGTCAGCTGGGAGCTCTTTTTTGGGCTCGAGGCGATGGGCATCTTACATCCTGCTGTTCCTTCATCCGCTGATATCTGCTGCCGAACATGGGGGTGTGAGCCTGCTCTGTCAAGTAAAACTGGTTGCTGGCGGGCGGCATCTCGAGACTTTGAGGTGTTGGCGGAACAGCATGTGACCGGGTGGTGTAGTATGCGACCTGCTGTTCCTGCATCTGGCGATGCTGCTGCTGCATCCGTTGCTGTTGGAGATATTGGATCTGGGCATCAATTTCCGTGATAGCATCCGTCGGCGCGGGGGGGATCATCTGGGCCGGTACGGCAGGATGTGAGGCGGCGGTTGTCATGTTGATGAGCTGCGACTGGAGGGTTGAGCTGTCATTTCCCATTACCATGGATGTGTCGGTTCCTCCCATTTGGGTGTCAAGGTGCTCGTGCCCGGCCTGGTGCATCATTCCGGAGCCATTCCCGCCCTGGTAGTCGTGGAAGTCGAAGGGCATTGTGTCGCTAAGGTTTCCCATCCCGCCCATGTCCAAAAACTGTTGAAAGTCTTCATCGTGGTTGGGTGCCAAACCCTGGTCTTGGGGGTTCCAAGAAGCGGCGTCCATCATGGCTTAACTAGGTTTCCGAGGCGCAGGGTGTCGTTAGCTCGACGGCAGGTGGTGAGGTGAGTGTGCTCGTATGCGATTTCGGGGCTCCAACAAATCCTATCGCCCAATTCAAACCAAGAGGCCGAATTGGTGTCGGTATTCCAGGTCAATAGCGACAGTCGTAGGAGAATGAATGTCAGGGTGCAGTCGATCAAACAAGGTGGGCAAATTGCGCAAAAGGTAGGGAAGACTACCTAGGACGCTTGTCGTGGGGTTCGTGTTCGAGATTGGGGAAACGCTGGTGGTGGGTGTTCAGGGCGCACAGAGGATCAGTGCCTCGCGCCGAAGTATCTCGGTGGCAGAGTCCGAACTCTCTCTCTCTCTCGCGCGCGCTCTCGTCGCGGAACAAAGAGTTTTTCTGGGCAGCTCGAGCGGACGATGTGCGAAGAGCGAGGCGACAAAGGAGTGGTGGGAGCAGGAAAACCTGCCTCTCTTGGCGGAGAGAGAGGCTGGAGGAGAGGGACAATACGGCGAAGGACGGAGAGGCAGTAGCAGTGGCAGCGGTAGCGGTAGCAAGCAGGTGACAATAATGGTGGGGGCACACATCTTCCCGAGGAGAAGTAGGAGGATGGTGGGGGTGGTGCGCACGGCCGGTGACTGGTCGACAAGCCCGTGAATACTTTTTTTCTTCTTTTTACGTATGCCGGCGGCGGATCCGCGCCTTGGAACTTTTGGTAGGAACTGTATAGAGGTAGTCTAGGTATTCCGAACTACCTACCTAGGTACTCACCTTGGACATGGTTTGAGGATTATCCCATGCCCGGGTAGCACATTCATCCTCCTTGGAAGTCCCCTGTTCGGACCTCTAATCTTTGTTTTTAATTCATTTCTTTGGACGAAGTACTTGTAGGTTTTGTCGAGGGAGCGGCTACTGGTTCGCCTTTGCTCATCGTTGCCAGCAAGATGCCACAGCAGCGCAGGCACATATCAATCATCTCATTCGAGTGCTGGAATCCCACTAAGAATCCTAGATCGTGAGCAGATTGATGTGCGGCCACCAGACATGCCCGGCCAAACCGCCCAATCTCTCTTTTTCTCAGTCCCTCGTCTGAAGCTGCATTCGATGGCTCCGTCGATGCGAAACAACTGCCCAACAAGGTTTCATATCCGGTCGCCCACCATCCGGGAACATCCGCCTTCACTTTCAACGCTGTCCAAAGCCAGAAATGTGTCAAAACCCCAAGCGGCTGGTATCCGTGTTACTTGTTACTTGGGACATCCAGTCTTGGCTAGGCCAACCTTTACCACGGGACGAAAACACTCCTCCCCACTCGCTCCCCACTCGGAGTGATTGTCGGGGAAATGGCAAGGTCGCGATGGCCGCCGGCCTTTTGGAGGGACCGTTGCCATCGCACCCAACCAACAAACCGACAAGTCCCCATTCACCAGAACGCGCGAGATACACTAGACTAGACGGAGAATAGGCGGAGGGGAAGGAGGTGCGAGATGAGAAGGAGGGAAAAACCCTTCTCCCCTCAGTGTCCTTTGCTCCCTCGGGCAGGCGCTCCGATCACTCACAGGCCTGGAGCTAACAAGATTAACTTGAGTGGAACCGGTCCGCTATCGGTAACGGCGCCGGCGCCACGCTACACATGTTTGCTGTCTCGGGTCGACCTGGGAAACGACGGTACCTAGGTAGCTGAGAGAAGAGTGGCACCGGCCGCCAAAGTCCCTGACCGCAGGCGCCCCGTTGCTTGATCGGGTCCATTTCCGACTTGACCCATAACAACTGACGGGTCCTGCAGCGCGGTTTCGCTTGCGAGGATCCGAAGGGCTAGCCACACATATAGGATGTAATTTATGGTTCCAGTTTCGATTGAGCTGCCCATTGCGAACCGCCGACTCGGACAAACGAACAATCACGGCATGCATGGGAAGTCCTTGTTGAGCCACCCAGTCATCACGAGGATCGCTCACGTTGCCGAGTTACGGCCGAAGAGTGGAGGAGTCATTGTGTGTGCATAAAGATTTGCAAAGACTTGCCTTTCCACTTGAGTGCCGATTACCTTGGCCAGCTTATTAACCAAGGAACCAAGGGATCTGGGATATCCCGGAGGAGAATCAGCTCAGCATTGAAGCAAGAGATAGCTAGCTAGAGAGCCTGTAGCGGCTCGTCAAGTACGTGTGGTAGGTGATGTGCTGCTACATGACTCAGACCCATCAGAAAACTGTGCAAAGTATAACAAGACCGCGATTACGATGGTGATATACTTGACGCAAAATCTCTTGGTGTAGGTCGTTAGGGGCTGAAGCTCAACAACATATTCCAACTGCGGGGTGAAGTGCGGCAGAAAGGAGGGGTCCATATCATGGAGAGCGAGGGACAGCTCTTATAAAATACACAAAGAACCAAGGCTATTATTCTACTGCACCCTTTCTTGTATCTCCAGGGAATGTAACCTCCTTGGCCAGCTCTACCCTAGGGAACGAAGTGGCCAAAAGAACTTTGGGCAGGGTTTTCCCGCCTTTGGTTGGCGACTTTGGTGACTTCGTTACCAGGTGGTTTGGTAGATACCCCGGATATCTCCATGGTATTCCATCAGAACCCTTATCTTGTGTTGAGTACCGAGCATGGTACCTTTACGGTGGGTTTTCTACTGTCTATGGTCACTATTATGTACCTGTGCCACCTCACGAGGGTAATCGATCCTCTGTAACAGCACACAGAGCGCCCGTCAAAGCGCTCTTGTACACGGCCAACACTCGACGAGCCATCCCCGACAGTATAAATCGAGTGCCACGAAGCAGTCAGTCAGTTGGTTTGCAACAGTTGTCGCCTCCAAGACCGGAACTGTGGATATCCAGGCTGTGGCAGTGCCTACCTTGATGAGGACCGAACAAACTCCCGCTAGCTTATTAGCATGGCCGCCGCCAAAAGTTTAATCGGCCTCATTTTCCACCCAACGGGGTGGACATGCGACAAAGAGGAAGGGCTTTCCTCGAGGCGGGAAGCCAAGCGCCGGGAGGTGACGCTTAAATTCTGCGGTGCAGGCTGGTCGATGGATCACGGCCGCATTCGGCACAGGCGTGATTCCTAGCCTCACTCTTAACCACCTGTTCGTCCCTCCACCAGCCAACAATTGGTGCGGAACTTCCCTCTGTCCGTTCGACCTGAACCTTAGGCTATGATCGATCCATAGCCACAATGTTTCGTGGACTTGTACGCTGCACCTTTCTTTCGTGAGGGTTGATCTCGGCCGCCCGCCATGCTCTCCCAGTTCGCCGGATCCGGTTTGATGGCTTCCGGGTCTGGAATTCTCCTTCGATCCGCTTGGCTCCTGCTGCGATTACATAGGCGCACTTGAGCTCAGCTCGGAGGTTGCCAGGCATTCCAGCCCTCAAAATACGACGACTCTCGCTCTCGCGTTGATGTTTCCCGGATGTTCATCACCGACACCGGAACAAACAAAGGCTGCAGCCAGAATCATCATCGTCGTCACCGTAACCGTAACCAGGGTTCGAATCGTCGGATCTTCGCGAAACGCAGGGTTGGCTGGGCGGACGTTTCGGTCATGCCAACATTACCACAGCTGCGATGTCTCTGCCACTTGGTACGAAAGCAGAATGCTGGGTTTGGTTCGCGTTGGCCATCTCCTCGGTAATCATGAGATTGTTAGCTGCGCCCTTCCGTCTTGCCAAGTTTCCCTGTGGCTGACACGATGGTGAAGCATGTCGCAGTATATCATTCGCAAGCACAAGTTCCTTAGCGACATTCCTGTGGACGACGTTCTGATGCTCATCCTCGTCGTACGTCTGTCCGTAGCCACGCATGACGCGACCCTCCCCATGGCCTCTTCCTCTTCTTCTTCCATCGTTGGGAGGCCATGACAGACAGGTTTACTGATTTACTTGGCTTGTTAGCTTACGTATACTACGGCAATCGCAGCCCTGTACAAGTACTTTGACATCTTTGCGGAAACTGACATTGATGCTCTCACCCCCGAAGAGAGTGTCGCAATCGGTCGCAAACTGGGGATCGTCAACATCCTCGCCGAAACGGCCATACAGACGACCTTGTGGGGCAACAAGTGCTGCCTACTCTTGCTGTACAACCGCCTGACGTACGTTGCCGTCCATCCGATGTTGACATGGAAGGGAAAGCTCACGAACGACAGCCTCTTCGGCCACTATCACAAGACGTTGATCATTGTCGCCACTTACACGGGGCTGGCATATCTCGCGGTCATTGTTGCATTGTATGGAGGATGGTGCCGCCCGTTCTCCGACTACATGGAACTGAATCCTGGCAACGGTCAGTCATGGCAATCGATTGGAAACCCTCGGCGCATTCAAATGCTTGCAAATGACAAAACGTGCGGTGGCAAGAGTGGCTTACATCCCATGCAGTCCAGTGTTTGACGTGGACGAATTACAACGTCCTTCAGATCACCATGAACCTCTCGACGGATCTCATCCTGCTGCTGATACCCGTTACGCTCATCATCCAGCTGAAGATGAGGATAGGAAAGTACGTGCTCCTCGATTGGCCCCGTTTGCCGCATCGCCCCTATGTTGCCTAAAAGCCGAATGTTAACTCTCGTGGCTGTGCCAGGAAGCTCCTTCTCATCTGCCTGTTTAGCATGGGCGTATTCGTCGTGAGTCCCTCCCTATACAGCACCATTTCGCCAACCTGTGCGAGCCACCCGGTTTCCTGACCGTGATCCGTCATTAGATGCTCTGCGCGATCCTGATGAAGGTCACCGTCTTCACCAACCCGTCTGACCCCGTCTGGTTCCTGTGGTCCGTTCGCGAAGTCAGCACGGCGATGCTAGTTGGCAACCTCGTCCTCGGCATGCCCATCCTCCGGTCCTTGTGGCGCTGCTTCGTCCCCGGGGCCGGCGACAGCATGGGAGACAAACCCTCAACGGCGGATTCGGGCGCTACGTCCACGGTTACAAAGAGCGGCGCAGGCGACCCCGCCGTGTTGGCGGCTTCGGAGCCGGGCGCGTTGAGGCCGGTGCCCCCGAAGAGGATGGCGATCAACAGCGTGTACACGGATGTTGATCTTTATGGCCAGGCCGGGCCGGGAGGCACGAGCCAGAAGATATGGCAGGGGCAGGAGAGTGTATGAAATCCGCCCTGAGGGGGGGTTCGATAACTGCGGCTTATGGTGTTTAATTAGCTAGCTGTACATACGCCATGTAGTCCACGAATGATGAACCGCTATATGATACATAGGTTCTCGCAAAGGACGACTAGACGCCAATCAACGGATAAGACAAACACACACTGCTCAGAAATCCCACACCGTAAGCATGCAACTGCATGGGACTATCTTTGCCGTCTGCTCGCGTGGGACGAGTGACTCAACATTGAACACAACCATCACCATAGCATGCAAGCCATTACCTCAACCGTCAACGGAAAGGGGCAGGTCAGAATGTGGACGGCGGGGAGCCCGACTTCAAGGGGTTTCTGGGAACTGAACGGCATGTACTTGAAGCTTGTATCGCTTTTTGTATAGATCAAGTCGCGGGAATGACCGGTGGCTTACTCGTCAGCGTCGTCTTGGGTAGGCATTGCATACTTCGGTCTGTTGCATTCCATCCCTCTCAAAGAAGATGGGACGTTCTTGAGAGGATGCGAGCGACATGTCCCCCGGATAACATAGTATCCGGGTTGTTGACCGGATGTCACAGCGGAACCAGCGGTCTACTCAACCTCGCCGTGACGGGATCTCATCCTTCAGTGATGTTCCCTTCCTCCGGCCGCGGCCCGTTCTTTATCTCCCATGCCGCATCGACCATCCGCTCCCAAATGGCAGCCGTGCAACAGCGACGGTGGCCGGCATATGCTTCAGTGCTCTCTCGGCATTTCACCTATCGCTCAGTAGCGTTGGTCGGCTTCGACGGGCCCGAGGGCCTGCGTCTAGACGAGCAATGGCCCGGCTGAGCACAGGCAGGGAAACGAGCCCTCTTGGATCCTAAGTCCCCCGGGGGGGGGGGGGGGGGGGGTGGACTCCACGACATATGCATTCCGCGTATCACGTTCTGGATCCGGGGCGGTCCTATGTTTCCTCTTTGGGAAATGATGAAAAGGTCTGTAAAAAGATGTCCACCTCTTGTTGCCATGATGAGACCCGGACCCGAGGCAACCACGCTTACTCTCTATTTGCCTTGACAGTACTTTCCGCTCCGCTCTTACTCGATAATAAGCATTGTTTCCCACACAGACCTCGGTCCCGTCGTGATACCAAAAATAACTGTTTCATTCCTTGCCTCTCGTCGTTGAGGACCCCCCTTGAGATCCTCTTCAGGATCCCGTAGACAAAATTGACGACTGCCCTTCTCTTGCGTCGATGGTCCCTAACTCCACGATGCTTGAGCGAAACACGGCAATGAAACCGGGGTTGGGGTTCTCATGTGAAAACACGCGAGAGGATAGAGAGAATCAATCTGAAACCAAGAAGGCTCAAGAGTTGGAGAGGACGGCAAGGGAAGCCGACCGACCCAGCGCCCCTTTGACCGTCGACGACGGCGCAGATCCATCGACAGAGCCAGAGTCTTCACAAATCATGATCTGCATAGGTTCAATCCATAAAATAAACCAGGAATCAGTCACATATGGATAATTTGACGCACGAGTTCTACCGGCCGACGTGCTGGCATACAATATCAAACTCTGCAATATCTCATCTCCTCTCTTCCGCACGAAGTGACATCGGCGGAGTGTATATAGAGAGAGAGAGAGAGAGAGAGAGAGAGAGAGAGAGAGAGAGAGACGTCCCAGTTCCGCATCAGTTTGGGGCCGATGAGAGAACACCCGCTCGTCAACAAACCCAGCCGTTCCTCTGTGGACATCTGGTTGTCATTAAATGACTCGGGAGACCGACTCACCAAGCACCAAGGACGAAGAGACAAGAGGCCCCTCCTTGGCCGGAGGCTTTCTGCTCGAATTCCAGTCTCCTCGCTCTGGTCCCGTCCCTGGTGCCCCCTTCCTGTCAAGCATCGAACAGCCGGCGTCCGCGACCGCCCGGCCCCTTCAGCCTCACCCACAATGCCCCATTTCCTCTGGAGCTTCCTACCCGAGTTCGGCCGCTGGGGTCGGCACCGCCGGGTCTCGGAGCAAGACATCCATCAGGAGCCGACGACGTCGGGCGCAAGAGACCCATCTCCCCTCGGGATCGACCGATGCCACTTCCCTCCCACCGTTCGCTGATCGACCTCACGTGGGACATGGTTTCTTCGCGACCGCGCCGTTTCAATTTCGATATGTTAAGTGCATCGCACACCACACCGGCGTCACCGGTCCTGTATCTTCAACCGACGATCGGCCGCAGAGACGCCTCGATGTTGACCCGGTGGACTGGAGAAGGCCTCACTGTAGGAGAGATACGTATCCAAGGCGGGCACGTCTCAAGGTCGCACAGGCGCACAATCATATTCGGACTCTGATGCAACCATACCCGCTTCACTAGTCTTGACTCGTCAGCCGAGGATCGGCGCAGAGACGTCTCAACGTCAACCCGGGGGGCTGGAGAGGTCGAACGACGAACCGACCCAGAGGCGCTAGCCTCCTTTAGAAGGCTTCGAAGAGAATCTAGTGCGTTTGGATCGTCAAGGAAGCAAAGGAATAAAAAAAACCACAGACGTTGCTGGCTTCGGGTCAGGCCGACGCCGGAGAGAGCGTTGCATGGCGCGGTTCACTAGCAGAAGGGAAGGAAGCCGGCAAGCGACATGATTTCTCGGGGGGGGGGGACAATGATCAATAATCTCCTTCTGCTTCTGCTGACGGCCTGGTCGATCTTCCTGACGGGTTTCCTTTTCGACGTTTCAACGAAACAATTTGGGGGCCGCCCGGTAATAACGCAGGCCTTCCGCGCTAGCCCGATGTCACGTCGGCGACGAGGCTTCTCCCTCATGGGCAGTAGGGTTTTTTTTGTTTTTTTTTAACTCTGATTATCGGGTACCGTATACACTGATTAAATACGACCACCCCCACTTTTGTGTCTAACGATAGAGGGTATAGCGGCCGCTGAGGATAGACTAGCGTGCTGGCAGAAACAGAGATTAGATACTGGCAAAAGTAGGGACTAGCCACGTGTCGCATACGTCAGCAGGAAGTTTGGGTGGAAGCCTGGCTGGCTGGGTAAGTGGGCCGGTTGACCGCCTTCAAAAAGGGGCTTAGCGTGAGTAGCAGCCGCAATACCCCTTACCCTTAGCCTCGAGAGTGGAGGTGGTCGTAATTAACCAGTGTATACGGTACTCAACTCGTGTTCTCTGCACTTCCCACCCACTCTTCTCTCGTGGTACTTGGACGCTCAGTCTCACGCGACGGTCAGTCTTCACTAGAATACGACGTAACGGTGGTGCGGTAGCATGTCTCAGTCCTGCTGTCGTACTTTACCCATCGGGAGGTTTTATCTACTGGGATTGCCTGTTCGCAACCCGGGACCCAGGTACGTATAATGATAATAATAATAAAATAACACACAAGTCCGTAGAAATGAGACACTCCAACGTGAACCCCGTTTGTCAGATCACTGAGTCGTCTGCTGCCCATCCCGGCGGAGTTAATTATGTCGATCATCGGCGTACGGATAATTCAATCAAACACTACCTCAACGCCGGCGACGAGGGCTGATTCTGGAAAATGGCCGGCTCTGCTCGCGAACCCTCCCTCCCCCCTCGGCAGTGTCTACTGCGCGGCGCGCGCGCGCCCTCAAATTGCTGGTAGACTTTGCAACGAGGGTCAGTCGCTAGTACAGAGGCTAGCTCCGCCCGTCATTTGCCTCCCGTGTCGCGAACAAGGCACAGTCCACAACCGGGACGGTTTCGCGAAATGAAAAAAGGAGTGAAAAGTAAGATTCCCAGATAGGATTGTACTGGGCGCAGGCTGCAGAAGGACAATAATCTCCTCTTTGCCTGACCGGTCAGCCCGGGGGGGGGGGGGGGGGGGATTCCTCGTGTAGAATTCGCTTGGCCTGCATGCTTGTTCTGTCACGGTCCGGTTCGCCGCCGTGACGGTTCCAGCAGCATACATGATGCGCCAAGAAGGCCAGCGCCGTGCCGTTGACAAAACTGCGCCTCACACCGAAGACGGGCAGCCAGTCCCCTTCAAGAACATGCTGTGTGGATGAGTAAATCGTTAGATGAGCTCCCGTAAGCCTCTCAGTCGCTCCCCCCTTCCTCCTCCCCCCCGCAACGCGCTCCTGCCGATGCTTACGGCGGGCGGGCTTGGTCTTCCTTCCCCAGGCCTGCAAGACCTTCGGAGAGAAAAAGTGACCTGTCGTGGCTTTACTTGTTGGGCCCTCGACCCACCTGAGCAGTTAACCGGACAGGCTCCTTCTCCCACGTCTGCCTGCCCTCTTGCCCTCTTGAGGTCTAGACTTCCCTTGGCGGCGGGTCATGTTGAGGAAGAAACGGGGCCGGATCGGGCTGGAAGTCGGGGACATGTCTGGTTCCTTGTGAGTGATTCCACTATTGACGCGAGTTCGGGACAAGACTTTTGAACCATGACAGCATACGGAGACGGGTAGGAGAGCCCCCACCCTCCCCCAGCCTAGCGAGGGGGAAGACATGGTGCGACATACACACGGGACAGTGTGCATTATCTTGGTACGCAACGGATGGCGTGTACCTGCGGTGCCAAGATCTGCCTCGATCACCCCTCAGCATTTGCCGACCAACCACGACCAAGTCGGGCAGCCCTCATAGACACTTGAGAAGATTTATGCGTGCATCGAGGGCATGCAGCAGCATCCTGCCGGGAGGTCCAAGGATGTGACCAAATTTGCATCTCCGCGTGGGTGGGGGCATGCCGTGTACGATGGAAGGCATGTCAGACCAACCTGCTGCTGCGTCGAGACCAACTTCTGTTGCGCAGCTTGTAGAGGAGTGATGATGCTCGGGCCGGGTCGACAATGGGTGTAGGGTTCCCGTGCCCGACCCGGGGACTTGGTCTGAAAGTGATGAGACGACCCATCATTTCGCGAAATTTCAGGCAAGAGTGTCAAATATGGTTTTGAACAGGTGGTTGTATCTTGGTCGAACCATACGACGTCGTCCTTAGGGAGACTTATATGATCGAGGGTGCAAAGTCGGCTCGGTACCAGTGCAGGGAATACGAGGACAGCATCTGCCCATGTGGTTGAACAGTGGTCTCCACATTGCTTTCGCCATCTGGTTCGGAACTTATGAGAGCGTCACGTCTGAAGACCCGTCAACTAACCACAAATCGTTTTGCAGGGGGGGCGGTAAATGGCATCTCCAGTTGTTGCTAATCTCCTCAGTAAGCTCCGACAGACAGAGCAGGGACCAGTCTGGCATAGGTACCTTGTTACGTACGTAGTAGTACACGTACTCCCCATTTGTGTCTTCTTGGAAGGTGGAGGATGGTGGAGGATGGACCAGGCGAGTGAACCGGCAAGTCTTTTGTTGTCGAGAATCTCACGAGGGGGATGACAGGGGCAGCGAGGTGACTGGTAGTGGAGTTGGTGGAGAAGACGGACGTGGCCCCTTGGTGAGTGTATCGGTACTACTACGTACAGGGTGACAGGGGTAAGTAAAATACCCCTATGATGTTACCCCCCATAACCGACATCATGATAGAGGGGGAATATTCACCAAAAGTGAAGCTCTGCAGGAGGGGGGTGGACGTTAGTTACCTAACCGGGGTATTTAACTTCGGCCTGGTACCCTTGTACATTGTGCACTACTGTACTAGTAGGTATGTGCACTACTAAGCCCCGAGTCCTTCAGATAATTTGACCAGGATACCCTAGGGTTGCCGGATAAGGAACATACCCTGGAAAAATAAAGGGGCACTTGTCATTTGCCGCTGCACTTGATTTCATCATGATTGATAAGGTTTACTCAACTTCGAGCGCACTGTGCGTCGGCGTCTACACTAATCTTGCGGCCCAATGAGAGGTCGCCTGTAGTTGCTGCCCTTTATTTCATCACCTCTGACCTGTCATCGCCGGCTAGGACAGCTACCGTTTGAGTTTTGCAGTCGGTCGGGTGCATGTTTCTGCTGCAGTTTTGTGTCACGATAGTAGTAGTAGTACTGCATTTCTTCCACAACGTCGTCTCCTTGCGGTCGACGGGACAACAACAACGCCTGCCTGTTGGCTACCTACCGAAAGGTTGCAATGCAATGAATCGCAAATGTGTGCTCGCAGGGAGGCCATGTGGGGTGGTACTCGGACCGGGTAGCGGAGGGCGGCTCCTTGATTGGCACGCGGCCCGTTCGGAGAGAGGGCTCGAGATCGAAGCACAAAGGCGCCATGACTTGCTTTGGTGTGGGGGCCATGCCAGTAATGCGGATACTGAGCGGGCATATGGAGTTCTATACCGTGACGAGCAATGATGACAGGCACAAGCGTGGACGTCGAGATGTGTCGTCAAGCTGCTGAGGGAATGCGCGCGGCTCCGGGTCCAAAGTGCAAGGAGGTGGAGTGAAAGGAAGGGGGGGCGGCAAAGGTGTGAGTTGATCGGATACCGTTGGAGTGGGTGTTGACACCGGACGGACGGCTGAGAGACAGCCGCTAATGGATTTCTTCAAGGTGTGACCTGGATTCTCGAAAAGCAACGCGTCGGTAGTGGCCGTTGAGCGTCGCATTAGCGTTTTGTTGTTGGTACCTACTCCCTAAGGGTAGTGTTGTCTTTGGTGTCGTTCTGGTGGTGGTGTGGTGTGTGTGTGTGTGTGTGTGTGTGTGTGTGTGTATCGGGAGGCTGGCCCGATGGGGTTAGTCTCCTGTCATATCCGCATGTAGGCAACCTCCCGAAAACTGCTGGTCGCCCGGTGCTAGACCTGCTCGGTCGGCGTCCTTAGTGCTCTCCCATACACCTATACCTGTATGAGCGGTTCTCCCCTTCGAATTATGGGGCATGTGCCTCGCTCAACAGCCTGTGA
This sequence comes from Colletotrichum graminicola M1.001, assembly GCF_000149035.1. Lineage (NCBI taxonomy): Eukaryota > Fungi > Ascomycota > Sordariomycetes > Glomerellales > Glomerellaceae > Colletotrichum > Colletotrichum graminicola. The sequence continues at coordinate 537,142 of NW_007361018.1, read as the reverse complement.
GCGCGCTTTCTTTCCATGGTTTGCATTACCCTCCACGGCGGTACGATATCCCAAAAGTAGTGTAAGAGAAGCTGCAAGGGCGGGATACCAGTAAACCCCTGGTGCATCTTGGCAAGACGCAACAGACCACGCGGCTATACATACCATCGCTGATGATAAGTGATGGCAAAGTCAGCCCTTCCTTGTCCCCAGTGGCCCAGTCAGTCAGGGTACGGAGTACTGATGCCCAGGAATGCATACAGGTACATACATGCTTGCAGCCATCTTGTCGCTCATAGGCGAACATCCGATCGACGGCATGCCTTGCCAGTTGGTGTCACGGAAACAATCCTGGAGCTTCCTTGTTGAGCTTCTCCCGACGGCCTTACCATACTTCCCAAGCCTCGTTCAGGCAGTCCCGGCCATCTGGCTTGCTCACCGAACGCCCCCTTCAAGCTTAGCCGACCATGCTGTAGGTAGCCCAGACCAGGAGGCGCGCAGTAGGGCCAGAGTTCGCATTCCACTCTCTGTTATCGAGTATCCACAGTCAGGTGTTGGAATTAGTCTGGCCGTACAAGGCAGGCCGTACATCGACCGTCGACGTCACAGCATACACCATTGACTAATGGTCATGTCATGCATGTCAATTAGAACGAGAGCCGGGCTGCTTCTGCGCTGGCAACAATCCAGTACTAACCACTCCCAATCCCTTCACCCTTTCGCAAGGATAGTCTGCCTCACCGTATCGTGATACGGCCTTGGATCTCCATGATACCGTTGCGGACCTGCCGCCCCGAGTGGCACCGGGTCCTTAACTTCCCCCCAAGAGGCCATTGCCCCTGGTCCAATACCGGGCTCTCAGCTACCTGCGTGCCTACGAAGTAGCCGGCCAACGACCAGACCCTCTTTTATGTTTTAGCTAATGTCAGTGCACGCACTCATATATGTACATAGTATTTTGTGATATATTCTCTGATATTGGTGTAAACAAGCCTCGTCATGTCATAAAGTGACCTGAGCACCTGGTTCAGATTCAATTCATAGGTCGGAGGCAGCAACCCCCCTGGCGCGAAACACAGGAAAAAAGGGACAAGGAAAGTCAATCATCTCTCTCCACCCGCGCGACCTGGCTGCCGCCCCTCTTCCCCGGCCGCTTCTCGTCGCCCAACATGATCGCTTGTGAGATTCAAAACCTCTCTGCCAGGTTGAAGTGGAGCACGTCAGTGTAAATTTTGTTTGCCGTGCAGGAATGCGTTTTCCCATTCAAACTACCCCGTGTCAAAGAGCGCTAGCTGGTGTGCGAGTGAACCAAGATTGGCCAAGATGAAATCTGTCTAGGAGACCGCAATATCGGTAAAGGCAGTTGCTTGAGCGTTCCAAAGCTCAAGCTGACGAACTCAATAGTCCAGTCTTCAGATTTTGAGATAACGAATTTCACTGAGAGAGAGGCAGTTGCGGAACATGCCGAGAGCAGTCGTCGGTTTGGCAACAAATACGTACAAGCCGATACCCATTCGGGCAAGTGCATGCATCTGTGCGCCCGTTGCGATATTTCCAGAAGAGTTTCCGATGGCTGCACGACCCTGCGATTCCGGCGCCCAAGTTTGATTTTGCGCCGTTGGCCTTCGCTTCGGGCGACATTCCTGCTAAGATTCCGGTGTCGTTTCGTGTGGTTGGATGAGGTGCCTATTTGGCTCTTGGTTGCTACCTGGCTCGTCTTGTAGATGCAACTCCGGGATCGATAACAGATAGTGTGTTAGCCCCTTCGAAGTTGGGAATTCTTAAGAGTATCACAGCCGAGCTGCAATTCTAGACGAAATGTGACGACTCCAAGGCCGGGCGTGGGTTCAGCGATGCCAGTGCGTAGCACCTCAGATATCTCCTGGCCCCGAGGCTGATCAAACAGTCACTGTTCTTCAGTTTGTTCGTTCTGCGCCCCGGATCATGCAGAGTGTGGAAAGGATTACCTACCCTTTCGAACCTGGCACGATGTCAACCCAGGAACAAGGGTCAAGCAAAGGTCTAACATGAGCTGCACTCCGTCACGGGATGATAGATGATGATTGCGGCGGTACTCCATGCATTCGCCCGTGGAATATGCCGACGGACCAACGGCCGCTTCGAAACGAGTGCATCTCAGCCAAAGTAGAACATATGAGCATATACCACACGAAACCCGTCAGACTGATGCGTGACGCGCAAGACAAGGCATGTAACAAGTTCAGTGTACAGCTTGTAGTTGGCGACCTTCCCTGAATAGGCTCCCACAACGTCTCCCGGCGGGTGGATTACCCTATTTGACAAGTGCTTAGTCAACTTTGCTCCGTCTGCCGAGCAATCCTCGAAAATGCACTAGAAAATAACGCATTTGTTGTGACCGACGCTGGGTGCTATGATATGATGGTCAAGACAGGCATGAGTGTATTGCGGGGTGGTCTGCGAAGGGGGGGGGGGGGGTGAGAGGTGTGCCGTGTGGGTGGCTATCCATGAATTGAGGGACATGGCACGTCGGCGCCCGAGCAAGGGTCTTGCAGCTTGGGTTGTCGCTAGGGCCGCGGAGGTGCGGGAGACTTTCCTGCCGCATTGCGCAGTGTCTCTATGCCAGGCACAGTTGTATATGTGCCTCATAGGATGGCTCAGGACCTGCAGCGATGGGGCAAAAGTTTCGAGGGCGGCGAGATGTGGGTTGAAAATTCTGCGTTCTGGACCAACGCATCATCGAATGGACTTTTGTCTGCCAGGCCAGGCAATCAGCCCGAGTCAGCACAACCCAGCTATGAAATACAAACGCCTTTCGCGTTACTGACAGCGCCCTTGTCTCAACACGCTGGTTGGCCGAGACAAGCGACGAGAAGCACGACCCTAACTTTGTTGCCATGCGGTGTTCCTCCAGTGGCCTGGGTGGCTGCCACTCGATCTACAGAGCAAGGGCTTTTGTATGGGCAACCGAACGAGGCCAACGGACCATTCACGTCGCTGCAATCGTTTTGTGAGCGCTGAGAGGTTCGGTGACCATGCGCCACGCAACCACTCAGAGGCCTCTGCACTAGTGCGTGGCACCGTCACCCTGTCACTGAAGGCCATCGCGCCGTGATGACTGTGTCTGTTTCTAGTTTGAAGCTGTGGAGCTGCCTGGCTTGAAGGGATGATGCGATGACTTTGATATTCTCGTTGGCTGGAAAGGAGTGACAAAATCAAGTACAATCGGCGACTGTGACCCGCAAGACGATCAACTGGCCAGGATGACTCTAGAATCCGAAATGGCGGCCGACCAAGATAGCGCCCCGGGGTTATGTTCTCTGTCGGCAGGGTCCTTGACGCCAATCTATCCGGCTTTCCATGGCCCACGGCCTGGGTAAATTGAGATTGAAAGCGGCTGGCAAGATGAACCGGTGAAGCCACGCTTTTTGGTTGGTTAGTGGTGTTCATGGGCTTGGTGTCCACAAAGCATTGTCAGCGCCGGTGCTGCTGGCAGGGGAATATCTTGGTTCTCACCTGATCAAAGATCCTCGGGCTTCAGTGGTTGGAATTGCGAACAAAGTGGTGTTAGCTTCGCCGTTGATCTACAGGGCGCCGTTCCACACGCCACATAATAAGTCGATATCGAAATTGACAAGTCGACGCTAGGCTCAATGGCATCACCGGTCTACGACGCTGGAGAGTCATAGGCTTGCTTCCATTGTTGCTTTTGCGTGCATCTCCCCAACGGCCACTCATTACTTCGATCCCAATAGTCGCGGGGTCGAAGAATCCAGTTTGCCTCCTTACTTCATACAAAGCTACGCAAACAACAGAACGACCGGAGTAATTTCAGCCCTAAGTCCGGTCCGTTCCTCGGTCTCGATGTGTCACGGCAGTGCCGATCCAGGGTCAGGTGCAGTGTCGGCATCTCAAAATAGGTGTGACCATGTCGACATTATCCACAGGCGTCGAATGCGCAAACAATGCTGAGCGCAATGTTCAGCCACCGCGGCAGACCACCATGGCAAAGAGCCAAACCTGTTGTTGCGCGTTGTTTTGGTCGCGGCGCAGAGTCCGACAGAGGGCTTGATGAACTCAGCGGCGCAGCAGGGCGAGGAGCCAATTGCGACGGCTGTTCTTAGTATCCCGCCTGTGCGCCTCGAGACGCTCGCACGCCCTCTGCACCTTTCCAGCGTCACCAGAAGGCTGGAATGCCTTGAGCCTCAGTCCAGCCACGCGGGTTTGGCAACGGCTCATCCGCCTTAAACATTGGACCGGGCACCAAGCACTAGGTTTAGGTAGCCGCCAGAGTAGGTAGCTGTGGTGAGTCATTGTGCTCCATGGCGGTGCCAGATCACTCATGTGCCGAAAAGGGTTGCCGCCGACTCAGCCGCTTTTCAAAGTAGCCGGAAGAAACTGCAGCCGAACCACGACCATCAACAGGCTGCACCCCCCCCCCCCCCCCCCCTCTCCGGCACCGTGACGTTCGAGGCTAGGGTGAGACCTGCGGATGCAGTGTAACCATGGAGACGTCGATAAGAGACATTTTGCTAACAATATCTCATCCGGGGTGCTGTGCCGAGAGGGCGGGCGATGACGGATGGCGGGAGGAGGCAAGAAATCTTTGCCAACTGGCGGTCGGTGGTGCATGCATCGGATGCGCAGGACTGCATTGATGCCAGGCTCTTCCTCGTCAAGCCCCAGGGCTTGAACGAGTGGTAGAGGCTGAGCCGAGGGCAAGCTGTCACTTGATTGGGTCAGCGGGAGGCCTTCGACAACCAAGCGTAATGCGCTCAGTTTGGAGAGTCTTGACGAGGCATCTGTTGAATGATGGTCTCGGGAGAGTAGTGTTGCCAGAGGGAGAGAGCTTGAAGGGAGGTCAATCTTGGATCGAGGCCGAAGATTGGGCAAAGCAGTTGAGTCGAGTGAGGGATAAGGAAAGAGAGAGAGAAAGAGAGTGAGGGCGGCACGGCGGCAAGAGGCTCACGGTCAATGGCGGAAGGTACGTATCCCGACATTGGGGAAGGTGCCCCTCGTCTGGTCACGCCCATCGATGATCGGCCTACCTACCTGTACATACGTAAGATATGCCAATGGCTTCGAACAGACTCCCGGGCTAAGGCTAAGTGGCCGAATTGGTGCGGTTCTTTCTCAATCCAGACGGGCTTTGTCCTGTTCTAGTTCATCACGGGTAACCAAAGCGAAGGCCAGGTACTGGCTCCTTTGGAGATTACGTTTTGGTTATGGCAACGCGGTAGGATGATGGTAAGCATAGACTGGGTGGGTGGGTGTAGGCAGGCAGGCAGTCAGTCAGGGGCAGCCTGCGCTGTGCCCCTCGTGTGATGAAGTGCATCGGTGAATGAAGGACTGTGGAAGCACATTGCCAGCCAGCCTAGCCATCATGGCGTTCCATCAGAAGTGACCGGCAATGATTTCCGGACGCACGAGTAGGCAATTCCTAACAGCAGTGTTATATACGAGCGTATTGGACAGGATAGACCGTGCATAGGTCCACTGAATATCCGTACCTATTCGTAAATACCTATACCTAGGTAGATAAACTACCTAGATAGTTTACACTAGCTACCTACCCAGCAGACGACCCTCGCTGAGGCCGACCTGCGGCCCTTACTGGGCGGGCGAGTGTCTTTCCATACCGGTGGGGCCATGCGAGAGGCCACCTACCTTTTCAGGGATTCTCGACTACATGTGGAATCCACACAACAACACAACCCAGTGTCGGGTAAATCGAGGACCATCAATGTGGGTTCTTCCTACCACCCCACCCCGCCTTCCATCACACTTGTACGGATACGCCCCTCCATGTTCCGTTTTCTGGCGTGCCCCTCTCTCGCTGTTTCTTCTTCCCGGCCCCTGGCCCGTATCCATATGCCCCACACCACCACTAGGTACAGGTAGGTAGTTACTTACCTATTGCTTACTCCTCCGTCCTCCTAGACCAGAGTACGAATGGTGTACGGAGTAGAACTTCGTCCGTGGAACCCAACAGCATCCTTCCGTCAATCTGTGCCTCTTTGCCATCCTTTAGGGCCGCGTCCATGGATCCCTCAATTTTCACTAACTTCTGCACCCCTGTCAGGGACTCTCTCGCCTCCCCAATAGGACCCGCGGAACTCGATGCATCGCCTCACGCAATGCACTGCGAGAGCTCCATTCTAGGGTCGCGACCCGAAGAAGGCCATCGGGACTTTCCTACAGAGACACCCTTCATCGTCAACCGCATTGTATCGCATCCCCAATTGGCCCCTGTCCATCCCCAACAGCCCATGTTAATCCCAGAGCAGGCCGACCCATCACCGTGCGCCAGTACCCGTTCCCGACTCCTTCCTGGCCCGTCGAGTGTCGTCGTACCAGCATCTATGGCCTGGACCCCCGGGGCTGGCGTCGTGACTGGTTAAACCACAAGACTGCACGCTACCTGGGAGAACCAGCAGAGAGACGGAGGAAACAGCCGCTCCCAGGTATGCGCAGCGAGCGGCCTTTGCCCGACGTACCACCCAGCCCACGCATCGTTGTACATAATGGCGTCCCACCCACCTCCTTCCAGCCTCCGCCTCCTCTTGATCGATTCCGGGCTTCTTTGTTGTTGTTGTTACTCGAGTCTCTCCTTGATACCACGAGTTGCTGTTGTTGCGGTACTGCGACCCGCCTTATCAGCTCCATCCACGGATCATGACGCTATCAACATAGCCAGAAGTCGCCCTCCCTGCTCTGCAGCATCACACACACTTCTCGCCGACTCACCAGCCTACTAACACGCCGCCATCCTGCTCGAGACAGCCGAGCATAGTCAAATCTTTTCCAGATCCGAGTAGCCACGATTCTTGTACTTCAGCAGGACTGAGATCTTCTCTTCATCAGAGACCGGAAAGCATCTCCTCCCCCCTTTTCAAACTTGAGCACCCTCACCAAAGGGCCTTTTGTTCTCTCCAACTCTTTCGCGACGACGCTCCGCTGCAGCAAAGCATTTCAACAACATTCCGGCAATACTCAAGTCAATAGACGGTCCGCGTAGAGCAAGACCGAACTATTGATCATCGATCACCAGTCACCTGATACTACTTCAGTGCCCGGGGTGCCTTGGACGTGACCGACATCAACAACAACAGTGTGTGTTTGAAAGGCATCTCCGACCATGGCCAACGAAACTCTTAGGGGAAGATGTTTTGCCCCGTTCTATGACGTGAACCTGTTTCCTAGCGATGAAGGGTGTAAGTCTCCAGCCACGTCGTAGTTGTGGGCGGAGTTGTTGACGGTACGCAGTTATCGACGGCCGGCTATGCCAAAATCTCTCGGAGACTGTGCGATGTTGCTTGCCGTGCCCTCTCGCTGATTGGGTCTACCCCCCAGAATTCAACACCATGACAACGGCCGTCAACTGGGTCTGCGTCGCCAGCGCAGCATGCTCTCTCTTTCTTTTGTTATCATGGGCTTGCTTGCCCGTGGAAAAAACCTACAGACATTACTTGAGCATCTGCTTGACAATGGCAGTGCTTATTATGAATGTAAGTCGCTCAGACCCAGCACCCTGCTACTTGCGACTGACCCTGCCAGCTTGGCTTCATTGTTCCGCTTGCTGATCAGCCGGAACAATGTTACAATGAGATCACCCCCCACAGCATGAAGTCCAGCAAGGTCTGTGGCGCTTCTGGCGCCCTCCTCCTGCTTGGTGGCTGGGCCGGTGTCATGTGGGTCTTCCTGCGATCGTTGTCTCTGCATCTGCAGATCTGCTGGCAAGTCGTCGTGGGCCGGACCTTCATGATCTTTGCACAAGCCACGGGTTGGGGCATTCCCTTGATTGGCATTGTCGTCGCTCTCGTCTTCAGCGGCGTGTCGTTCCGCTTCGGTGCAACCTGCCACATCAACCACAAAAACAGCCTTGCGGATTTTTGGATTCCTCTTCTGGTCTTCGCTGGACTCACAGTCATCATCCAGTTCGCCACCTTTGGATACTGCATCAAGGTTTACCTGGCCTCTCTTGCTGACAACAGCGCAACGACTGAAGGATCAAGCCTCCCCACTTACGCCGGCAGCGTCAACACCATGAGCCCCCGCCAGGCGTATCGACGAGTACAGCGCGTCATCCAGCTCCAATGGAGAGGTATCGCTATTGTTCTTATCATTGTTACCGACGTCATCTTCTTCTCGCTTGTGTTTGTCTTCCAAGACAACACTGTCCAGGCAGTGCATAACGACCAGAGTATTGCCCAGGATTGGGTCCTGTGCCTCATCGGCGCAAAGGGCGATCGAACCCAGTGCTACGACAAGGCCAAGTCGCTGGTTGTCAACGAGGCAACCATCACAGCCGTCTTGGTCCTCCTCTCGGTAAGAACCGTCCCGTGCCCTACTTGCCGTACGTGAATGGCCCGCTGACTTGTCTCAAGATGAACGGCATCTGGCTACTCTTCCTACTGGGCCGCTGGGCCATGGTCCTCGGTTGGATAGACCTATTCTCTTCCTGCGGCAGAAGCAAGAAGGAGTTCGTATCGGTGGATGCCCGATACGATGTGAAAAAAGATACCCGTGCGTACGAGATGCTATCGAAAGACTCGAACGCTGTTATAACACCCATCACCCCAGTCAAATCACCGATAGCGAGTCCCAGCAGCGGACGAAGAACACCCGATTACTTTGGGCCAACGGCTCGCTACCAGCCGCCGATGCGGTCTTTCTCAAGCCCTCGACCGCCGCAAACACCGCCAGCCTGGGACGCTCAAGCGACTTACGCCCGGCCCGAATCACGACCCCGAGGGGAGGGGCTTGAAGACATGAACCCACTCGGGATGAACAGGATATAAATCAGACGACATGTTCGTTAATGATGGAACGAAGATTAAAATTAAAAGTAAAAGAAAGATCAAAGAAACAAGATGGGGGGGCAGAGGAAACGTGTAATTCAGGCTTCGGCTTCAAAGCATACTTTCCGTCTCCCCCGACTACCCAAATACAAGCGCATGTTCGGCCGAATCAATCAGACAGCGCGTGCTGATGGTCAAATGCCAAATAGTGTATCCATAAGAAAATGTTGTAATGTGGGGGAACTATCAGCGTATATAGTGGGTGGGGGAACCAATGTAATATCAGCGTCGGCGTCCGGACTTTATTAAGCAGCGAAGGAATGCAAATGGTTGCCTACCCCCACAGATGACGGGTGTCGGTGGCAGGGGGCCTATTCAATTCGTAGGCCCCGGCGCACCCGGGCGGGAGAGGGACGGGAACAGCGGAGCGAATCACGATGGATGGATATGTAGAAGCAGTCGAGAGCCCGAAGAATACAGTCACGCGACACATCAAATGCACGATGGCCGTATCAAATACCAGATTGCATGACGACCTGCCAAATAGGCGGAAGCAACGGGGAACTGCCGAGCAAGGATTGGTGAGTCTCCGGTGGGATTAGCTTGTCCGGAACATGCGGAATGGATGGGTTCGTGAATGGCGCGAGGATCGGGGTGAGACCAGTACACATCAGCAATGGGATGAGGCGGCGTCCATTGAGCAAGCGCCATGTCATGAATTCCATGGCTTCCGCTCCGGCTTCTTCGGAGACGAGGATTTTGGCTTAATAAAGTAACTATTAAGAATTATATACTATTACCCCTTATTAGTAAGATCCTTAACTATTTAGTAAAAGTAACCTCCGTATGCCTGGATTATAAGTAGATGGCGCTTCCGAATGAGAGTGAGTTGATGGCTGACGCCCGTCTTAACACTCCATTCACGAGTCTCCTAGACGGTCCACCCATCTTAAGACCTTACTTGATATAAGGGCGCAACAACGAAACGAGAAAACGCTAGTTCCTCAATCTTGGTCGTCCGAGAGCCTGGGGGTGAGGCTGACATCACACTCGGCCGATAATAGTAAGGCGGACCGGAACAACGGCCCTGAGAGCGAGGCCAGCGGGTTCTGCTCGAGAATTGTATCCAAACAAGACTGGACGGGGACTGAGGTACGTATCGGGGACGACGACAGGGCAGGGAGAAATATACTAATCACAAGAGAGGGAAGGGCCCTGAGCCGGAGTTTCAGTAATGCCGCTGCCCGGTATCTTCCACAAGCTCTACCCCGGCTCGCCGGCCAGGGTTTGGCGCTGGAGCTCAGGACGTCCCCAGTATGGAGCACGGATTGATGACATCGAGCAACCGAGCACTCGACCAGCCAGAGGCGGTGTCTACGTCCCGAGCATAGACGAATCTGCGACAACTGATCATGGAGCCTCCACCGGCCTCCTCTTCCGCAAGAGATCACCTTCACAACCACAAACAACACACTCGAGCTTAATTAGAAGGCGAACCTGCCACGCCGGCTTTGTCAACCTCTCACACTTCAGAATGTTCCTTATTCTGGCCCTCGTCTTCCTGGGCGGCTACGTCCACTACCTCTGGAGAGCTGAAGCCGCCCTTGGGGTAGCGTGGGTGCCCGACCCGGATGCCAAGCTGTTCGAACAGCGGCCTCTGCTGCCTCCGCTCAAGGAGACCAGTATCGTCACCTACACGCTGCCGCTGCACACAAAGGGCCGCGACATCGTCGACGAGAAAGGCCGCCGCTTCAAGCTCTTGTCCGTCAATTGGTACGGCGCCAGCGACGAATTGAACATCCCCAGCGGTCTCGATATCCAGCACCGCGACGTGATCGCGCAGACCATCCGCGGCCTGGGCTTCAACAGCGTGCGGCTGCCCTACAGCGACGAAATGGTCATAACCGACCCGCCCATACCCGCCGAGCTGCTCACCGCAAACCCGGACCTCATCGGGTTGAAAGCCCTCGACATCTTCGAGGCCTGCGTGACGGCATTGACCGATGCGGGCATCGCTGTTATCGTCAACAACCACATCACCCACTCGACGTGGTGCTGCGGCGCCGACCCTTGCGATGCCCACTGGGCCAACGACCACCTCGGCCCGCTGTGCCGCATCAAGCAGACCGAGGAGGACTGGATCCAGCACTGGGAAACCATCATGCTCCGCTTCGTCGACAACCCCCGTGTCATTGGCGTCGACCTGCGCAACGAGGTGCGCGGCGTCTGGGGCTCGATGACTTGGGACAAGTGGGCCACGGCGGCCGAGAAAGCCGGCAACCGGCTCCTAGAGATGAACAAGGACTGGCTGATCATCGTCGGCGGCACGGAATCCGGCAACGACCTCACCGGGGTCGCCAAGCGGCCCGTCGTCCTCACTGTCCCGGACCGTGTCGTGTACTCGGCGCACGTCTACGCCTGGTCCGGCTGGGGAAGCCTTGAAGGGCGCTACTCAAAGCGCGGCTACACGTCATTTGTCAACTCCATGAGGCACAACTGGGCCTACCTGGTCGAGGGCGATCAGGCGCCCGTGTGGGTGGGCGAGTTCGGCGCGCCCCACCACCCTAGCATCGGCGACGCGAACTACTGGAACAACCTGCTGCGGTACCTTAAGGTTATTGACGCCGACTTTGGCTACTGGGCCGTCAACCCGCGCAAACCAAAGGATAACGTGAAGGAGACGTATTCCCTGGTCGAGGACGACTGGGTCACGCCTGTACTGGACTACCGGATGAGGGACATGGTCGAGATCATGAGGGCTTAGTGTGCTCCGCAGTTCTGGCTGGACTACGTTCGAGGCGGCGGTTGGTGTTTGTCCAAGTCACGAACCGAGGAGCTTTTGGCAAGTGTGTGTATTTGACATGGAAGAGAGGGCGTCCAAACGGCGTTAGTGTGTTTCGGTTCTCCTCAACAGGCATTGCGTTTTGCGTGCCAGCTTCGGATACCCGGCTTTGGTCAGGCACGAGCTAGACGGTCACTGACGATTATGCCAAAAATTGACGAGAGGTTATCATTATGAGCTTTGATACAAGGCAATTGACTTCGTGGCCCTGTGTTTACCGGATGAGTTGCTGCCTGCGTCAGAGCAACACCTTTTTTTATGACGATCACAGACCCAAGACGATGAACTTAAAAGCTCAGGCACTCATGGCTGGGACGAAGCAAAATGCATCGTGCAGAGATGGATAGCACTGGATCAACATCAAACTCGTCCATGCGCTTTAGTGAGGTCCCCGAACATATCGTAGCCTTACCCCCCTCCCCCCATCGACGGGAATGTTTCCTCGTCCGCCTCGATTGCCCCCACAAGCGGGTTTTGCTGAAACAGTCGACCCCTCTTCTCCAGATATGTACATGGATGCGTTGAGCAAGGTCCACCCAGCAAAGCAAACTGAAGGTCAAGCTTGCAGTACCGGTACCTCTCCGGACTCGTATCGATAAAAGCAACTGCCGACAGCTTATCGATAAGGTCATGTTAAAGTGGACCGCCATCCCCTCAGTGGGTGCTGCGCCTGGGCTTGGGTGGTAGCATTTGACGACAAACGGGAGGAAGACGAATGAGCTTAGCAGAGCCACGGGAGAAACCATTCCACCTGCCTTCTTCCATCACCTACACACAAAAAGGCCCTTGCCCATCTCCTCTTTCTTTTTGTGGCCTATTTTCCGACACAGCTCTGTCAGACGAGAAGAGTGCAGCGCACAGCTGAAAGGAAGAAAACCAACATCCACTGGCGGCTCGTATGTCGCGCGCAAAGCACAAGGGAGAGAAAGACTCCAAGGCGCCGTAGATGGCGGGTCAACAGGATCAGATTCACAATCGCGGCTTTCGCGAGGCTGTTCTGGGCAGGTGCGAGGTGCAAACCTGCGTGGACCGGGTATGTGTGATGCCGGATTTCGTTTTTTTTTTATTCTCAGCTGTTCTCAACTGTCTCTACTTCAAGAGCTTTGTTCCCCTTGTCTTGTGGTATGTTGGGCTCTGATTTGGCGCTAACGCTGGATTGCAGTTTGGCGATGGAGCTACCGAAGTCATACGGCAACGCGAGCGCGACCATATAACCCAGTCTGAGACCGAAACGCTTGTGCAGGGAGTCCCGGCTGGACAGATCGTCACCGGGGTGGAGGAGGAAGAGGAGGCTGTGGATGGTGGCTCACAAGCGCCTAGTCTGGAGAGGAAGATACCAAAGACGCCCTACTTCAGGAACAACCTCACCGCCTTGTCACAAAGATACAATGTTGGTGGCACAGCACAGAATGGCCCTGGAAGACGCTTGGCTAACGATGCTCTTCCCAGCTTTACTTCGCTGCCTACGAAAACCGAATCTTCATCTACCGTCCCAAAAGCATCCTGAAGCAGGCACTCCCGCGCGAACCGAACCTCATACTGGCGACGAAGCCCGACAGGATTGCGCGACACATTGGTGGCACGCTCGACAGACGTTTCCATCATCAGGCAAACCACATTGCAGTGGGCTTTTTAGGCAGGGAGGAGGTGCTTGTTTCGGTCTACGACGACGGGTCGGTTTTTGCGTACTACACCAGGCACGTCGCCGAGTATATTGAGCGCGCATCTTCCGGCTGCCGAAGCACGAACCTCATCCCGAAACCATTCTTCCGTGAGAATGTGGGAGTCTCGGCATGGGGTATCGCGATTCATCAAAAGTCACGGCTTATCGCCGTCAGCTCCAACCGGAAGGAGGTGACGGTCTTCGCTTTCGGACTTTCGCGCCTGCCGGAGGCCATGGAGGGTCGGGAGCGGCCGCTGGACTACTGCGAGAGATCGGTCCTTAAGAGGAAGCGAAATTGGAGGATATGCATACCCCTGGGTGACGGGGGTCACAACATCCCCAACATATCTCTGTGGGATGACCACGAGGGATTTGCCGAGAAGGTCGTTGCGAATGACATCAATGGGACGACCTGGGTCTTGGACATCTGGAAAGTCGGGACGGCGCCGTTCAAGATCTCACACAGGGCCAACATCCAGGGCCAATGGGCCTTCCGCAACCCGATGTAAGTCTCGTTGGCAGGCCCCCACAACATTTAGCTAACGTCAGCCCCAGGGGTTGGGGAGTCGTTGTTCTCCCATATGAGAGTTTCCTGCCTGCAGATTCGGTGACGAATCTCCTAGGCATGGAGGCATCAGACATCATGAACGCAAAGAACTCGCATGCGGGACGGTGGATCGAGACTCAGCGCGGTCTCGCGCGCATTCGCGATCATCCTGGAGAGCCTGTCGCCCAACGTGTGCCAGAACCCGAAGCATTTGGAAATCAACATCCTCCGATCGCATGGTTTCAGCCTCAGCAGCCCGCCTTCCTGGCCGCTACTTTAAACGGCCAGCCGTTGCTTGCTCTGCCCGCGCCTCCTCCACCGCCCGACGACGATGATGGGAACACCTCAGATGGCGCCGAGGCGGTTCCTCCCAACGCTCCTGCCGCTGCCCCTCCTGCTTCTCTGTTACAGAACGCTGTCTTGTTCATCCCTGACCACGATGAGGATGGATGGAGTGAAGAGGAAGAGGAAGTTCTGAACCCGGCGTGGGATGATATGTCGTCGGCTTTCGAAAGTGAAGATGACGATAACGCGAGTTTCGCTGGGTTGCTTGGAGATGACGATGCGAACGAAATCACCTTCATCGAAGAGGCGATATCCAATCCAGAAGAGGACATGGGGGTCGGGGAGGGGCTGACACAGATTTTGCCCCCCGATGGGACTCTCAGCATCCTCAAAGCCGCAACAGGCCACGACTTGAGCGGGTATCAATCATCATGGTTGGACATGGTATTCACACCTCATGACGGCAAGACATACGTCTCACCATCTTCAACCATCGGTCGTCTCCAATACTTGCACCGGTCAGAGGTGAAGAACCGAAACACCAAGGAACAGGACAGGAAAGTCCTCCAAGACCTCGGCAGCCGGTGCTGCATCCTACGGACCTACGAGGAGGATATTGAGATGCGAAGCATCGACCCGGATGACGGCGCCGCCATCTTCTGCAAGGATCCCATCAGCTGGAACTATCCGCCGCACCCGCTGCTCCAGCACGCCGAGCGCCTCAACATGATTGTCCATGTGCCCGAGCTGTCGCTGGTGGTGATCGGGTCCGCCATTGGCCGCGTGATCCTGCTTACCCCTACGCGGCCCCGACACGAGATTCCGGGAGATGGGTTCAGGCTGAAGCGGGGGTTCCGGATCGACTGGGTCTTACCGACGCGGTCCGACGAGAAGGCCGGACGCCGACCACCTCGTGGGCTTTACGGGATTGCTATGGGGCCAGTTCAAGAGGGCGGCGCAGCGGGGTGTCTGCTGAGGTCTGATGATGCACCTGCCCCATCGCCGGCGTCGAGGCGGTATAGGCTCATGCTGCATTACCGCGATCACAGCATTTTGAGCTATGAGATCAGTCGGGATGAGAAGAATGAGGACATTCTCATTTTTTGAGAGGCGGACGGACGGCTGACTTGGGCTTGCTGGGCCGTGTGTCTAGCTTTGTGCAGGCTGGCTAAACATACAGGCATGAAGTCTCCCGAGTCAGAATGCTGCAGATGCAGGAGGTCGTCAGAGGTAGTCATGGTCACCGACGTCGATTTGGAGGTCACGGGGACCGACACAGCTTTCATACTCACATGAGAGTCACAGAGACATTGGGTCAGCTATTTTCTTCTTTTCCTTTCGCCTTTTCTTTCTTTCGTCGCCGGCGTCATGGTGTTTTGAGGAAGTCTGAGGAATGTCCCGATACCCCGGCCTTACGAGCGAACTCAGACATTGTGCATTCCTGACAAGGGAGGCAGGCACAGTTCGAGCAAGATAGTTAGGGTTTTTGAAAACGCAATGAAACATGAACATTCGGAACTGGGTGGTAGACCGCGAGAGTCAAGAAACCCCGAAGTGTCCGTTATCCCCTTTTGCCACAGTTCGTTCGAGCAACAGCCGCGCAAACGCTCCCGGAGCCCACCGAACCTGGGACGTCCTATCGCCGCGGTTCCTGATAGAAGAAGGGGGAAAAGAGATGAGGCTTCTGAACCCCTGGCGACGGAGGAACTGCACGACGGTGTTCGATGTCAGCCCTCCCAGATCCTTACACTGGATCGAAAGGGGGGGACGGTGGCGGAAGGATGGAGCCCGGCGACCGGTGACCGCGCTGCCGTGCAGCCTTGGTCCGAGAAGGCCAAATGGCACGACAGAAGATACCTCCAACCCGCTGTGTTGGAAGCCATGCAGTTCCAGCGACCGACCCCAGACCCCGAGGCAAAGTACCCCGCAAGTTACCTTGTATTCACGGACGCGTGGGACGGTCGCCGACTCTTAGGACACCAGAAGTTGTCTTGGTGCTTCGAAACGTCTCGTTCCTTCCGGCGGCAGGCGCTGACTTACTTACGCCTGGACACTGGGGTTGAAGCATGGTCAGCAATGCCTTATCCGCGGCCACATGTCCTTTCCAACGGTTATGACAGCAAGATGTCCCAGTCTGTCTATTTACGTATAATGTGTTCCTTGTTGTGTTGAACTGTCCCCTTAACCTAGATATCTTGCTGATATACATCCCGTACCACCGTATCACGCAAGACAATTGTGAGTTCTCCAACTGCTGAGATGCCCTCCTTACCACCCCCCCCCAAGCTGAGCCTCGACGTATATCATGATCCCGCACCAAGTTAACAAACATGGTAAACGGCAGTCGCATCTTCCCGACAACCCTTAATCAAACATATCCAGACGGAATTGTTCCAGAAGGAAGGACACACGGCCCACGCCCCTCGGCCGGTCCGGCCGGCGGCGCCGCTGGATGGACCCACAACCAGCCGGAAAGGAGCGCGTGGGTCGATATGAAGTATCCTCAAAGTGGAGCCATCTGCTAAGGGGAAAATGACGTTTTGCTGTGACAAAGTGACTGGCATTGTGATTGGTCAGTATATTTCACTGATAAGGCTAAGGCTTAGCGCAGGCCTCGGAGAGCCGGGAACAGAGGCAGGGGACGGCCAGCGTCTCCACTCCAACGATCATTTCTCTCATGCTCTGCAGGGACGTCATGATCGGTTGCCCCCAACTTCTGTGTCGCGATGTCCGCAACTTGAGGTTTCACATGGGAAGACGCCGTCCGGACTGGGCCATGGCCGGCTCTTTGACAGGCTGAGTGATGAAGTCCCAATGGGCACAGCCTGGTCTCATGTCGGAGCCGGCAGTCACCCTTAAGAGGAAAGCTGGGGTGCAGTGTGGACGAGCAGGGCGCGATAGGCGATAGCGGGGCCCCCCCCCCCCCCCCCCCAGTATTCAGTATTGCTATGATGACATGCTCATGCCTTGAGTCGAGAAGAACGATCTAGCAGACGATCCGCGGGTGAGCTTATCAGACAGGCCGGCAAGGCAAACGTCACCAAAACGCAGCATTGCAGATATCATCAGCCAAATGCATAATGCGTTCACTGCATATGAGCGTCCGCATACTTATCCGATGCAGTAAACATCCTCTGATAGCGACGACAATAGCCTGAGTAGGGGGCACGCCTCATTGCTGTTCTTGGACAACTCCCGGTTTGTCCCACCTGGCTGATGGGTAGTGCGCGGGGGGTGGCGACAATGACCAAGTGGATCGTGGCCATCAATTGGCAAGTCTTTGACTCACATACGACTCCTTAGTCTGGTTTTGCCGATAGTCAGCCTCATCATATGTACGGGCTGCAGACCGTTGGTTTCCTTGGGAAGCACAGCGATAAACCGTGATAGACACAGCATCCCACGCCGAGTCAATAGTCTTCAATCACTTGTTCTAGACATGCTAGACCTTGACGCAGCGGGGTGTGGTTGTGTGCATCGAAGAAGCAAACACGCGACCGCCTGGAGACAAGACACAAGCGAGCGCAAACCGTTGGTTGGGGCTTTCGCAACGCCCCAGTCGGTGATCGACCATGATGGAGGAAGCCAAGTTTGAGCATCCCTTGGGGTATTCCGCCCTTCCAAAATTGGATGGTCCTCGGATTTCTGGTTCTCGTGTAGTAAAGCATGTCAGCAACCGATTGCCGGGCTGAACGCTAATGGATTTTCCATCCCCCCTCCTCCATAACGAAGGCGCGTCTCCGGAAAGACGATGGGTCTGGGCAGCCGATTTTTTCCTTTTCATGTGCCGAAAACGGAGCAAAGAGTGCCGGAATCGCAACATGCGGGATCAGTCCGCGGAAGTTGGTCGGAAAATACCGTTTAATGAGGTTTGTTTTGTAACCTTGAGGATAGAACTCAGACTTGGCGAGTCGCGGCTAAGTCACGGCCGAGCTGACTTTGCTTCTGCTGACCGAATCTGCCTGGACACTCGAGAATGCGAAGGAGAGGAACACTCACCAGTTGGACACAGCGATAGCATGTGCCACAAGTAACGTCCTTTCAAGATTAGTCTGCTTAGCTATCGATCCGGACCAGCATGGACAGAGATAGTCTTGTTAGGAACGCAAAGCTTGTCTCGCCGGTTATTGGCCGCGCAGCACCCAGAAGACATGTGAGGCACATACTGGACATGGGCGGCCATCTTCCAAAGATGGTGGGTGAGCTTCACTTCACCTATTGGTTGCATGGCCTGTATCGCGTACGGTGTATTATGCGCTTTGCAGCCAAGACTGCAAGCAAATCCTGCCAACGAGGTCGTGTGCAGTGAGCGGATGTCTGGTGCGGCAGATTGCTAGTAAGTTCCCTTGAGAGTAAAGAAAAAGAAAAGCAAAGATGAGCCTTACGACAAGGTCGAGACATAGCTACGTATCGCTAGCTGGGGAGATTGGGGGTGTTTTTGGGGGTGCATGGCGGGAAAGGTCTTGAAGAGGATTACTCCACTTAGAGTCCCACGTCGCGAGTTCTGTCCCGTCCGCACCAAGCATCAGTGGAGGGCAGGTAGAGTGGGTCGAATAATTGCCGGACTGCTAGGCCGTGGAGCTGCCGGGAACTGGTCTGAAGCTTGGCTCTTCCTGTATTGGAGCGACTAGGGGAGGGAAAGCTGAGGAGGCAGTTGGAATGTCGCGATGGGATTGCTTGGCTATTCGTAAACAGCCACAATTCAAGCGGCGCTCCGAGTGGGTCCGAGGCATTTCGTTGATTCAGCCCAATTACTGTCCACCACTGACAGCTCGCTGCGTCCATCTGCTTTCTTATCTGTGGCTCTCGGATGTGTGTGTAGCTCGCGCTTTGCCGGTCTTGCTGTTCTATTCTTGATCCATCATTGATTGATGATGAGAGCCAAGCATCGGACTGGCTCGAGGGAGGCAACCGAGTGTGGGAAGGAATGGAAGATGGAGGAGAAGAAGAAGAAGAAGAAGAAGAAGAAACGCTGCTTCATGCAGCAGCTGAAGTTGTGTTGATGGTTTCGCAGGTTCGGCTTGGCGGGTTGCATTTTCGTTTGTTTCTTGTTCTTTTGCGCGTTCCGCAGCAGTGGCAGTGTCACATCTCATCTGCGCAGATGTCTGCCGAGGCGATGCTGGGCTCGATGGGGAACGGACGACTTAAGTTGCCGGAGAAAAAGAAAGAAGACTCTGAGAAACTCGGTCGACCGGGAGGCTTGTCCCGCCAGTACATGACGAGAACGAGCCAGAGCTTCATAGAGATTAGGTAATCGATCAATCAATGGCTAACACCACCAGAACAGGTAGGTACCTAGGTACCTACGATACCTGCCACCGTCAGCGTAAATAGGGAAATATCTGCGCAACCTACCTACCTGCCTACCTGCTTACCAGATATGTACAGCAGTAGAGGATATTCGCTGACCTTGGATGATTCCATATGTACCTACCGTAGTGCAAAGCCGCAGCAGGATAAGAGGATGGGAACTGGAAGGAGCAGCAGGTACGTACATCTTTCCTGGACTAATGCGAATGACAATAACAGTGACATGGTGGCCGGTTGAGGCGCGGCAGGTGCAAGGGCTGGCGGCAGTACGTACCGCCTTCTGTCAGGGGGGCGTCTCTTGGTTAGGACACCCCGAACGGTTGGGTCTGGTCTGGCGGGCTCTTCTTTGGCAACAGACTAGAGAGAAAGAGCACCGAGTTTTTTTGGCCGGGTCCACGGGGCAATGATCCAGGTTGGAACAGAACGCCTTCTGTCCGTCCCTGCGAATACCTAATTCACTCCCACCTCCACTTTATCTCTCACCCGCGCCGGCCCATGCCCGTCCACTCACATGTCTATCTTTTTTACCCAGAAGGTGGTCTGTGTCGTGTGTTTCTTATCGCCCACTCACTTACACTTTCCTGTCTGTCAGTCGCCATGATTAGGTATCCTTCCCCCCTTTCCAATTGCCCAATGCCCATTCATCATTACATTATCCGTACTCCCTCCTCTCATGACGCCCTCTCCGTATGCGGACCGCCCATACTAGCTCCGCTGTCCCAGGTGCTCTACGCACCCCCCTTCCAAAGACACGGCGCAGCTCCGCATGTTCACTTTGCTGCAACCACGTCCGTCTAGAAGCCAGGCCATCGGCAGTGTGCTGTGTTTTTATATATGGTCCTTGCTGTCCCTCCCACCTCATTCTCGACCTCCCGTTCGCTCCTCCCACCCAGGCAATTCGTCTCATACTGTATCCGACCTACCTCGGCCGTTGAACTCTCATCCTAGCTCGTCCCAACGGACAGCTTGCTCTTGAAATAACAATTCTCTCTCTTCCCCCTCCCATCCACCATCGTCCTACCGCCTGGTGAACACCCCGCTACGGTCCCCCCGATACCACCCATCACAACCGCCCATCATGTCTTACAGTCATACTGGGGCTCCTACCGAGTTCAATGGCACCAATGCCGATTTTGGTGGCGATTCCAGTATGTCAAATCAGCCATATATTGGGCATCAGACGGCGCCCGCCTCGACCACGTTGATGCTAACTTTCATTACCTAGCCAGGACAAACCTGAACCAATGGTACCAATCCGGTGACCAGTCCTACATCCTCGTCTCGGCCGCCATGGTCTTGCTTATGATTCCCGGCATCGCCTTCCTCTACTCCGGTCTCGCCCGTAGAAAGTCGGCCCTATCTCAGTTGTGGGTTGTCATGATGAGTTTCTCCGTCATTGTCTTCCAATGGTACTTTTGGGGCTACTCCCTGGCCTTTAGTGAAACTGCCACCAACGGTTTCATCGGCGACCTTCGACACTTCGGCCTCCAGAAAGTTCTCGCCACCCCGTCCCAGGGCTCGCCTCTCGTTCCCGCTCTGCTTTACTCCTTCTACCAGATGATGTTCTGCGCTGTCACCGCCGCCCTTACCGCCGGTGCCACTGCTGAGCGTGGCCGTGTTGTTCCTTGCATGGTCTTCATCTTCTTCTGGGCCACCCTCGTCTACTCCCCTCTCGCCTGCTGGGCCTGGAACGCCAACGGCTGGGCTTTCAAGTACGGCGTCCTCGACTACGCCGGCGGCGGTCCCGTCGAGATCGGCTCCGGCATGTCGGCTCTCGCCTACTCTTGGGTTCTCGGGCGCCGCAACGAGAAGATGATGCTCAACTTCCGTCCCCACAACATCTCTCTCATTACTCTCGGCACCATTCTTCTCTGGTTCGGCTGGTTGGGCTTCAACGGTGGCTCTGCCTTCGGTGCCAACCTTCGCGCTGCCATGGCTTGCTGGAATTCTTGCCTGACAGCCATGTTCGCCGCAATGACCTGGTGCTTGCTCGATTTCCGCCTGGCCAAGAAGTGGTCTCTCGTTGGCTGGTGCTCCGGAACCATTTCCGGCTTGGTCGCCGCCACCCCTGCCTCTGGTGTCATCACTCCTTGGGCCTCCATCATCCTTGGTGTTGTTGCCGGCGTTGCTTGCAACTTTGGCACAAAGAGTAAGCATCCTCGTCATGCTACCCCTTGACACGCAGTACTGACAATCCTACAGTCAAGTTCCTTCTCAAGATCGACGACTCCCTCGACGTCTTCGCCGAGCACGGTATCGGCGGAATCGTCGGCCTCATCTTCAACGCCTTCTTCGCCTCCGGCTCCATCATCGGCCTCGACGGTGTCAACGTCGGCGTGACTGGCGGCTGGGTTGACGGCAACTACAAGCTCATGTACATCCAAATTGCCTACCTTGTCGCCTGCAGCGCCTACGCGTTTGTCATGTCTGCGCTCATTGCCAAGATCATCGACATGATTCCCGGCCTGAAGCTTCGCGCGTCTGAAGAGGCTGAGCTGCTGGGTATGGACGACGACCAGCACGGAGAGTTCTCGTACGACTACGTCGAAGTGCGCCGCGACTTCCTCGCCTGGACTCCCCACCAGGCCGAGCCCGCCGGCGAGGGCAAGTTCATCCCTCAACACGGCATCGAGGAGCACCAGCACATGGCCAACAACGGTGGAAGCAGTGGTTCAGACGAGCCTAAGCCTGCGACGCTCGAAGGCGAGCCCAAGAGTGAGAAGACGCCTTCGCTTTGAGAAAGCGTAGGCGAGTCATGCGGTTTCGAATTGTACAATCTGATTTTGACGCCAAGATGGCGTCAAAAAGCGAGGCGTTATCTATAGGGACGGGATTGATCATGTTCTTGTTTCGTTGTTTGTTGTTGGAAGGATATCCCGCAGAAAATGCGCAGCGACCGTATTTGGTTTAGTTAATACCCCATGGTATACCGAGATGCCAAAAGCGAATCTATCCATCTATTCGTACCACGTTATGTCGCATACCAGTGACCCATGACTTGCCTCCGGATTTTTAGCTGGCAAAACCAACGAAAATGACACATTCCTTTAGGGGTGTTGATGCGTGCGGTGTAACTTCGTGTGTGTGTAACTCCATGTCTCATCCTTCGGTAGGGCCAGCGCACCAAAGAGGCTTGGCGGGACGCTGCGGTGTCACAAGTTGGGAGGAGGTCAGAAGGATGTGTGGGAGGATCGAAACGCAATCGTCAGCATTGGCACAAGCTTTATTTCGGTCTCCTGGGCTACGATTGGCCAACTCTCGGTCAAGTTCAGCACGTCGCCCGACCTTTTAACATCCGTCTCTGAAGATACAGCAAGGAGGCGGTGCAGCTTCCCCTCTCTCTTTCTCTCTTGTCGACTGGACTGCTGGACGAGAAGAGGATGGGGGATTGGGCTTTGAGCTCAGACTTTCCGCGCGCGACTCAAGAGAGAGTTTCCAGGCGATCCCCGAACAAGGTGGCCGGGAAATGAGGCATCCGCCCCCCCTTCTCTCTAATTGCTTTTTTCTTTCCTTTCTTGCGTTCTGGCCCGTCCTCTTACTCTATTTGGGGTCGACAAAGCCGTCCTTGGCCCTTGACATTGGCATCTTGCAAGCATAGCGAGTGGGCTCAACTAGGTCGAGCTTGGGCGACCGCAGGACCCTCTCGGCCGAGACCTCGTCCCTCATTTCCACTTGTCCCGAGGCCGTCTGTCCATGAGACGGTTGTGGTGCCTGTTGCCCTCAGCTCACAGTCTGATGTGATGCGCCTTGTTGGGGCGAACCGGAGTTTCTGGCCAGGTCAAGCGCCGCGGCATCATGCGGATAAGCCAATGGCCGTATATGACGTTGCAGTTGGCAATCAGGGCCTCAACTAGTTGTCGCCAGCGCTATGCTCTTCCCCCTGCCATATCGCCCCCCATGTATCCGTACATCGTAGGCTATCGGGGCTGACCTTAAGGTGGATTCTCGGGGGGGTGTAAATCATGGATGGATGGATGGATGGATGGATGGATGGATGGATGGATGGTTAGTGAGCAGCGACAGACATCGCCATCAGGCAACACCCCCTGCCTGTGCATCCTTCGCATTTCCGATAATCCCTGTTTTCCATGATGATCGGGCATCCGCTTGCTACCCTTACACTAATTAGCTCGGCGCCGAGTCTTGGTTCTTATGTGTGTTGGTCTCCACCCGCAGAGATAAGGAATCCAGCTCTGAGTGGACAAACCCAGCTGCGACCCCCAAGTGCTTCCCCCGCCCTTTCGCGGATTCAACGATGCCCACTTTGTTACGCCGTCGAGATAGTGGACCAAACTAACAAAAGTTTGGGGGTACAGTCTTCTTCGGCATCTTGGGGCGTCAATCAAGGGCGCAAGGAGGGGGGAGAGATACGAGAGGACGTGGAGTCCATGTAACTAACCCCCTTGTACCGATATTGCGATTCCCTATCTCTTGGTCGGCAAAGGGGGTAATGCAAAGTAAATCGGAACGGTCGGATGAGCTGGGGATGGAGAGTGGAAGAGTGGGAGAGCGGGAGAGCGGGAGAATGGAAGAGTGGGCAAAGTCGGAAGTCAGAGTGAAGAGGTGAAAGTGGAAGAGAGGGAGGGGGGCGTGCGAGGGCGCCTAGTGGGAAATTGGGAGCAGCTCTTCTTCCGGTACCCTTGGCAAGCAAAGAGCACCGCCGACGGAGTGAAGTTGGAGAGACGTCGTCAAAGAGACGTTGAGGAATGAAGTCATATTCAAGATGCGGCTCACGATGTACATTTAAGCTGCACGACCTTCCCGAGATCGTGCGGGCGCAAGCTGCCTTATGATTCCCCGGATTTCGGGAAGAACCAACTGCCCCCCTAGCTTATCTCTGAAGAAGGAGGGGGGGAATAAGAAAAGAAATCTCCTTCGATCAGGTGCTGCACGCGCGACAGAGATCCCGCCGTTAGGGTAAGAGGGTTGAAGGCACGATGAACCCGGGTGTTTGGATCGTGCGGGCGCAAGAGGTGGGCAGGGTGGTGTTTTTGCGGGCGTTGCGGGCGTTGCGAGCGTGCGGGCGCAGAGCACTGTGTGTGTGTGTGGTGTGTGTGTGGCGCATGAAGGAGATAAGATAGCAGGAACTTATGGCTTGGATATTATCGGACGGGGCCGTGTTTGTTGTGCAGACGAGCGACGTTGATTTAAACACCACGACGAACTACAACGGGACAGGTAGAAGAGGGTGTGTCGTCAGAAGAAAGGACAAGAGCCTCAAATATAATTTGTGAAACGCGCAGCGGGCAGCTTTTAGGTGTTTCGTCCCCAGGGGAAGTGACGTGCTTGTCTCTTGTCGCTCCCTCGGCTTTGGCTAGTTTTCATCATGTAAATATCACGTAAGTGCTTCCTTCCCCGTGTTGGTGGAGGGGAGAGTGGCGGTCTTGGCTTCGGCTATTGAGTAATAATAGCTGGGGGATGGTCTCACAGGGCGACGAATCGGGTACGCTCCTTTTTCTTCGTTTTGATGGAGATTGGACGAAGTTGCATTCATCTAGTCACTTCTTTTTTCTCTGTTTCCGTTCCCGACCTGAGTCCTTTCTGCGTGTTTGACGTGCATTCGTTCGTCGCTTGTTAGTGGTGCTGGATGACGGAAGGGGCGCTATTTTGTCGATCGGAAGGAGCGACGCGAAGACACCCACCCCGCCTTCTGCCCCAAGCACCTTCGGGTATCGTGACCTCGCCTCGGCTCGAGTCTACCCTGGTCTCTTTGCTTTTGTTTGATGGAATTGCAAAGGGCTCTCTCGGTGGCCTTTGGAGCCCCCCGGCAGCGCAGCACTCTGCTAGGTCGACTCATCATTTTCTAGAGGCCGTCGAATCGTGCAAGTCTGCGACACCGATCACCACGCCTGGCACGAGACTGGTCCATGCCAACGATCCGAGACCAGACAATGGTTGCCAGCGAGAAGACACGGTCCAGACGGCAGCCTTTTGTTTGCTCATGAACCACTGTCTGACGCACCTGGTCTCTGACCAAGTCGACGATCAGTACTCGACGATGCTACATTTACACAACATTGCAGTTGGTTTGTTTCTTGCACAGTGCAATCGACTGGAGCTTACCCGAGTGGGCTGTCGAGAGGAAGCGTGGCCACATATGGCCTGGGTTAGTTCGAAGACCAAAGGTACTGAAAAACCAGTGCTCTTTTTCCAGTCAGGGCGACGGATACTTGATGGGTTTCGGTGAGAAGGAGGGTGGTCTATAGCAACCCGAGGTATATCACAGGAGAAATGTCCTTTATTTCTTTCGTAACACCAGGAAGACAAGCTGATGCATTGCTCATCAGGCCCACACGATGGCCCGCTTGGCACAAAGCCACTGGGGTTACGCAAGACACTTTGAAGTCCACTGCCTCATCCTCTTGGTGGCATCTCCTGCCACGCCGAGCTCCGCCTCGAGCAGTATCGAATCGTGGACCTCATTGGCCGCCACGTCCAGCTTGAAGTCCACGTCCGGGTTGCAACGCCTCACAGCCTCTGCGAACGCCCGTACATCGTCTCGGAACACCTCCTGCCCACCGGCGGTGAAGTAGACCGCCTTGGCGACGGTCTGGACCTCGCCGAACCACTCGGGGTCGCCGTCGAGAGGCAGCGGCCGGTGAGGGTTCGCGACCTGCCTCTTGAGAGATTCGGCCGCGAAGATGTACGTATTGCCCCTGCTAACGATGGCGGCTGAGAGCATGTCTACGTGGCCGTTTTCGCGGAACGAGGCCGTTTCCGTCCGGAAGGTGAGAAGGGGCGAGACCATGAACACTCCGGCTAGCGGACTCCGGAGGCGGACAGGCTCGATCTCCGGTGCGGGCGAAGAATGTGGTTGATCACCTGACAGGTCAGGTTGTCCCCGGCCGAGTCCCCCCCCACTACCAGGTCGCCGGGCGCGATGCCGGATTTCAAGACGTGGTTCAGTGCTGCGACGGGTACTGTGCCTGCGGGCAGAGCGTGTACTCGAGGATGGCGACGGCTACCTCGCTCTTCATGCCGGAACTGTCGCCGACATAACAGTTCCAACACCACGTGAAGTGGCCTTTCAAGATGGGAGCGACGTATCCACCCCCGTGGAAGAAAAGCACGACTTTCGTGGCCTTCTTGCGATCTCGGAGCCACATGATGCGGGCGCCCATCTCATCGAGCGGTTCGACATCCTCAACCAGCCGATTGAGGGCACTGGCTTCCCCAAGACGGGTGACATTAGCCCTCTTCTTCGCCAGCCATCTTGGATAAACCTGCCGCGCAGGTGCGGCAAGGTATTGTATCTCGCCGGGTTTGAGATAGCCCATCACGACGCGGTAGAAAGCGCTCAAGAGCCACGACTTGATCGAGACCCCGCGGCGAATGGCGATCGGGAGCCCGCGAATCACGGTGAAGAGTAAAAGAGGTACGGCTATTCACGTGTATGTAAGCGGCCGCCCAGGCAGTAGTGGATGCCACCTGATTCAGACTCACAGAAGAGGAGGCGGATAAGCATGTTCAGCACCCCGGAAGGGCCTAGTGGGGTCTGCGCCGAAGTCATGGTGGGAATGTTGGGTGCGATGCGGCTCTGGCTGCTGGACAGTATGCGAAAGAACGGCGAGGAGAAGGTTCGCAATGTCCTCGGTGGTGCGAGGTGCGAATATGAATTGTCTTGTTCAGCTGTTCAGCTGGAACCCCAAGTCGGGCCGCTAGTGGGAGGGGTAGTCTACGAGCGGGGGACCGAGACATATCGACCATCGGGCCCTATGCTTGGCTGGTGTTCACGGCATCTGAAGATTAGATACCGTGCTGACGGGAAGCTTCCTGCTTGTTGATGCGTTATCACGGGGAGCTACTGGAAGCGTCGGAATAGGTCCGATGCCATGGGAGGACGGGGGGGCGGGATTGTTCCATCGTCTCGAGTTGGACGACGACAATGCACGGACGGGCGGACGGGGGCAGAGTCGATTATATGCTCGGCTACAATGCTAGAATAAAAATCCTAGGCGCGTGTTTCCTTTCTTGTCCTCCGGGATCGAGACATAACCCAAGCTGGAGCTCTTGCCCACTGTGCAGATTGGGACATTCGACACGTATGCATCATGTCATCTATACTAAAACACTTGAACAAAGACACGATTGCTGCGGTGCTTCGCAGCACCGTATTCAACCCCGGGCTCACTGCCCCGGCGGCAGCGGCGGTGACTTGGATATTGGAACCGGACACACTCAGTGCCCGCGGGTTGCATAGTGGTCTCCCTCAACTTCTCCTGGCGGTATGGCTCTTCACGGCAGCCGGTCTGGCCTTGCGGCTCCATGAGGAGCTGAACAAGTGGACCGCCAACAACTGGACGAGGGACGACACCTGGGACTGGGATAACGAGGTGGTGCTCATCACCGGAGGCAGCAGCGGCATCGGCGCCAACGTGGCCCAGCAGCTCGTGGCTCGCAACCCCCGCACGACGGTCGTCGTCGTGGACTACGTCCCTCTTACCTGGCGGCCGGCGCCCGAGGCTAATGTGCGGTATTTCCAGTGCGACCTCAGCGACAAGGCGGCCATCAGAACCCTGTGCGAACGCGTGAGGCGCGAGGTGGGCAACCCGACCGTGCTCATGAACAACGCCGGCCTCTCACGTGGATTCTCGGTCATGGATGGGACTTACACGGACGTCGAGCTGACGATCAATACGAACCTCGTCGCCCCGTTCCTGCTGGTGAAGGAGTTCCTCCCACACATGGTGAAGTCGAACCACGGCCACATCATCCACGTGGGGTCCATGAGCGCGATGATGCCGCCCGCTCGGATCGCGGACTACGCGGCCACCAAGGCCGGGCTGATAGCTCTCCACGAGGTATGCGTCGAGAGGCTCACGAGAGCATGGGCCAATCACACCCCGTTAGTTGCTGATACGGTTATACAGGCCCTCCAACTGGAACTCAGGTACGTCAATCAAGCGCCCAAGGTGCGATTGACACTTGGTGTCTTCGGCTTCATCAAGACGCCATTTTTCAGGAGCGACCGGTCGGGGCAGTCGCCGTTCCTCTTCCCGCTTATCGAATCGGAAACGGTAGCCCGGTTGTTCGTGGACACGCTCTACAGCGGCTTCGGGAAGACGATATACATGCCGGGTGTCATGCGATACGTGGCCATGTTGGTAAGTCGCCCGATCTGAGACCCGTTGTGGAAAGACTACTGACAGCCCTATGCTTGCCAGCGGGGCGGACCCGAGTGGCTATTGAGGATGACCAGAGAAGAGACCCAGAAACTCACGGTTGACCTTGGCGGCTATCAGACAGTCAACAGCAAGACTGGAAAGTTGGAAATTCCGGGAGGCCGTAGCGCTACTTGAAGGCTAGACTGTGAGCCGAGGGGGGAATCTATCGAGACGCTATAATGGTAGCATGAATAGTTCCATTGCTGTAGTTAATATCTCCGATGTAATAATACTTTGTCGCATTTAATCCGGTACATCGCTCGAATGAACCACGTCCGATAATTCGCACATAATCCAAGCCGTGCCAGGTAGGGGTAGAGTTGCCGCGGCTGCTTTGAAAGGAAACGCAAGCGTATTCCATGGCGACCATCTTTCCTCACGCATATTATACGATACTCGAAGCCTGATGATGAGAGCAAGCACGGTGATCTGAAGCTTGCTCGAGAATCTTCCCACTTCCCACCCTCGCTCCGCGAGGGTCAACAGCTTTGTCGGGATGGTTCCGACCCTCAGCGCCAATAGGATCGCTTCCGCACACGTTCCAACGTCCGTTTACGGAAATCACCCGAGCCCGTGTTATACCTAGGTGCGTAGGGAGTGTGTTCGAGCTCGCGTCGTAGATGGGATGGAAAAGAAGAAGCGGCGGTTGAATGTATTGGAGAGTTCACTGAGGATCTTTCTGCTACTTTGTACTTATTCAAATTTGTGCCTCGCGCTTTTCGCACTAACAAATGGAAAAGGTAATTGGATCTCGATTCTCGGCATCTTCTCAATATCCATACCGCCATAACTACGCACGCATTCCTATCAACAGACAACACCCCGAGTATGGCGCGGTACGTCGAGGCTGGAAAGGACGGGAGGGTGACTTACAGCCAGTTCGCCTGTATCGGAAGCGGTTTCGCGGGCATTGGCATGGGCGCGCAGCTGAAGCGATGGTACGGCATTGAGGACATCCAGTTCTTCGAGCGGCACCACACGCTGGGCGGGACGTGGTTCATCAACAAGTACCCAGGTAAGGTACAGCCTCTCTTCCCCAGCCTTGACATGGTGTTTCCCAAAGAACAACTGACATTTTCCTCCCCCCTCGTCTAGGGTGCGCCTGCGATGTCCCTAGCGCGCTGTGTAGCTTCTCGTTCGAGGCCAACCCCAACTGGACCAGGGTCCTGCCGACCTACTCGGAGCTGTGGGAGTACCTCAACCGGGTCGCCCACAAGTACGACCTGGTCAGGAAGATGGCCTTTAACGTCTCGGTCGAGCGCTGCGAGTGGGTGGAGGAGCGGGCGAGGTGGCGCATGACTATCCGCCACCTCAAGTCGGGGGCCGTCTACTTCCACGAGTGTCAGTTCCTGTTCGTCGGAACGGGCGCCCTGGTGACCCCCAATGAGATCGATGTGCCGGGTGCCGAGAATTTCAAGGGCGTCATCTGCCACACCGGTAAGTGGAGGCCGGATATCGACCTCGAGGGGAAGAGAGTGGTGCGCTTCGGCAACGGCTGCACCGCGGCGCAGGTCGTCCCGTCCATCGTACACAAGGTCAAGTCCCTGACGCAGATCATCCGGTCGAAGCACTGGATCTTCCCGCCCATCGACAGGAAGGTCCCGGACTTGATCCGCCTCGTCGTGAATCGCATCCCCGGCATGACGGCCCTGCAGCGATTCGCCGTCTTCGCCATGGCCGAGTACGCCTTCCTGGGGTTTCCGCTGACAAGGGCTGGCAAGATGTTCCGCGAGAGGCAGAGGCGGGTCAACGAGGGCTACATGCGGGCCACGGCGCCCGAGAAATACCATGACCTGCTGATCCCGGACTTCGAGGTCGGCTGCAAGCGGCGCATCTTCGACGCCGGGTACCTCCAGAGCCTCCACGCCGACAACATGACGCTGACTAACGACAAGGCGTTGGAGATCGTGCCGGAGGGCGTGCGGACGGACAAGAGGCTGATCGAGGCCGACGTTATCATCGTGGCCATCGGCTACCACACCAACGAGTTCGCGGCCGGCATCGACATCATCGGGCGCCGCGGCGAGACTCTGCAGAGCCACTGGGAGTCATTTGGCGGGCCTACGGCCTACCTCGGTTCAGCGCTGAACGGGTTCCCCAACTTCGTCCTGCTTTTAGGTGAGTCCAGGGCCCGTCCCCTGCGTTCTTTGGGAAGTCGAACGCGGGCTAACTAGGACACATACGCCCTTCCAGGCCCCAACGTCGTGACGGGGCACACGTCGGCCATCATGGCCCTGGAGAACAACATCAACTACTCACTGCGCGTACTCAAGCCGGTGCTGGAGGGCCGCGCGACCACGGCGGAGCCGAGGCGCGAGGCGGAGCAGGACTACACGGACGAGATGCAGAACGCGCTGCAAAAGACGGTGTGTAACTCGGGCTGCCGGAGCTGGTACTTTGTCAAGAGGAAAGACGGCAGCTTGAAGAAGTGGAACGCCATGAGCTACCCCTACTCTCAGGTGTACTTCTGGTACCGCTGCCTGTTCCCCATCTACTCGCACTGGTAGTATGCTGTAAGTTGGTCCCCTCCCCTTCCGCCCCCCCGCGCGTGCCGCCGCCGAGGATGATCGACGTCGGCAACGATGGCGATCTGTGCTGACTGAACGTGACAGGGACCGGGCACGATGGTCTCCTCGATCCGGAAGCGATGGCCTAGCGCCTGGTTTCTTATCCTCCTTCTCGCGGCGGCCGGGATAGCGGCTTGGGGTTATTCGGGCAGGCAGGGGCTGGGGTTGGCTGTGCATAACGCTTAGACGGAAGTTGGCGTCCTCTTTCTCCCGTCGTGTTCATATGTTCTGTGGTATCCGAAGTGTCGGCATGAAGTGGTTTTTTTTGTTTTAATGTTTTCGCTTCATACAACTCTGCCGGATGGATATAATACAACCCCCAAGAGACTTGGATGAGTACACATTTCCTTAATTGAGGTTGCCGAGCGCACGATCAATAAAGTCTTGTATTGATTGTGTTGGCTTTCTTACAGTCGCCACTGTTGCGTGTAAGATGCTGTTATTTCGACATCGACTCGCCTCATGACCCAAGTCGCAACTCGTGAAACGTAGAAAACACAAGTCAGCTGCGAATTCGACACTTGTGAGACATGTGCGCGCCGTTGAGCTAGACTGCTAGAGACTACGATGAGCGAGGGTCGGAAGGAGCTTCTCACGGTGAACTCGTCGTCCGATCTATAACAATATCAAAAAGACCATGTCCGTGGACTTAGCAGTAACTCCCCCAACCCCGCACTGACGGTCGGCCATTATACTCCCGTTTCAGTTCTCAGCTGTTGAGCCAAGTGACTCTAGACAGAGAGCTCCGCGTGCAGCAGACAATTATGTGTCGCCTAGGTTGCTTGCTCTGATCCCCCTACGGAACCTTTCCGACGCTGCACGCGAGAAGGACGCTGTTTTCTCGCGATGCCGCCCGAGCCACAAGAACGTCAACGCCGTCGCAATATAGCACTGGCATGCGAGCCGTGCCGGGAGCGGAAAGCCCGTTGCGACGGCGGCAAGCCCATCTGCTCAACCTGCCGGCGCAGGTCTCTGGACCTGGAACAATGCGTATACAAGGTCGGCAACGCGAGGACCGCGTGTAGTGATGAGTGAGTGAGCCCTTCACTGCTCGTGAGAATGG
Source organism: Colletotrichum graminicola M1.001 (assembly GCF_000149035.1). Taxonomy (NCBI): domain Eukaryota; kingdom Fungi; phylum Ascomycota; class Sordariomycetes; order Glomerellales; family Glomerellaceae; genus Colletotrichum; species Colletotrichum graminicola. Next base: position 504,942 of record NW_007361018.1, on the reverse strand, counting down.
CTGCCTGCCCGGGCTCACGCTAACCTCCCGCAGTTACACAAAGACTCTCCATGAGCGCATCCGCAAGTTGGAGCAAGCCTGCGTAGCTCATGGCATTGAAATCACCACGCTCGAGGCCACGGAGTCGGGCCCGGTGGATGCGCCGGGGATGATGAATCAATCGCCGGTCCAGCTACCTTCGCCATATTCAGGCATCAGCATGGAGCACTCCGTCGAGCCTAGGAGAGTGACGGCCATGGGTACCATCTTTGCCGAAGACCAGCTCGAAGTCACACCCAACCACGTGGAAGACGACTTTTACGGCAGCTCCTCGGCCGTGTCCTTCTTGAAAGAGGCCTACAGCGCGATGAACCCGCCCCCCTCGAGCGCCGAACCCTCCTCCCTGTTCAGAAACCACCAGCAGGCCGCGCCGGCGCCCGACCGGTCGCCCTTTGCCGACGTTGACAAGCTCCCCCTCCCGCCCCGGCCGTTCGCCGATCACCTCATCCAGATCTACTTCCGCCGGATCCACTACCTCTACCCGGTCTTCCACTGGCCGGCCTTCGAGCACGCGTACCAAACCCTCTGGCGGCCCGCCACGGCCGCCGACGCTGACGCCGCCGCGAACCGGTTCCACGGCGTCGGTCTAGGCAGCTCCCCCGGCGCCGACGCCCGGACCATCGTCCTCCACGGCGCGCTCAACTCCATGTTCGCCCTCGCGTGCAACTACGCGGACCTGACGCCCTCCGAGAAGGCCAAGGGCATCGAGCTCTTTCTGCTCCGCAGCCGACAGTACTTCGGCATCGAGCTGCTGGACAAGAACAACCTGGGCGTCGTGCAGACGCTGCTCCTCTGCGGCCTCGTGATGCAGGCGACACCCTTCCCGGACCGGTGCTGGAACGCCATCGGCATAGCGTGCCGTGTCGCCCAGGGGCTCGGCCTCCACATGGAGGCGGCCCGGCAGCCCGGGAAAGCGACGTTGGAGAAGGAGATCCGGCGGCGGACGTGGCAAGGATGCGTTATCATGGACACGTGAGTCTTTTTCGGTATACGCGCCGTGGGGGGGAAAGAGAAAAAGAAGAAGAAAAAGAATCTCGAAAGGAAAAGAAAAAAAACTCACTGACGAAAAACCCCAGTCTTGTGAGCATGACGTATGGCCGCCCGACCGTGGCCGCCTGCCTTGTCGTGAACGACCTGCTGCCACGGCCGCAGTCCATGACCGAGACGGACGCCGAGAAAGTGAGGCTGCAGTTCAACTCGCAAAGCTTCAAGCTGAGCCTGGTGCTGAAAGACATACTGTGCAAGATACACCAGCCCTGGCGGAGCCGCCACCAAAATGAGCGGCTCCGCAGCCCCGGCAGCGCGGCGGCGGACGGGATGCCGAGCCTCGACGCCATCGTCGAGCTCGACACACGGCTGGACGACTTTGAGAGGGCGGTACCGCGCTTCCTGTCGTGGCAGTCCGCGTCGCCGTCGGAGGGACTGCTGGCCCCGGAAGACCCGAAAACCATTGCCATACAGAAGCACGTGCTTCAAGCGAGGTCGGTTCGCCGAAAAACAACCCCCTTTTCTTATATCGGGGGATCCCCCCCCCCCCCCCCCCCCTCTCCTCTCTCATATGTGCTGAGCGTGCCGAAATCTAGGTTCCTCTACGTGCGTCTCACTCTACACCGGCCGGTTCTGGCCAAGCTCTCTGCGGCCTTTGCCAGGCCTCGCCAGGAAACCGACCTCAGCGAGCCCGCGTCAAGAAATTCGCCAGACAAGGGCCTCCGAGCCCCTTTTACAACCGAGTGCGCCAGGGTATGCGTGGATACGGCCTCTCGGCTCATCTCCTTGGTAAATGGCTCCTACCAGACCGACACGACGGGGGCGTGGTGGTGGAACAGCTTGTGTGAGGAACCATCCCCCCCTCCCGACTTCCCACAAATGGCGTAGTCCTTGGTTAACACGATGCACGGCGTCACGGCAGCTGACAGCTCGCAGACGCCTGCACCGCCGGCCTGGTCCTCATCGTCTGCCGCATATATCCGCCTCTCTGGGCGCGGCTGGACCACGCCGTCGTCGCGGACTCCTGGGAACATTGCCAGGAGATCCTCAAGAGCATCGCCAATGTCAGCGTCTCCGCCCGCAAGTCGCTGGACCTGCTCCGGAAGATCGACGTGGCCGTCACGCAGCTTTTGACAGGTGAGTCGCGCGATGGGAAGAGAGCGCTCGACGGTGACAATTGGGTAGAATTGATGTTTCTTATTTCTTTATTTTTTAGCACGAGAACCGTCGGGCGAGCAGATCGACCCCGGTCTCTGCGCGGACGTGACGGGGAGCTGGTCTCCCCCGGGAGATATTGATGTGTCGCTCCTCTTGGACCCCGACCCACTGTCGCTTTTTCGCGGGTGGGAGACGCCTGGCTTCGAGTCGTTTAACCCCTGAACCCGAAGAAGGGAAAAAAAAAACACCGGGAACGCAGGTCATGCACACGATGAATTAAGGATGATACCAAAGCACTTTACTATAGATGCTTGAATAGGCGGTTGGTAAACCTACACCTTCCGCTCCCGAGTTCCACCCGGGCCTCGTCCTCATCTCGGAACAATTTCGCGTGCTCAAGAACCCCGGCAGCTTCCGCTTCGCGCAGGATGAGCGCTTCGCAGGCGGGGCTGCGCATCGTGACCTTGACAGGGAACGGCTCGCCGGCCACATCCAGGTTCAGTATGTGGCTATTGTAGGGGCCGTTCTAGGAGCCGTTGGGTGAGCTCGAGGCCGGGTTACGCAGTAGGAGACGGGCAACAGGCGACAGAAAAAAAGAAAAAAAGACTTACGGGTTTGTAGTCGACACACTGGGCTAGCCTGGCGATGTTGAGAAACAGGCTGCGCTGGGCCAAGCGGTAGCCCACGCAGATGCGGCGGCCGCCGCCAAAGGCCCATAGGCCGTGCGCGATGTCCGTCTCATGGCCGTCGAGCCAGCGCTCGGGCACAAAGTCCTCGGGCGCCTCGCACTCATAGCTTACGACCGGCCCGTTGATTGTGAAGCCGGTGCCGGCCGGGAAGTAGTAGCCCTCGAACTCGATGTCCTGCGTCGCCGTGTGGTCTGGGGTGAGGGGGAAGATGGGCCGCCAACGCAGGACCTCCTTGGCCATGGCGCAGATGTAGCGCAGTTCGTCCATGTCGGCCAGGGTGGGCAGCCGGGCGTGCTCGCCGACGCCGCAGACGCTGTCCACCTCGTCGCGGGCCTTGACGAACACGTCGAGGTACTCGAGCGCCGCCATAGTCATGATGTTGAGTGCCTCCCTGGTCGTGTCGCTGCCGGCCTCGACGAGCGACATGGCGACGTACATACCCTCTTCGTGGCTGCCTTTGTACCGCGTGTCCGGGTTCAGTAGGACGTCGCGGACAAAGGACGGCGGGGCTGTTCCGTTCTCGACCTTTTCCTTGACGGGGTTGTACCACCTGCTGTACAGGTCGTAGTTCCAGTCGCCCACCTCCTTCCAGTGGGGGCGCCAGATCTGCAGGAACCGTGGCAGTCTGGCGAGGTCCGGAAACCAGTCGACGATGCTGGTGCCGATGCTCCCGACGAAGAAGGTCACGGCGTTCTGCATCTCAACGAGCTCCTCGGGCGTCTTGACCATACGCTCCCCGAGGGCGATGCGGTGGATGACCGAGTTGGCGTACCGGTAGTGGTGCCTGTACCACGCGCCGGGCCGGATGACGTACTCGGCCATCATTTGCGTGCTCTCGAGCTCCTGCCACTCGCCGTACTGGCGGAGCGCCGTGCCGCTGAGCAGGCTGTGCATCACACGCCGCGGCTCGGTCCACAGCTCCTGAGGCAGGACCAGCGACTTGAGGCCGCGGCCGACGAGGGTGTTGGAGATGGGCATCGGGGCGCGCGTGTTGGTCTGGCTGCTCCGCTTGGCGATGATCTCGGACACGACGCGGCTGCTGTTGAGGAAGACCCAGGTCTTGGAGCCCAAATGGAGGGTTGCCATCTCGCCGTATTGCGACAGGGAGTGCAGCTGGGAGCGGGTGAGCGGGCGAGTTCAGCAGGGACAAACGGGGGAGGATGAGCGTACGTATCTATTGAATGGGTCGCCCTTGGCGTCCGTGGCTTGTAGGAGATTGCCTAAGAGAGGGAGGCTCGGGGGCCCAGGAGGGAGACGGGGCCGTTCTCCATTCTTTGCCCTCCTCTTACCTACCGGCCTGAAGTATTCCTGCAGGGACACGGCCGCGATAACCAGCACGGTGACGGCCAGAACCGTCGTGATGGCACCAGAGTACTCCTGCTGGAGCCTTGCCAGGTTGTCGTTTAGAGGAAGTATCATGGCGATGGATGTCGGCGTAGCCAGATACGAAGGCCAAGGCCTGCTCCCAGTTCGACCATGCGCAATTTGCCCATACTTGTGTTCTTTATACGTACGCGTCCAGGAGACCCTGGTGCGCCTGAGAGTGCGTCAAGCGTGCGTGCGTGCGGTCGGAACGATCCCGACATGTTGGTGGTTTTTGGCCTTCCGTCGGAGCTAGTTCCGGGAAAATGCCGCCACATACGCACATAGCAGCGACATGTCGGAAGGGATCTGTCTGTTTCAGAAACAAATGCCATAAATGGCAAGTGGGACGAAGCTTGGAGCAAGAGCCATGGGAGTCAAGATGGTTAGTCATCCCTGGCCGGCACGGCGCCCTCTAGTGGGGGAGGGGGGTGGAGGGTGGAGACGAGTGGTTCGGAGCGGTTCCGCAGTATTTGCGGACCGTCGCCGGGTCGTCCGTAGCAGTCGACCGGCATACCCGGAGTGATGGAGGCGCGGACGGCGAGGCGAGAAAAGAAATCCCCCCTCCCCTTTTTCCCAAACCCAAATGAGGACGAATCGCGATGGCTCGTGTGACGGACGATGGCTTGGCTCGGGCCGCCATGCAGCCGCAGTAACATTTGCACCCCCTCTGCCAAAAGATTATCTGGCGCCATCGCGATACGCGACCTGCCTCCTCAGTGACCCATTGTGTGGCTCTCGCACGGCAGCCGCGGCCGCGACCAATCAAGAGCGGTTAGCGAAATTCCAGCTGTGGCGTTGGGCGATTAGAGGTTTGGTACGGGCAGGCAGCTAATCTCGCACGACACAGCAGAGCTATTGTTGGAGTGGTTACACGTGTTGCCGCAGGTGACATGGACGGGCAAGCTGCAGTAGAGCTGCAGCTACGACGTGAAATCCCTGCTTTTTTCTTTCTCTGAATCTCCCGCCGGCATTGCAAACAGAGTGTCAGAAGGGTTGGGCCAAGAGTGTACTCGAGTACAATGCAGGGCATCTGCGACTGAATGATGACCGGAAGTCAAGGCGCATTCTGTGTCGTGTCTCGTCAGCATAGGTGCGACCTTGACCACGTCTCACGATGATGGGAAAAAGAAATATTCGGAAAAGAGGCGGTAAAGATGCGTTGGCAACCAGGTGCGGAGACGAGTCGGGTTTCTCCCCACGCGGCATGTCGGGCTCTACGACACTCGTAGTGTATTCGTACGTTACTGCAACACACAGGTAGCACACGGGAAAAGACCAAGACGAGTGTGTGAATGGCGACGGTGGTCGTCTGCACAAGCTGAGGTTGGATTGTGAGGTGGGGAGGGGAGAGGAGAGGAGAGGAGAGGGATCCGTACCGTACCCTGTACATGAACCGCAGGCATTTTGACGGGGGGCCCCGTGGTACTATGTAGCTGAGTTGCTAAAATGGCGAATGGGCTTCGCACTGGGGGGCTCGCTGCCAGATAAGCTGGTAGCCATGTACTACCCCATGCACAAGTACTATGTACCATGTACCTTGCAATGTACCTAGCTCGTTTCTCTGGACCAATCCTCGTCGGTTCTCGTTCCAACTGCTATCAGAGACAGCTCGCCTCACCTTGCTTCACCTCATCTTAGTGGACAAGGGGGCCGCTAGGTGACCCCGCCACCCTTCTGCTGCCTCTACCTAGGTACTGTTTCTACGTAGTATTACTCCTCTGTCGAGCCAGGACGGGTTTAGCCTGTCTTCGTGGGTGTCCAGCGCCCATCGTCCCAGATGGTTCCCTCCCCCCCCCAGCCACCCCTTCTCTGCCCACTTCTGCCCCCTCCCCCGTTCGGCCAATCTTTGGGGGACCCCCCCCAGGATATAGCTTCCCGGCTTGTCCCACCTAGGTAGTCGCTTATTCTTGGAAAAACAAAACAATAACATCGCCAGGCTATTATTGTCTGCGTAAGGCTTCCCACACCCCCCCCAGCCTTACCATTAATCATCCGAGAAAAAACACAGAAGCCCCCTCTCAACGCGCCGACGACACCCCACACCGTCGTCAATCCCGTCAGTTCCATCGCGCGCGCACTTCACGACAAATGCGCACCCCAGGGCTCGATACGCCCTTGCCATCATGATGCGAGATCCGCGTCGCCGGAGCCCCGAGAGCTCTCGGCGGCGAAGAAGAGACCGCCGTGATTCTCGCGAGCAGCTGGCCGCCGCCGCCGCCGCCTCCACCACCACCCTTTCCACCATCCCCGGTCCGTCGCAGCAATACCAACAACTCCAACAACAACAACAACAACAGCCGCTCCCCCACATATACTCTCAACCGCAATACCCTCACTATTACGCCGACCCTCAGAGATACCCCGAACCCGAGAGATACTCCGCCCGTCTGGAGAGATACGACGACCCTCAGAGATATACCCATCCTCAACCACAATCATACCCTCACCCCGAGCAATACCCTCCGACAGAGGCCTTTGTGAATCCTCTAGGCTATACTGAACAGCAGCCATATGTCGAGCCCCAGACATACCAACAACCTCGCGAACCCGAGACGATGCGCCCCCGCGGTGGCTCCAGCTCCTCCTCGTCCTCCTCCACCTCATCCTCCCTCCTTAATATCTCAGCCAAGAGCCCCAAATTCGGCGGAGTTTTTAGCACATTTTTCAGGGCGCCTTCGGAGCAGCGCAAAGAACGTCGTCGGAAGAAGCAGAAGGCCCGCATCCTGTCCTTCGGCAATTCCTCTTCATCCTCGGTGAACTCCGATATGGCCTATGGCCGCGGCTACATCGACCGCGACAAGAGCCAGCGCGCTAGCCCAATGCCCCAAGGCCACCCGAGCCCTGCGCTATACCGCGCCGATGCTGTTGATGCCTCTCACCGGCCGCCCCCGGTCCCTCGGGACAAGACGGACGAAGAAATCCTCAACATTGGCCGCCAGCTGCAAGACATAGCCAGAAAGCAGAACCAGGCTGACCTGAAAGCTGCCTCCAAGTCTCGCACGTCCCAGGTCGCTGGAGTCGCTGGAGCCGCAGCCGCCGCCGCTGCCTTCAGCCATTTCCGCCCCAAGACCAAGACTGACAGCAAAACTCGGGGATCCGCTACCTCGAAACCTAATCAAACCGCCTCATCCTCGGATGATGACTGGGAGTCGGCCTCCGAGGATGAGTCTACCACGGACGAATCGGACAACGGCCTGGCCTACGGCTCCGTCTTCAAGCCGCCCAAGTCGGCTAGAATCTCATCCGAGTCTCCAGAGCAGATCAAGCCGCCCGAGCGGAGGAGTACCATTGTAGACCCGCGTCTTTTTGGTCCAGTCAACTCTCTTCATGGCGCTGTCAAGAGTCCCTGCGGCTTCGGTGAAGAAGACCCACGTTCCGCTGGCTCTTCTCGTCGCCATCACGAGGAGACGATAGCACAGGTCGAACCTCCCAAAAACGGAAAGCAGCCGATGCAACGCATCTACCCCGTACCGACCTCGGACCCGGATAGGTTCGATTACGACCGTGGCTCCGTAGTGTCATCTCGCCAGGATCTCCCGCAACGGGCTCGGCCGGAGCCAGTCCCCATCCAGCAGCCGATCCCCATTGTCCCCGTCTCGTCCAAGGTCTATGATGCGGAGAGGTTCGAGGAAGATGAGCGTACCAAACAACGCCGGTCGCCGCCCAAGGGGAGGAGTGCCGCAGAGAACGCCATTGCCGGTGTAGGCGTCGCAGCCGCCGCCGTTGGCGCGGCCATGGCTTATAGCCGCAGAGACTCTGGCGATCACAGTGAGCGTCGCGACGACCCTCCAAGCGAGGCCCCAAAGCGGCGGGAAGGCCCCCGCGATCCTCAGCAGAGCCGCCGTAAGGATGAACCGGAACAGCTGATTAGGGTCGAACTGGAGGACCGCGAAACCCGCAAGCAGGATGACCCTCGCCGATCCCATCGGCGTAAAGACGCGGACGTAGTCGACGCACGAGACAAGAAACGTGTCGGCCGCTCTGATCCCGCCTATGAGGCTTTGAAGAGACGTGCGACCGAGCGTGATCCTCGCCCAGAGGTCTACAGACTGCCCCAAGGGGACGAGATCCGAGTCGAGTATGACCCCAACGATGACCGCCGGCCTCGCGAGGAACCCAAAGAACCTCGCCGGGAGGAGCGTAAGACGGTAGTCGTAGATGACCGCCGGGAGACAATGCGGTCAGAGAGACCAACTGAGCTGCCCCGGGACAAATATGGGGTGGAGCAACCCGAGGCCCCCAGTACACAAGCCCCTATTGACCCTTTTCAGTTCCAGGTTGCTGATGATGCCTTCCAAACGCCCAAATACGCCACTCCGAAGAGACCTTTGACTCCGCAGGTCGTCACCGTCGACCGAGAGCCTAGCTTTGACAACTCCCCGCCAAGAAAGCCAGACTACTCGGAGTCGCGAATGAGCCGCAAGGATTCCTTCGAGCTCGAGCAGCGACTGGAACAGTACCAGCAAGCTGCCCAAGACCGTTCCCGCCCCCCTGCGTCACGCCGCCGTGGAGACTCAATCGAAGAGGAGGAGCGCGTCGCCAAGTCCATCTACGACGAGGCCAAGAACGCGACTGTGCCCATCGCCGCGGCTGCCGTCGCCGCCGCAATCGCCGCCGAAGCCGAGAGATCACGAAGGCATCGCCGTGACCAGGTTACCAAGGATGGTCCCGGTGATGAATCCCAGGCCGTCAAGGATGCCGTCCAGGAAGAGGCCGACAGGTACTACCGCGAGACCGTTATTGCACGCAAGATTGCCAAGGAAGAAATTCGGTCCCGCAGTGCATCTCCTCACGACGAATCCGTCGTCGGCAAGTGGCAGGAACACGACAATGGCCCCGAGGTCGTCACGATTGTGACGCCACCCGAGATGGAACACCACCACCACCACCACCACGACAAGAGCCCGTACGACGCACCCAATGCCGATGTTCGCATCGATCATATCATCATTCCCGAAGAGCTTTCCCGCTTCGGCCTCCCTGGTCGCCAACTCGCAGCCGGCGAAGTGCCGAAATTCCAGTCCCGCGACCCTTCTTGCGAGCGTGAAAGACCGCTCCTGAACCTTGTCCTGCCTACACCTGTCGTCACGCCGCGACATACGCCAGCTCCTGAGCAGCAGAAAGAGCCATCGTCGTCAAATCAGAAGGAGGAGGCCCCTCAACCAAGACAAGTCAGGCCAGTCGGTGCTCCCTCATCTGACGCTGTACCGGCCACGGAGATTGTTTTGGGGCCAAGAGGCGAGGCTGTCGAAAGGCCAACAACGCCCATTGTCAAGTCGGTCACCTGGGGCGAGAACGAGACTAAGAGCTTCGATATCGAGAGCCCAGAGCCTCCCAAGAAGTCTGCCTCCAGTACTTCGAGCAAGTCAAAGAAGAAGAAGAAGCTGGGCAAGAGCTCACCGTGGGGCATCATCTCTGCGGCCGTCGGCACTGGAGCGGCGGCGGCAGCGGCAGCGGCAGCCCCTGATATGCGCGATCCCTTTGAGAGCAAGCCGGACGAGCATAGGGAGAGGCATAGCCCTCCTGAGTCGCCCAAATCTCGCGGCATCGAGCCCGTCGCTGAGCCTACTGTCCCCCCTGCTTCTCACGAACGTTCCAAGCCATTCGAGGATGAACCCGACTTGCCCCCGGCCCCTGGCCCCAAGCCGTCCAGCCCTCAAACCTCGAGGATGCCTGGCGCTTTTGCAGATGACATTGAATTTGCTTCTGTTTTGGCTGCCGGTCTCCAAGACACTGGGTTTGACCCGAACATTGTCATTGATAATCCTACCTACATGCGCCGCGACAGCCCTCCAGGACAGAGCGAGCCGATGGTCTACCAGCAGCCCTTTGCCGAGACCGTGACCGACTTGGGCGTCTACAGGCCTGAAGGGCCCGCCCCTGCGGATAGCGGGTTCGTCATTGGCGAGGTGCCAGAGACGCCGGTTGCCGAGAGGGAATTGGGAGACGATCATCTTACCGAGTCCCCTCGCGCACGAGAGCGCCGTGACAAGGGGAAGGTCAAGGAAACGCGTCTCGTGGAACAGGAACCTCCTGTCGAGGACGTCGAATCTCCCAGGAAGCTCAGCAAGAAGGAAAAGCGCAAGCAGAAGGCAGCCAAGAGGCAAAGCATGGACGACGCGCCGGCCGATGAGACTTACGACACTCCCTTGGCTTTATCGCGACCAGCGCCCACCCCCTCCTCAGAGACACCCCTTGATCATGAGAAGCCTCGTAGCTACTACGACGTTCCCGAAGCCACTTCTCGAGATGCGCCGACCTTCCTCAACCACCCCGGCCCTGTTTATGAAAGGCCGCACACTTACTATGGATATGGAGGCCCCCAACCCACGCCGCTCTCTCAGTCGAATCCCTATTCGAATGCAGTTTCTGCTCACGATAGACCGCACAGCTACTACGGCGCCCCTGAGATGACTTTGCGGAACGAGCCTGTCCCCATGGACGAGTCAGTTTCTCGTTACGAGAAACCTCGTGCTTTCTATGACACCCCCCAGAGCCCCGAAACTGTCATTGCGCCTGGCTCCAAGGATCGTGGCTTCCAGGACGTACCGACGTGGGACTTGCCAGCCATCTCTGACGTGCCTCGTTCTTATGGTGAAACTCTTGCGTCTGCGGCATCAGCGTCCGAGGCAGCTCCTGTTGACTACGAGCCAGCCGCTACTAGCAAGTCGAGTAAGAAGGAAAAGAAAAAGAGAAGCAAGTCATCAAAGTCCGAAGTCATTGTCGTACAAGAAGATGAGGATGAGCCGCCCACTGAGCGATCTCTTCGCGATGAGACTGGCGCTTCCCCCGAAAAGCTACTAGAGAGCGAGCGATCCCATTACAGCGGGCCTCAGGAGACTGCTGAAGATGCGTGGGACACGCCCGCAAGGAAGAAGAAATCCAAGAAGTCAAAGCAAAGCTCGGATGAATGGACTGACGTCGAGAAGCAGAGCGATTACACCCCCACGATCGAGCGGAGCAGCACCCGCGATGACGACCTTGGTGAGTGGGACGATCTTCCGACCAAGTCTCAACGGGATCGCTCCAGATTCGAAGACCGGGATGTGAGCTCTGTGGTGTCCGACCCGTCGAGTCGTCGCGAGAAGTCGGACCGCCGCTCCAAAAGCAGTCGGCACGAAGACAGAGATGCGAGCTCCGTCGTTGTCTCCGACCCCACAACCCGACGTGATAAGTCTGACCGGAGATCCAAGAACATTGGTGACGAGGATCGGGATGCGAGCTCCGTGGTTTCTGACCCGTTGAGCCGCCGTGACAAATCCGAACGCCGGTCCCACAGCAGTCGACATGACGATCGAGATGTGGCCTCTGTTGTCTCTGAACCCACGTCGCGGAGTGAAAAGTCGGAACGCCGTTCCAAGAGCCTTCGCGACGAGGAGAGGGATGCGGGCTCCGTAGCTTCCGACCGCTCGTCAAGACGTGACAAGTCAGACCGTCGCTCCAATGGCACTCGGCACGAGGACGACGACGATGCCAAGTCGGTCGCGTCTGGAAGCTCTGGTCGTAAGAGAAGGAGCGACGACCAGAAGAGCCCCAAGGAGGAGGAGAAGCGCAGTAGCGGCTTCTTCAACAGTCTCTTCAGAGGCGGCAACAATAAGGAGGTATCTGGCAAGGATGAGAAGTCGTCTTTTTTAGATAATGCCGGCACCCTTGGCGCGGGTGCCGGCTTGGCGGGCGCTGTGGCAGCTTTGGGCTCCCTGATGTCCCGCTCCAATGCCACTGAACCTCCTCAAATGGAAGAACCGGTCGATATTCCTCGATCTCGGGAAAGGTCTTCCAGCCCCACCCGAGACGTCGACATCGACCCGGACATCGTGCCGCGGGACATTAGACCCGCCATCGACCCTCAGTATGGCGATCTGCTTCCTTTGCCACCCAGCCCCATGTCTCCGAGCACGCTGGGCTCTCCAACCGAGGAGCTGGAGGAGCTTCCCGCCTTGCCTGATAGCCGGCCAGAGACGCCTCCGGAGGAATGGAGACGTCAGCACGAAACGAAGACGCCCAAGACCCACTCGCGGAAGCGCAGCAACATCGAAACCCCGCTCCGAAGTCCAAGCCAGACCGCCGTACCTTTCAAGTTGCGGTTGGGACAGAGGTCCACACCCTCGTCCTCTCCCGGCAAATTTGGCCCCTCTCCCACCTCGTCTCCCCCGGTGACCACGGCCCCCGATGCCACCCACGACACTACTCCTACTTCTGGCACCAATGCCAGACGTCCCTCTAGGCCGATCTCGTGGGAGAGCAGCCGTGAGATCAAGCCTCTCTACCTCTTGGAACAATCTCGTCAGGAATCCGCAGCCCAGTCGATGGAGCCACCCGTCGACTTCCCAGAGCTGCCTCCAAGCGAGCCGCCCTCGCGGGAGTCTCCTGCGCCTGAGTTCTCGCTGCGCGAAGACGACGCAAAATACTTCAATCAGCTCCAGGCGTCGCCTTTTGAGCCCAACGACCTTCGCATCGACACCGACATGTCGCAGTACCCTGACCAGGCGGACCGCCAATTCGGCTCGCAGGAGACTACCCCCAAGGCAGAGCACGCAATCCAGCACGTCGGTGCCTTGTTTGAGCGGCCTTCTCCTGCTCTTCCTGAATTGCCAGACGCTGCCAAGCATTTGGACCTGCCAGAAAACTACTATGCGGAGTTGCCGCCCCTTCCTGCTAGCCCTCTGGACACGCCGGTAATGGGACCCAAAGCAGAACCAGCGGATACCATTTCGCAAGAGAGGAGCCTCTACGGACCAGCGTCGCCTGCCCTTCCTACTGCCACTGACGCTGCCCGGCAATCTGCCTTTTCACACGCTAACCTGTCTGACTTGCCGGCTCTTCCCGCCAGCCCGGTAAGCGGTGCGGCAGAGACCTTGAAGCAGCCGGTTATCCCAACATCAGAGCTGGAGGAGCTGCCTGCTCTTCACGACAGCCCTTCGGCGCGCCCAACTACGATGCCCGAACCGGAACCAGTCGAAACAACGTCCAAAGAAAGAAGTTCGTATCTCCTGCACATGACGCCCCCATCAGTCATCAAAACTCTAATGGATCGTGATACGTTAGACACACCGCCAAGCCCTATGCCTAGCAGATCTTACGACGCTACAGTTAGCATAGCCGAGATCGAGGAGCAGGATTTTTCTGGCTCTCACAACACTGCCCTTGCAGCCTTGGCCGGAGGCGCAGCTGCCGGACTCGCAGCTGCCTCGCTTATCGATCACGCTAAGGCCGAGGAAAAGGCAGCAGAGGTTGAGCGAGAAACCGAAGCCTTGGGACCTTCCGCTTCAGCAGAGCCACCCGCGGACGGGAAGAAGTCAAAGAAAGACAAGAAGAAGAAGAAGAAGGCCAAGGGGATGTCCATCGATAACACCACGCTTCCCTCGGCTGACATCGCTTCCTCTGTTTCTACAGACAAGGAAAATTTGCTGTCCACCGATGCTACTCCCGCTACTCCGGCCGAAGAGTTGACGACGCCTATTTCAAACGAAGTCACCCGCTCTATGCCAACTGAGGAGCAGGCGACCCCGTCGTCCCTAAACGAAAATGTTTCATCCATCTCGGTTGGACATGACGAGCCGCCGTCTGTCGATGCGGTTCCTTCTGCCTCAACTTCAACTGAGGATGCCATTCTTGCTTCCACTGACTGTACTACGGCTCCATCGATTGAAGCTATGCACACTGCCAATGATGCTCTGCCACCTCTCCCCCCCGTTTCTGCTGAAGAGACTCTCTACCTCTCCAATGACGCCGACCTATCTGTTGCGGACGGCGAGAATGCGCTGCCCTCAATTCGAGACAATCAACCCCTGGAACCCACGGACAAGACGCCACGAGAACCCGCCCATTCTGCAGTTGTACCAGCCGATATATCTTTTCCTGCTGAGGGCGATGTTGCCGCTGTGGGCGATACTGCGGCTGACAGCGAGGTCACCGAACCCGCAGCCGCTGAGCTTCTTGCAGAAGATACCGCCGGCGAAAAGAAATTGTCCAAGAAGGAGAAGAAGAAGAAGCTGCAGAAGATCAAGAAGGCTTGGGAGCAGGCTCAGGCGGAGATGCCGGAGCTTGAGCGTTCTGCCGAGCCCAATAAGCAGACCAGCGAGGCCGCCCTTGACACAGATGCACCGATCAGTTCCTCGTCTGAGCCTGCCAAGGCCACGGAGACCAATGAAGTCGAAGAAGCTGCCTCTATCCCGCTTCCTGGTGCATTGGACACCGCCGAGGAGGCGGCCTTGCTCGAGCCTGAGACGACAAAGGAGACGATGCAAGCCCAAGAGGCAGCTGGTACCCAGCTTGCAGACATTTCAGAGCCGGCTTTGGCAACCCCCTTGCTTCAGTCTGAGAAGGTTCCTGTGACCACTGAAGCTGAACAGGCTGCTTCTGTTCCGCTCCCTGAGGATTTAGAACCTATGACGGATAGTTATTTGTCGAGCGAGACGGAAAAGGCCAAAGATGCGCAGGATCCTGAACAGCCTGAGTCAGTCCCGGATTTCAAGGAACCAATCACTGCTCAAGAGGAGGCTCAAACCACATTGCCCGACTTTGGCAGTTCCAAAGATGCAGTTGAGGCCGGGCTGCCTGCAGCACCTCCGACCCTTGATTCTCTGGCTTCCGACGTTAAGAAGGGCAAAAAGAAGAAGGGGAAGAAGTCCGTGGATGATGAGCCTCTCTTGCCCAATCTGGCCCCCGAAGTGCCTCCAGACTCTTCTCTGTCAGCCGGTCCTACTCTAGACAGCGATGGAAAGCCTCTGGATGCAATCGCAAACGTCCAGTCAGAGCAGCAGGCTCCAGTGGTTGAATCCTTAAATGCCGAAGACGACTCGTTCAAACAGGAGCTCTCTCTTCAACCCTTAGAGGAGAAGACAGCCGAACAGATCGACGTTATATCCGAGCCCCGGGCTCTACCTCTTGAGGCTGCAGAGAAGTCATTTGGGCCAAGTGATGACTTGGGCGAGCAGCAGACTACTGTGCAAGATCAAAGTGACAAGTCCGCTGAAAAGGTTGTGATCCCGGAGTTACAACCTGCACCCCTTACGCGAGAACCCTCTTCCAAGTTGGATGCCGATCCGTCGGAGCAGCAGACTTCTGCCACTCAATCTGATGAAACCCTAGCTATTACCGACAGTCAGCAAGAGCAACCCGTCCCTATTCCCGAGAGTAGTCCTCCCGCTGAGGAGCCAACCATTCAGTCCCGCGAGGTCGAAGAGCCTACTGAAACTCCATCTGCACCCTTGTCCAAGAAACAGAAGAAGAAGTTGAAGAAGTCCAGAAAGAGCCTGACAGCAGACGATGAACTTCTGGCGGCAATTGCGACCAAGACCACCGATCCCCAGCCCGAGCCTGCCGTGGATCGGGTACCTTCAACATCGAACCTAGATGTTGAGCCAATTGAAGCTGGTATCTCGGAAGCCGCCCCCCCGGAATCTGTCGCAGATGGCACGATTGCAGCCGCACCTGTCGATCAGATTGTTGATGACGTATCCGTAGCGACCCAAGCCGCTGCCACGCCTCTTCCTGAAGATGCCACCGAGATGCTGGAGGAAGTGCCCGAGGAGAGACCTGAGCCTGCTCTTATCGAGGTTGCCTCTGCGATACCACTTCCAGAGGACATACCCACGGAACCTGAGGAGACACCCGCGCAAGCTACCGAGACAGTCGCTTCCGCAATGCCTCTCTCCGAAGATGCGGCCGAAAAAGCAACCACCACTGCCCTGGAAACTTCTGACAACGTGCCAATCGTCGACACCGACGAGAAGCCGACTGCTGAGCCGGTGCCTGCGAACGTGGAGGCGCCCCCGACCGAGGCTGTTCAGCCCGAATCATCTGGCAAGAAGAAGAAAAAGAAGAAGAAGGGCAAGGGTGGCTCACTGTCCCAACTGGACGATGTAATGTCTGCTGAGACGACCCCTCTGCAGTCTCCAGGCGTGCAGACTCCAACCACCGAAGCCCCTGTTGATGGGCCCTTTGACGCAAAGGCTCCTATGGCCGATAGCCGTGCCGTTGATTCTCCCATTGCTGAGCCCTCCGCCAAGGAGGTGCCTACCTCTGAAATACCCTCCGTTGAGACTCCTGTCGTTGAGACTCCTGCCGCTGAGACTCCTGCCGAGACTCCGGCTGATGAGACTCCGATTGTAGAGACTCCGGCTATTGAGAATCTTCCTGCTGAGATTTCCTCAGACGAACCTCTACCCACCAGAGCCGAGGCTCTCGAGGCAGCTTCTTCCATCGAGACGCCTGCTGCCGAATCAGCCCCGTCAGAGAGTGCTATTGCAGAGACCCTCACCGAGAACCCAACGGTCGATGAGTCTCTTAAGACCCAGCCTACCGACATCGTCCCCACGGAGACGCAGCAGGTCGAGGATGCCATTCTTCAAACCAATGAGGCGAGCCTTGCCTCGGACAAGGCGGCCACCGCGACGGACATGCCTGAGACTTCCATTTCTTCCTTGGTCCCCGACGAGCAAATCGAAACTCCTGGTCTGGCCGAGGATACGTCCAAGTCTTCGAAGAAGTCAAAGAAGAAAAAGAAGAAAGACAAGAAGGCAGCCGAAGCAGAGCCCGAAGTTCCTGCCGTTGCCGCCGATGATGTTCCCACGCAAGCTTTGGATAGCACTTTACACAATTCCCCAGCTGACGAGAAGCCCATTGAGACAGACAGCACTGGAATGCAAGAGCCGGTTGCCACAGTCGATCAACCGCAGTCTGGAAATGTAAATGTGACGGACCTTGCAGCAGAGAACATGCTGAACGCTGGGCCACAAACGCCAACGATGAGTGAGAGTCAGGACGAAGCTTTCGTCACACCTCCGCAGGGACCCGCCACACCAAGGGGTCAAGTTGAGGCATTCGAGAACCTTTCTCAAGAACCTACCTTGGTCGATAGCCAGATTGGTTCGTTTGACGTCAAATCTCAAGGGCCACGCGACGACAAAGATCAACACCGTGGTTTAGACTCTCCAATTGAACCCGAGACACCAACTAGTTCCAAGAAGAGCAAGAAAAAGGCCAAGAAGGAGGCAGCGGCCGCTGCTGCCGCTGCTGCCGCGGTTACCGCACTTGAGCCGAAGACTGAGGATGTCGCCAAGGATTCGGACAACAAGGATGCGAAGGACGAGACGATCACGGACAACGGGATTTCGAACACGATCCCAGACAAGCTAGGGGAGATGGAGCAATCATCGCAAGAACCCCCGACGAGCGGAGAATTCGCTACGGACAGCATGATTTCAGAGGAGGCAGACCCAGGGCCAACTGTTACCAAAAAGGGAAAGAAGAAGAAGAAGGGCAAGAAGTCTTCAACCCTGGACCTGGAGCCTGAGAACAGCCCGTCCACAAGTACCCTCGAAACCACGGCAGATGTAGCGAATACAAGAGAACAGTCCGCTTATTTGACGTCTCCATCGGGAGAGCCTGGCAGTGACGAAACCCGCTTCTTGCAAGCAGACGCGCCGATAGAGGCCGAATTGCCGGCCTCTCCAACTGCGAGCAAGAAGAGAAAATCCGTGACCTGGGCGCCTGGGCTAGAGTCTTTCTCGACCAGTCCCGAGCCTGCGCCACATCAAGAAGGCGAAGACGAGCGTTTGGGAGACGTGAGCACCACGGAAAGCGCACCCGCCTGTGAGACAGCATTCGAAACCGAGCCACAATTGCGCCAAAATGAGTCAGTAGCAGGGGGCTCGCCGGAAGCGATCGGCCACGGCGACGTTGTGGCCTCGCAAGGCATCGAAATGGACCAAACAACCACAGCCGAGGCGGAGAAGGATCTCGAACCAGAGGGCCAAGCACAGATACGCTATGCAAGTGAGCCCAGCGAGGCCCTGTCCGGTCTGCAAGACACAAGTCCGAACCCTGGCGGCGATGGGTTTCCGTCATCGCCTGGGCTGAAGGCCACGCGAGGAGTCGCAGGCGAGCCAATTGCCACACAACAAACCGACTCCCCTTGGGGTGGTCAAATGCCTCCCACGCCTGCCTCTTCCAGTATGAGCGACATCGAGGTGGCCAACCGGGAGAGCGGTGAGACACTATTATCGGAGGTGGACGCAGAGCAAGACACTAGCGCCAAAGCTAATGCAACAAACCTCGAACCTGCGGGCCGCCCTGACGCCATTGACGAACCATCGGCTGAGGTCAGCGCTCAAACGGGGGAGGTAGACATCCCAGACCCCGGCCTGCATGTGGGTGTGGGGCCTGTAAGTGGGCCGGTCGACGACAAATCAGTGGGGGACACGCAAAGCGGGCGGATAGCGGATGCCCAACCCGTGGGCCCGGCCCTCACCGACTCGGCTCTGGAGGCTGGAGACCCACACGATACCCCGGTCATGGCCCTGGCCAACCAAGACGACACAAACATGGAGATCCTCCCCCAACCTCTGCATCATGTACCCGGTCCCAGTCCGGTGGTGGTTGACAAAATTTCTGATGCGGGGATTACTGACTCCTCTGCTGCCGGGATCCTTCCTCTGGGCGACGAACAACACGACAATAATATCTCAAACGTCCGAAATAAGGAAGCTGCGGGAGACGCAGAGAAGGACGAGACAAAGGACTTACACGACCATCTCGCCACCGATGCTGCACTCGCGGGTCTATCAGAAAATCCGGAATCGCTGGGTGAACCCATTACCTCGGAGCCGCAATTAAAGCCGCTTTCGGAGACCCTTCCAGGTCCTGAACCAACAGGGGACGTGAACACCACCCAAGACTCCGACCAGACCGAGACACGAGCCGGTCGGGAAGACGGCTTCCGGTCTGAACCCTCAAGCTCGAGCAAGATGTCCAAAAAGGACAAGAAGAGCAAGAAGACCAAGGCCGCATCCAGCGAGCCTGTCCCGCAAGACGATGTCCAAGATGTCAAGGAACAGACTGTGGACGACGGAGCCCCGGCAGTCCAGGCCGTGGACGGACCAGTCCAAGCACCGGAACAAGCGGGGCCGGAACCCTCATCCGGTGTCAAAGATGCCCTCGAGATGGCCCCCGTAATGGAAGCAGTCGAGGCCGGCGAGGATGAATGGGCATCTCAGCCATCCGGCAAGAAGAGTAAGAAAGACAGGAAGAAGCGCGCTGCGGCTGAGACTGCTGCTGCTGCCGCCGCAACAGGGCAAAGCAATGAGCCTGCCTTCGAGAGATCTGAAGTCATCGATGAGGAAAATTCCCCTTCTCAACCGGCTCTGGATGAGGCTTCCAAAATTGATGTTGCCGGCGATGAGCAAACAACTCCAGTAGACACGATAGAGACTCCTATTGACGCCCCGGAAGTCCAAGAGTCCAAGGAGAGTACAGAGACCGTGGGCCCTGTAGAAAGTGCAACAGCGGAAGTTCACGCCCTGGCACGGCCAACAACCGACATTCCAGGCAATTCAGTGACGACAGATGAGAAGCCTGGGGCGCCCGAGGAGGCTGATCTTAGTGGTTTTGAGCCGACTAAGAAGAGCAAAAAGGACAAGAAGAAAAAGAGGCAAAGCATCTCTTTGGATGACAGCCATGAGCTTGTTTCGCCCAAAGCTCAACCAGAGGAGTCTGAATCCCCAAAAGGCACGACCACGGTCGCCCCTGCCCCACTCGAGGACACCTTCCTGCCCAACACTGAAAACAAACCCGCCGAGGATGTGCCTTCATCAACCGAGGCGGGGGCAGAGGACCTGCAAAAAACTGAGAAATCCGACGAGACACCTGCAACTCAAGCTCAAGACCCAACAATCCAACCCATCGAAGCGCCAGCAGCCGGCAACTCTGAAGTCACACCTGAATCGCCATCGGTCCAGCTCAAGAACATCGACTCTGCTCCGCAAACGGATCTCGACACTTTGGGTGATGGCACGGCTCCACTGCAAGACGAAGAATTGCCAGTTGTCACGAAGAAGTCAAAGAAGGACAAGAAAAAGAAGAAGGGCCTTGCTCCTACGAGCACACCAGATGAAGCACCAGCAACACCAGAACCCGAGTTGGTTGATCAATCCGCGTTCCCAGCCGCAAATCAGACGCCCGAACCACCAGTCGTCCCTCCTGAGACCCCTACAGCCGAGGACCAGAGCCACAAAGCTGTAGAAGAAGCCACCACCGCAGAGGCAACACCAACCACCGAGCCACCTCTCGTTCCCTCAGAGGTCCCTGTCATAGAGGAGCAAATCTCAACACCCGTGGGAGAAGAGGCCCCCACCTCAAAGAAGTCGAAAAAAGACATGAAGAAAAAGAAGGTTGCCTCAATTGACACCCCCGAGGAGCAGTTGTCGGTCGTGGAAGGCGAGACTGTACCGGAATCCACAACCATGTCACAGACTGCAGAGACTCTCAAAGAGCCAGCCCTCACTACGATCGACGAGGCCACTCTGCCAAAAGGTGCATCAGCCGAGGAGACGGCACCTACACCAGAAACTACCCAGCCGACGGAGCAGAAGCCTACCGAAGCGGAACCCACCGAAGACAAGCCCGCCAGCGAGACGCCTGTCATGGAGGTTGAGCAGCCAAAGACGGAAGTGGACCCCTTTGCCGGTCTTAGCAAAAAGGAAAAGAAAAAGAAGAAGGCCGAGCTGGCCGCCGTCGAAAAAGCCGCTGCGGAAGCTGCCGCCGAGTCTGCCGCTGCCGTTGGCAAAGCTCCAATCCCCGACCCTGCAGAGCCAGTCGAAGTCAACGCCGCCGAGGCGCCTGCCGAAGAAAAGTCCCTCGAGGAGCAGCCCGCCAGGGAGACGCTTGCCGAGGGGAACCCCGTGCTAGAGCCGGAGTCCGCGGAAGCGGTAGAGAAGGCGGCCGAAACGACACCGGAGCCGCCCCAAGCCGAGGTAGATCCTTTTGCCGGTCTCAGCAAGAAGGCAAAGAAGAAGAAGTTGGCCGAGATTGCTGCCGCCGAAGTTGAAGCTGCAGCCGCTTTGAACCCTCCTGTCGAGACCGACAAGGCCCTGGAGGAAACGGTTGTCGAAGAAAAGCCTGCCATCGACAAATCCGCCGTCGAGGAGACGTCCGCCGAGAAGGCTGTCACTGAAGTTACTGCTGAAGCTGAACAAAAGTCTACTGACAAGTCTTTTGAGGAGACGCCTGTCGAAGACAAGCATGTCGACGAGAAGCCTGCCAAAAGGGAAATGCCCCAAGATGATTCTTCAAAGGATGAAATTCAAACAGAATCGACACCTATTGCGGAACAGCAGCCTGTATCACCAAAAGTCGAAAAGGACCCTTTTGCTGGCCTAAGCAAAAAAGAAAAGAAAAAGGAAAGGGCTGAGCTGGCCGCCGCCGAAGAAGCTGCCGCGGACGCCATCGCAAAGACTGCCGAAGAGAAGTCTGTTGATGGCCACCCTGTAGAGGCTGCTGTTGGGGACGAGACTATTGAGGACACACCCACCGAACTCAAGCCCGCCGAAGAGTCGCTATTGGACGACAAACTCGCCAACAAAGAGCATGCCGAGGAGGTATCAGCGACAGAGGCACCGCAGACTAAAGAAGATCCCTCAGCTGGGCTTAACGAGAAGGAGGAGAAACCGGCGGCCGAGATGGCTACTGCAGATGCAGTTTCTGAGCCCGCCGTCGTCGGAACCACGCAGATTGCCGAGGATAAACCAGCCGAAACGGCTCTTGATGACAAGTCTGTCGAGGAGAAGCCTTCTGACGTTATCGTTGAGGACAAGCCTGTGGAAGACAAGCCTGTAGAAGAGAATGCTGACGAGAAGCCTGAGCCTGAACCACCAATCCTTGAGGTGGACCCTTTCGCCGGTCTGAGCAAAAAGCAGAAGAAGAAGAAGATGGCCGAAATGGCGAAAGCCGCTGCTGCCGCCGAAGCGAAGGAGGCCATCGAGGAGAAGCCTGCTGACAGCCAGACTGACAACGCCTCCAAGCAGGTTCCGGCCCTTGAAAGCGATCCTTCCGCGTCGGTTGAGAACACCTCTAAGGAAGATAGCGTCCCTGCGCCCCTCGAGGAGACTCCTCAATCGGCGGACATTGCCAACCCGGAGGACGAGCTCCCAGTCCCGGAGAAGAAGTCTAAGAAGGACAAGAAAAAGAAAGGAAAAGCTTCTCAGTCAGATCTAGTTGTTGAGCCTGTCCTCGAGCAGCTAGTTGAGCAACAGCCCGAGCAACAGCTTGCATCTGAGCTTCAAGCAGAAGTGCCACCTTCAGCGCAAACCGAGGTTCAGAGCACGTCTTTGGAGACAGCTCACCCGGAGACAGTTTTCTCTGACAAAGTGGCTGGCCCAGAGAGCACACCGGCCCCGGAACAGCTGTCTGCAGTAGAGGAAGCAATCCCGGATCAGGAGACTGAGGCTGTTCAGCCCACGGATCCCGAGCAGGAGTTCCCCTTGACGACCGGAAAGAAGACCAAGAAATCGAAGGGGGAGAAGGGTTTAACCGAGCTTGAGTCCGAATCCCAGTCTCCAAACATCACTGTACCCCAGGACGATCAAAGCCTTGCTGTCGAGGCACCCGCAACGGAGGTTTCTTCCGTTGATCAGCTAGCGGTTGCCCAACCCGAAGATGTACCGGCCGAAAGTCAGATGCGCTCCGCCGGTGTCGAGAGCCTGCCCGATGCCCCCGCAGCCCCCGATGTCAACGCGGGCGACGAGTCCCCATTGACCGGCAAGAAGGCGAAGAAGGCCAAGAAAAAGGGGAAATCCTTGGACCTGACTGAACCGGAGGCTTCGACCGAGCCTGCGCCGGAAGTCACCATGTCTGCTGCCGAGCCCGCCCCCGAGCTTGCCACTGAGTCTATCACTGGGCCTGTCGCTGCTCCCCCCACTGAGGTGTTCTTGGGGCCGTCCGAATCTGCAGAGGACACTGTTCAGGAGCTCTCACCAGCAATGCCTCATACACCGCTTGAACAGTCAGCTGATCAGTCAGCGCAGTCTGAGACCGTAGCGCAGACCAATGAGGATTTCTCAGCTCCGAAATTGTCGAAGAAGGACAAGAAAAAGAAGAAAAAGGGCAAGCTTCAGGATGACTCCAATCCTCCCTCTGGAGCTGCGACACCTACGGTGTTGGAGTCATCGGACCCTCTTGACGTTCCTGCAGCAGCCCAAACCATCCCCGATACTTCTCCTGCAAGCATTCCATTGCCGGAGCCAGCTGAGTTATCGAGAGAGCCCCCCCTGGAGACCTCTGCCAATCAAGACAATACCAGTAGCGAAGTCGCAGAGGAGACCCCATTAGCAACCGACCTTCTTTCTAGCAAAACAACTCCTCAGGAAGGCGCCCCCGAATCCAAGTCCCTGAACACGACACAATTGTCCTCTGAAGAGGCTGACCTGCCACCGGTCGACAGTAATACCCCAGATAAGGATAGTGTTGTCGTCGAACCCGCAGAAGCTTCCCGAGACATCGAGTCGTCCGCTGTCCCACCTGGATCCGAGCCCACCACTTCCCAAGATCACCCTCAGGCAGAGAGTCGCTCTGTCGAAGAACCACTCGCGGCGACTGAATCGCCAGCATCCCTTAGCGACCCTGTTCAGGAAGTTGGCAAAGGAGCCGTCATAGAGCACCAACCACCCGCAAAAGAGGAATGGCCCGAGGCTACGCCCGCCAAAAAATCAAAGAAGGACAAGAAGAAGAACAGAAAGTCCAAGGCGGGCGATGACTTCGATCTGGGTTCCGAAACTGCTATGCCATTGGAGATCGCCGCTGAGGCAGCCAAAGATGTGACGACAACTGACCAAGCCTCGACTACCGACAACAACGTTACTTCAGATTTACCGATCGTCGAGCCTCCGATCACGGCAACAGCTCCAGAAGTCCCCGCTCAAGACTTGGCCGACGAGGTAGGGGAGGAACCCAAACATCTGGTACATGAGACGACACAGGAACAACGCGCCGACGACAAGAAGCTGGATGCACCGACCAAGTCTGAGACGCTGACGCTCGAGCCGGATGTTGACGGGCCGGTATCCGTGGAAGAACCGCAAGAGCTAGTCGTCAAGGGATGTAAGGACAAGGAGGAGAGAAAGTCCGTTCAGCCTGAAACTACCGCTCCAGCCATCGATGAGTCGTCCACCCCGCCGGAAGACCATGCCACACACCCAGTCAAAGAGACAAGTACCGCAGACCCTGCTACTGAGATCTCAACCGTCGAGTCCACGGAGGACACAACCGCGCCTGCCGAGGAATCGCCTGAATTGCCAACCTCGAAGAAAAGCAAGAGCAAGAAGAAGAAATCTCCTCTCGTTGAGCCCGAGGTTATTGCCGAAGCGCCAGCGTCTTCCGCCAGTCTCGAGGCAGAGCCTCAGACAGTTCTTTCACAAGAAGACCAGACAGCCAAGACCAACCTACCAGAGGCACCCCTTGACAACAACGCCAATGCAGGAACCTTGGCTAATGAGCCAGAGCTTCCCTCTAAGCATGGCCCAGGATTTGACTCCAAGAGCACTCCTGATCATCAGCCACAGGTCGAGACGGCTGACGATGCAGTCAACAAGTCTTCTGGTACCCTCTCCCTTGATGCACAGTCGATCATTGAGAACCGCGAAGTCGATGAGGCACCAAAGGCCGCCAAACAGGAGCCCGCCATCAAAGACTTACCCGCAGATGCACCAGCAACACCAGCTGAAGAATGGCCGGAGGCTGTTACCACAATCAAGAGCAAGAAAGACAAGAAGAAGAAGCGACAGGGTTTGCCATTGGACGACCCCGAAGCTGATTCTCCTTTGGCTTCTGGCATAGCAACACCGCAGGCTGTCCCGGCTGAGAATGAAACGGCCTCGAAGCCTGAGAGCGGCACGTCGCTTGAGGCACCAGCCGACGAAGTTACTGTACAGTCTACTGATGGCCCGTCGGAACAACCTGCAGCCGAGATAAACGTGGTCGCAGCTGAGAAGTCTGCCGAGCCTATGGAGTCTTCTGAGCCCATTCCCACTTCTGTAATACCGGCCGGCTTCAATAAGCTTGATGACGAGACTAATAGCCAGCGGGAACTCGACGAGCCCACTGTGCCTGTCCTTAAGACCACGGAGAGCGCTGAGCCAGTTCCTCTCGTCGAGCAAACAGTTCCCGAGACAACTTCTGAGGAGACAAGCCAAGACACTCGACCCACGGTTGAGAACAGCACAGCTGACACGGAAACATCCGCCAACATTGCGGAGACCGCTGGTGAAGCTGCCACAGACAATACTCGCTCTTCCGAGGAGAACAACCAGCAGACACCCGCGATTCCAGCTTCAGAGACCGCTCATGAGCCCGCAGCTGCCGGCGACGATGAGTGGAACGTACCTGGGACCAAGAGGTCAAAGAAGGGTAAGAAAAGCAAGAAACAATCCATCTCCCTCGACCTCCGATCTCCTGTTAGTGCCGCCTTGAACTCGCAGCAAGATTCTGTGGTGCCTGGGCCCGAGATGAGCAAGTCCGAAGAAGCGGAAGGCAAGATTGAGTATTTCGACAAGGCACCACGCGACATTACTCGAAGCCCTACAACACCCTCGCCTCCTGAGCCCGCTGCTGCGGAGTTTGTCACTGAAGGCGTCGACACCGCCCACCCCCCCACGTCAAACAAGTCGGTGGGCGTTGATCTTACTCCCGCACAAGAGACCAGCAGAGTCGTCCACGAGCTGCCTTTCGACCAGTCTGACAAACGCAAGAAGATAAAAACAAGAGAGTTGTCAAACACCCTTCTACCTGAACCGATCATGAGCTCTAGAGAGATCGCTGCTGCGTATGTCGACGGCGGCCACGGGGCCCCAGCGGAGGAAGCCAGCAGAGCTACAGGACAGTTGTCGTTACCGACTGTGGAGCCCGACACCCCTCAAGACCAAGGCCCTGCTGAACGCAAGATGGACGAGGATGCATCACAGCAGGAGCTAAATACCTCATCTGCCCGCGGCATGGCCGCTTCATACCTTGAGCATAGGAATGATCAGACGATGGATGAGCCCATCCAGCCAGAGACAATTGAGAAACATCCAGATTCCGAATCGTCAGGAATGGGCATCGCAGCTGGAATTGCAGCAGCCGCCGCTGGAGCTGCCGTCCTCGCAAGCAAGTCTAGCAGCGCCAAGAAGAAGAAGGGCAAGACGTCCAAGTACGTGGACAAGCGTGCGTCGCAAGAGGAGGACATGTTGGATGACCCATCGCTGTGGGAAGGTGCTGACAGGAAACAAGTTGGCGAGGCTGCAAACGCAGATGCTGAGGATTTTGAGGGTGGCGGCGAAGCCGCTGATCACGAACAGATGGCCGGGAAACCCACCGATGCGAGTATTGTGCAAGACGACAAGTCCGAGCCTGCACAACGACCGTCTGGTCAAGGCACGGAGGTACCAAAGGCGGATGTTGTCTCTAGTCCTACGTCAAGAGGCATGAACATCTACTCGGGCCAGCCACAAGAGGTTGCCGCTCACACAGCGGAGCTCATCATGTCTCCATCTCCACAGGCGTTCGAAATGGACAACATGAAGGACAAATTCAGAGACATTCCGAGCCTGGCGGCACCGTTCAAGGAGAAGGTTCTGGAGGATAACGTTGAGAGCCCGATTCTCGGCCGGGATACCGGAACAGAGGCAGCTGAGGGGATGTCCATGAACAAGAACCAAGAAGAATCACTGGGCTGGGGTGCAAAGACATCCAAGACAAACACCATGGTCAGTGACATGGACGAAGCCGTCGACCGCGGCTTCGAGGCCGAAACTCGTCGCGACCTTCCAGGCGGCCGTCCACTAAAGAGCCCAGAACGCGGCTTTGAAGTCGGCGGTTTTCGCAGTCCGGTCCCGACTATCTTGCCGCCCGTGCAGGAGGAAGCGCACGAAGGAGCTGAAACAGAGCATCGGCTATTGTATAGGCCAGCTTCCCGAACGACACTCGGCTCACCAGACCCGACGCGCGACAGTGGTTTCACAACCGGCTCACCTCACCCCTTCAAAAGAAGCGGCTTCGATGAGGAAGAGCGAGACAGCGGCGTCCAGCTCCGGGAATGGCAAGGCCAGAGATCGCCGGGCCGGGATGAGCAACGAACCCCCGAATTGAAAAGTCACAGAAGCGAGAGGCGGAGATCGCGCGAGTTGGAGCGAGCAAAATCGCCAACGGATAGGGCAGCACTGCTGCGATCCCCTGCAGCTGAAGGAGAAACGCACGATCATCCTCTTTCCAAGACTCCCGTGCTCCGGGAGCCCACTGGGCGGGAGCTGACCCCGGAACCCCAAAAGTACAGAAGAACCGTCAGCCCAGAGCTGGAGAGGAAAAGGTCCAAGTATCAGGACCTGGCATCGGCAGCGCTGGCCGGTGCAGCAATCAGTAGCACCTGCTCCTCACCACGCAGCACTCCCCCACCGGGCAACCGCAGTGTTTCTGACAGGGTTGCACGACTGCAGTCGCCAGCGCCGACGGATTCAGTAGCGCGCAGGTCCATGTCCAATAGCAGCCTGTCACGGCACAGGCGGGCCATGGGGACGCCAACACCGGAGCCACTAAAGTTTCGGCCTGAGAGCCCAGGCATCCAGCGGTCAGGCACTGCCACCCCGCCCCTACGCCGGGTAGACAGGCGTGTAAGCGGAGACCTACGATCTCTGAGCCAACGAAGTCACCTCGACCTCACCAAGGATCCCAAGGAACCGACCAGCAACACCCCCGTCGCCAACGAGGGTCGTGTCCGCACAAAGGACATGGCCGACGTCTTTGTAAGTTCCTTTTTTCTGTGCACAACTTTTTTCCCGTTGTGCAATCGACTACTGTCTGCTACCCTCGCGCACATCACCAGCCAGCCACCCCCAACTCTCACCGACAGTTGACTGACCTGATCGTAGGATGGATTCGGGGAAGGCCGCATCGGCTCTCCCCGATCACCGACGCGACCACACAGCATGCGACGCCGCCAGAGCATGCAAGTCCTCGAGCTCGAGTCTCGCGTCGAGCAATTGATGGCCGAAAACCAGATGCTCGCCGACGCCCGGGCCCACGCCGAATCCCATAATAGCAACAGGGCCTCGGGCATCCTGGCAGAGCGCGATGCCGAAATCGACGTTCTCAAGCAATCGCTCGAATTTCTACAAAAGGAGGTGGCCCGCTTGGCCGAGGTCAATGAAGGCCTGAACAGTGCCAATGCCCAACTTGCTGCCCAACACAATGAGCGGTACCGTTCATTGGAGACGCAGCACGCCGACACCTCGCGGCGGTTGGAGGAAGCTCGCGCCGAGCAGGGTCACTTCCAGGAGTCGTTGCTGCAGAAGGACGCCGAGATTGGTCGGCTGCGCTCCGAGCTTGAGGCGGCCAAGGACAAGATCCGGCAGATGCAACGCCAGATCTTGGCCACCAAGGGCGCTGATAGTGACTTCCTCAACGTCCAGGACGTTGACCACTTCGACCACAGGTGCCAGCAGCTCTGCTCTCACGTGCAGCAATGG
This sequence comes from Colletotrichum graminicola M1.001, assembly GCF_000149035.1. Lineage (NCBI taxonomy): Eukaryota > Fungi > Ascomycota > Sordariomycetes > Glomerellales > Glomerellaceae > Colletotrichum > Colletotrichum graminicola. The sequence goes on along the minus strand of NW_007361018.1, from coordinate 476,432 downwards.
GTCCTTCGGTTCTCCAAGTTCTCAGACATGCGCTCCTGCCGCCTGACGAGCGAAATCAACGACGAGAAGGTCATCGACCGCCTCGATAACGCCATCCTAGATGGCACCGACGTGGACACGTACCTTGCCGACCGCGTCAAACGCCGGGACGTGTTCATGTCCATGACGATGAACATGATCTGGGAGTTCGTTTTCACCCGATACCTCTTCGGCATGGACCGCGAGCAGCGACAGAAGCTCAAGTCGCTGGAGAAGCTGCTTACCGAGGTCGGCCCCCCGCGGGCTGTCCGACAATGGCGAGCAGTCACCCTGACGCTCCTCTCTAAGCGGCCCAGCTTCAAGCACCAGCGCGATCTCGACACCGAGGCCGTGGTCCAGGCCATCTTCCAGACGCTGTCCAAGGTCCTCCCTCCCCCGTCTAACCTGGAGGACCAGATCCAGTCACAGTTACGCCGCGTGATGCGAGAGGCCGTCGACCTCTCCATCGAGATGCGCACCCAGCGCGCCGAGTACATGATGCTCCCGCCGTTGCAGCCCGAGTACGACGCCGACGGCGAGCTCGCCGACACAGTCACCTTCAACGCGGCGCTCATGAACGAGCGCAGCGCCGACAAGTCCGTGACCAACGAGGTCCTCGAGGCCCAGAAGGCCGTCGTCCGGATCGTCCTCTTCCCCCTCGTCGTCAAGAAGGGCGACGACGGCGGCAACAACGACGATGAGATTGTCGTGTGCCCCGCTCAGGTGCTGGTGGCTCGGCCCAAGGGCAGCAAGGCGGTCCGTCTCTTCACGCCCGGGAGCGACACCGGTGGTGCGTCCATCAGCGGCCAGACGGCTGCCATGCACAGCGACATCAGCATGGGGACGTTCCTGCCCGATCAGGCTTCCACCCAGTCATGACCTACACACAGACACGCCACATTCACATATTCACAACATGCACACACGCATGTACACACACATATACAGGAAAGCAATACACGCGATTGCAGGGGGGCAGGCGTGACAAGAGACACACTGCCCGTGGAATTTAGAAATGGAAACTGGGCTGAGATATTGAGCGTCGGCATGGGATACCAAAACAAAAGACAAGTTACGAAGTTTACGAACACGCATTTCCAGGCTTTTTTCGATGGAGGAGAGGAGAGTGGAGGAAAAGGAGGAAAAGAAGAGAAATACCTGGTTTTTTGGGGGGGGGTTTCCTTTTTTCCACCATTCCTTCCGGTGCATGACGATACCTGTTGGGTTTTACTGTCTCGTTTCCCACACAAAACTTATTTCTTATTTGTAATTTCCATTATACACACACATATTTCGTGACGTCTATTTTTTCTTCCGGGGGTCTACTTGTAGACACTGTAACGAGGCATACGACCTTATTTTCGTCTCTGCTCTTGGAGTGAACTGGAAGCGAATCTTTCTGACCCGATTGATGATGTATTGTAAGCACAGATAAAGATGCGTCACACAAATACATTTTTTTTGCATTACACTACGAGGCAACGTTGCCGTCACCAGCTATGGTGAATTCGCCTCGTGCTTCCTTCGCCTCAAATCAACTAGTCATACACACCCACTCCGAGTTGCTGAATATGCCACCCCTCACGGTTTTCTTTCCCTAGTCACCCAAGTAGTATTTTTTCTTCTTCTTTTTCTTTGAAACAGCCATCTCCACATGAACACGCAACATACAATAGATAGTCTCCTGCCCGACGAGGCTCTCGGTCCACTCGCGTTACATATATACCAACCGTATCAGCATGTGGCCATGGTGTTATACCTAGCTAATCAGAGCTGCCACCAACGTATGTAGACCGGCGATGCCTGGAAAAAGGCCCAAATATACAAAAGCACACACAGAGAGGTCAACCAGCTGCACACTCCACAATCATCGCTGTACCCAATTGAATCCGTTGATCAATCCAAGAGATGGGTCGTTGAAGCCAGAGATGTTAAGTTCGCCTGTGTTTGGGTCGTGGGGGAACAGGTTGTTGATTATGTCCTAGATGATACGGTCAGTGTTTGCAAACTTTCTCGCGCTTGGAAACGAGGTAAACTCACCCAGTCAACGCCCTCAAGAGGGTTCATCATATTCACCGGCTGCGAGGGTCTGTGTCCACCGACGCTGGCACCGTCGCTGATGCTCTCCGGGCTGTCGGCGTTCACGGGCGGCATACTCCAGATAGCTTCGCCATTGGAGACGCCCACGAAGACAATTCCCGGAGGCGGGCCAGCCATCTGCGCATTTGGCGGCGACATTCCCTGGGGTGACATACTGCTCATCGGGGGCGGGCCCTGTTGCATGCCGTTGCCAATACTTGGTTCTGCTTTGAAGCCCATCTGCACGTCCTGCGCATTGTACTGTTGAGACGGCGGCTGCAGCCCGGCGTTCCTATGCTTGGCCCCCACGGCGTTTCTGCTTGGCGCCGCCCGTGATGTGCCTGTCGGCGCGCGCATCTTGCGCATGCTTTGGTATGTCTGCATCTTACCCATAATCTCGCCCAGGATTTGCAGGCCCTTGATCTCGGGTGGCAACATGCGATCTGTGTTGAAGACATAATCTAGGCAAGCCCAGATGCGGTGCGCTTCCTGGTTTTGTGGTCGATAGTATATCTCCGTCGCCAAGAGCAGAGCGATTTGGAATTGTTGATAAGCGCCGAGGTACCACGACCATTCATGGAACAAGGGGTCGTTCTCAAGCTGTATAGATATCTCAATAATCATGATGCCGGATGTGATCAAGAGGTTGTTCAGTCGATGCGTCATGGGACTATTGGCGTTGGCGTGGTAGGGGTGAAGGATCATGGCATGAAGGCGGTAGAGAAGCAGGTTCATCACCAGCTTGGCGTACCGTTGGATTGGCACTGTAACGTCGAGGAGATGGTCGTACTTTTCGACCATCCGCCGTCTAAAGTTCTCGATCTTTGTGAGAATGGCGGTCAGGGTGGTTCTTCGGCTCTCTAGTCTGCGGCGGTCTAGCCAGATTATTCGCATCATCTCGTTGCATTCGAAGCGAATGAGAGATGGCAATGTCGAGGTGAAATGCTCGGCCGGCTCGGGGGGTGGGCCAGCGGCGTAAAGCTCATCTTCTTCGCAATTAAGCGGCAGCTTGGTGTCGTAGTCTTCTCGCCTAATGGCTGGTCTCGGTCCTTGCGCTTCACAAGTTCGGATGTCGAGGAAGCACAGTTGGTGCCAGATGAGTCTTCGAACGTGGGTGTCCAAAGGGTTCAGTCCGTACGTCTCTCCATCTCTATGCAGTCCCATGCACTCCGCCATCCTCACGGCAGCGCCGACAAGAACGGAGTGAGCCCGAGACACCTCGGCTCTGCAAAGGGGAAGCTGTATCTAACGTCAGCAACAGATCCATGCGCGGCAAAGGGCTATGAGACATACCATGTACATGATGAAGGCCTGCATGGTCTCGACTCTCGTCGTGCGGAGGAAATTGGCCTTTCCCAGTGCCTGTTCGGCATCGGCCTTCATCCGCTCAATCAGATTAGCCTTGGTGACGCCGAATAGTTCCCTGACTGTGGGGTCGTCCATGCTGACGGCGGCACTGAACCATGCCGCAAACATGATGGCCTGTATGGAGGCACGAGGCTCAATATTGTTATATACGTCATCCCAGAAATTCCGGTATTCGTTCTCAAAGGATGGCTGGTGAACACAGCGCGCAACAGGATGAACCGCTTGGAAATACTGCTGGATGAGACGATCTGCGGCTTCCTTTTGGGGCAGCCTCCTGTCGAGAGACAGAGCATCGGATGAGTGGCCGAAGAAGAAACCGCTCGAAGGCGGAATGTAAGATTCGCCTGGCCTCAGAAAGTCGGGGATTGAGTCGTTGGAACTTCCGCTTACGACGGACATGGCATCCATGCCGGGGGGTGGGCCGATGTGACTGGGATACCCAGGCGGTCCACCACGGGGCGGCCCGCCTCGCCCGGCCCCGCCCATGCCCCTACCGCCCATCATACTCATCATTCCGCCCATGCCGCCCACCGGGCCACCAGGAGGCGGTCCCGAAGGGGCCCCTGCACCAGAAATGCCGGCGGAGATCTGTATACTGCGTCAGAAGGCTGTCTTTACCAATAGGAGGCATTGGTGCTCTCTGGAATCCATCAGGTCAAATACATACCTCTTCGGCTATCCTTGGTCTAGATAGGCCGCCAATTCGTTCTGTGATACGCATACGGCCAACCTGGACTCCCAGATCAATGAGGTCGTCAGTTCCGTCTGCGTCCTCCTCGTACGTTACATCAAGTGCCGTCATATCGGTAGGCTCAAGATCCTGCTCCTCGGCAAAGGTGTCCTCGACGTCATCGGCGAGGATGGCTTGCTGCATGGCGGCGCGAGAGGTGGTCTTGGCGACATCGCGCTCCAACTGTCGCTCGAGGGAGCCGACCTTCTCCTTGATCTCGGTCAGGCGCAGTTGGCTTGCCTCGTCAAGCTTGGGGCTAAGGTAGATGCAGTCGCGGGAGAACTTCATGCAGTTGACGCATGGCTGGGACTTGTTACACTTGAGCTTCCGTCGGCGGCACTCGAGGCAAGATGTGATCATGCGCATGCGCCTACGGATGGGTTTGGAAGCTGGACTAGAAGCCCCCGAGGCTGAAGCGGCCGGGGAAGAAGGACCGGCGGGCGGACCATTCCTGCCCTGCGGCAAGGACGAAGTCGCCGACCCAGGCGAGTGGCCACCGGGCATGATGTCCAAGTTTGGCAGAACGCGCGGGCTCGTCATTGAGGGCCCTTGTGCGGGCGTACTCACAGTATTCATCGAGTAGTACTGTGGCTGTCCATGCGGTGAATGCGCGGGCGTCTGTAAGTGCGAGTGAGTGTGATGGTAGGCGGCTTGCGTATGGTCGACGGGTTGGGCCGAGTAGACAGCACCACCAGCACCACTACCGCCACCGGTAGTGACGGCGGCGGCATGACGTGCAGCGGAAGAATAATGGCCTGAGTTCATTTGATGGTTGGTTGTTGGGCGGCGTCAGATCTCGGATTTCTTCCCAGCGGCCGGGCGTCTGGAAAAGGGGGGTGATATGAATGACTGGTGAACTCGGAAAGGAATCAAACAAGGCAGTCATTCGTCGGTGACAGTCGTGGTTGCGAGGCGAGTACAGGTAGCTGCGATAGCTCTATTTGCCGTAGCCCTACCCAAGGAGGGTGTTGGGCATGTTTCAAGTATCCTCAGCGATCGGACATGCGCACACCAACATGCTTCCATCTCACCCCATGTAGAAAGAATATCGGATTATCTACACGCGCACGGCGGTTGGTGTCATCATACGAGGCAATCAATGGGCCCTAACTGGTTGGTTCTCTACTAGTAGGGATACGACATTGGGACCTGAACCCCCTACCGACCAGAAAATTGGGGTTCCACGCGTGCATTGTAATTATTATGGCAAAACCAGTCATTCTGACGCCCACCTCACTCGTCGAGGGCTGAGATAACGCGACACACCGCGAATGCCATGTGTCGGCGTAAGACGCGTGAAAACTGGAGCGCTCGCATATTACTCTATTGTTGTACCGCTAAATCGCCGCCCCGCGGCGCACAGCCAGTCGTCGTTCAATCCAGACAGTGTTATCCACTATCTAAGTAATCGAGGATAACCTAGGCCTTCCGGGGGGGGGGGGGGGGGGGGGGGGCGTTACGGACGTAAAAAGGGACGTGGCCTGTTATAGGTGCAGGATGGGGAGCTACTGATGGCCGGGATATATGTCAGAGGAGGGCTGACCATGCAGGAGATTTGATTTTATTGCAGTGTCCCTGGTCTGGCCTCTGATGGTGGTAGTGGAGGAGGAGGAGAGGGCAATCCTAGGAAAAGAAGGTGGTGGAGGTGGACAGGTCGGGTGTGGGGGCACACGTATGCCTAACTATGTAAGTGACGATGCACTCGTTCGAATTCCCTCTCGTAGGCCGGTAGATCTGTAGATGGGTCTGTGTATGTCTGATTCGGATTGGTCTCGGGGTTGAATTCGTTTCTTTACGACGTAGGTATTCCAACAATGGAGTTAAGATGAACAGAGAAAGAGGGGAGGCAGGGGGTGCGTGTCAAGAGCGTAACGATGAGAAGGGACGAATAGGGGAGTGACTTGAGAGAATAAAAAATTGATCAGAAAGAGGAGGCACACACGTTTCTTTGGCAAGAAAGTGCCTATGAGGAGGAACGACAAGAGACGAAACGAAGGGTGTATACCCAGGTAGGTAGGTGGGTAATTAGCTTTCAAGTGGCAGGTGGTGGTGTGTGGAGCAGGAGCAGGAGCAGATAGCAGACGGCTCAGACCGAGGTTGCCATGACACAATGTATGAGCTACTTGGACGGGAAGTGGAGACCCTTCACGCCTTCCCGCTCACCAAGCCCAATCGCCATGCTAGGTATGTATGCCAACGGAGAAGGCGAGACCACCCACGCCGTTCGTTGGTAAACTACATGCAGTGGTGGGCAAAAGGGATCCGCCGCAGGTACCGAATACTTCCGCATGCGGGGGGAGGGGTTGGTCGAAGTCCGGCACCCCCCGGGTTTCTTTCTCGCTACCCAAGACACACCTCCACGAACGGAAAAGCTCTCTCATTTGCAAAATCAAGCAACAACCCGCCTCTTTTCGCTAATGTCTAGCCGACAATGCCTCAGCCCCAAGTCATTCGCCCTTCCCGACTGTAGCTTGTGTTTTGCAACTCCGGGACTTTTTATTTATTTACTATTTTCCACCAAGAGCTCCGTCCAGGGGCCAAAGAGAGAGCAAGAAGGGCTGCCGTGCGCGCCTTTCTGGCGTCGCCACGTTTAACCACATCCTTCCACCATGTCCACTACAGTCAGTACCCGTCGTAGTTGTTGTATAGATTGTTCTGGGATGTTCTGGGCTACGTTGGGCTGTCTTATCCACATACCGTTCCGTCATGCCGTGCCATGTCGTATCGTGTTGCATCCTTTCCCATCCCGTCTTGGGGGGGGCGCTGGCGTTGTGCATATGTTTGGATCAAGAGAAGTGAACAGGAATAAAGTCCCGCCAAATATCTGTAGGGTTCCTTTGGAGCTGGGGTTTATTGGTGGCTAGTAGCCGGCGATGCGCGCATCATCAAATGCAAATACCTACCCAATGCCGTGCTGCCCCCCCCCCCCCCTCCTTCAATGCGCCCAGAGCTGTCGTCTGATCACGGTCATGTCAAGGTCATTTCGGTGCTGGCGTGATGCCGCCTCAACGAGTGTTATTGCAAGGTGTTGGTCGACTGAGGTGTCATGGCGGTCCCTCTTGCACAGGTATACAAATATAGTCTAATATCGGTGTCATCGACCGAGAACCGATGTGGGCCACACCTTCTTACCTCTGACTGGCCCATGAGCTTCCCATCATCTTTTCTTTTCCTCCGTCCATCTTTCCTGCACGTAATTTCAAAGACAAGATGGAAGGGAACTGCCAGTTAGCAACCTGCCACCTGGTGGACAAAAAAGATAGCACACTAAATTTTACCTACACTATACTATTACAAACTATATAGCATTTAATTAATAAATATACCTATATAAATTAATTAAATTAAATATAAAGTAGTTTTATTTACTATTAAGTATACTTACTATTTATATTAATTATTTCCTATAGTTAGGTAGGTATTAAATTAACTTAGTTATTAATAGTTAACTATAATAATTACTTTTAGCCCTCTTTTACTAATTCTTTAACTTTACCTTCTAACTAATATATAAAGTGCTATATAAGCTTTTTAGGTATTTACTAGTAATTCTTAATAAGTAATAAATTTAGGAAGTTATAATAATTAAAGTAGCTCTTTAGGCTATTTTAAGTCTTTTAGTCTTAGACTTTATTTTTTAGTAAAAGCCTATAGCTACTATTACTATCCTCTTTAAGAATAAAGTTATTACCTTACTTAATTTAAGGTTTAACTACTAGCTTAAGAATTTAGTTAATATAGTAGTTATATATTATTTTTTTATTTTTATTCCTTAAGTTATAAAAAACTAGTAGACTTTTAAACTTATATCTAATTATAGCTTATATATAAATATATTTTTAATTTTTATCTTAAGGTGTATTTACTTCTTAAATATAGTCTAGGTACTACCTCTTACTAAGCTTTTAAATAATATATAGTCTTTTTTTTAGCCTAAGGCTAAAGTAATATTTATTAGAAAATTATACTTAGTGCTAGTCTTTAAGGTAAAAGTACTACTTTAATATATACTTTATAAAGGCTACTTAGTTAGTAGTAGTATATAGGCTAACTTAACTATAATAGTAAGTAATATACTTATAATATCTTAGTGTACTTATTACTTATTAGACTGTTTTTAGGCTATATAAGACTTTAAGACCTACTTTTTATAGTAAAATACCTTAAGATAAGGTTTATATATCCTAGCCTCCTCTCTATATAAACTTATTAAAAATATAAAAATTAAAGTTAGTAATAAGGCTTCTCTAGCTATATATTTTATTAATAAAAAGGTTATAATAAAACTATTATAAATAGTCTTAAAGTATATAATAGCTAGTTTTTTTTATAACTTAAAAGTAGTTAAATACCTATTATTTTAAGTAATCTAGATTAATTTTTTATAAATATTTAATTACTTCTTAAATTTTAGCTTTTTTTAGAGTCTAAACTTTATAACTAGGTATTATAATAAAAAGTTAGTTTTGCTATAAAATAATAATAAAGTAAAAAAGGGAAGGAAAAGGGGGGAAAAAGGGGGGTATAGGTAGGTAGGTAAAATTTAGTGTGCTATCTTTTTTGTCCACCGGGTGCCTGCCTGGGCTGAGCAGTTAGTTCCCAAGCTGCAGCAGGAGCCTACGTGGACTTGCCCCCCCTACCGTCGTCTTTCACCCCTGAAGAGTCCACTACCATTACCACTTGATGGACCAGAAAACTCTACTTCAAATATTTAAAATGCTACGATGCAGTCCAGACATGAGTTGGTCCGAGTCCCGTCATTTGATGATACCTTATCGATGCGACCCCGCCCGTGTTTATTTTAGGTATGTTTCTCTGCACGAGCTCCGCGGGGTTCGTCCCACTTCACTAGTGATGGACGGTGGCTCGCTTCTATCATCGGACTTCCACGCATTCCCAACCACGATGAAGCGAGAGCCTCAAGTGGCAGCGCCAAGTCACAACAATCTAAAAGCAGCTTCGAGCAGGTCCTCATCTCGTCTCCACAACCCGATGTTTCCGATTGTCGTCGGCTAGGTATGCGAGTTCGTGGCTTTCATGCATCTTGTTTCGTCTTCTGCTTCTCCTGCCTGATGTGTCTGAAGCGGCCTAATGTAGGTACACGACACAGCATTACCTACGCTTTCCCTCACCCACCCACACCCCCTTCTTCACATCCGCTACGAGGCGCTGTCGTTGGCCCAGTTCTTCCGGACCCATTGGCCACAGATGAGGAGGGTTGGTCTCTCTCCGGAACGGATCGCCAGTCGTCAACAAAGCGACAGAAACCCTGCCCCCCAATCATCTTCAGTCGTCCGCGACATCTAGCAACGCGCGTGGAATCGTTGGGCAGCGAAACATCATCCAACCCAGGCTACAATCTCCCCTGACAGCCTTGAGGACCGGGAAGGACATGTCTCATTTATCAGGCAGACAAAGAGCAATTCGATCCGTCTTCCGGGAGAATGAACTTCAGCTCAGACGCATGCGGCCTGGGTCGGCTTCACCTTGTCACCTCGACTCACCTTCGGACGCGGCCGAGAGCAAAAGTGTAAATCCGTTTGGATGTGGTCGTGTATCCCGCGGCGTCTTCTGCTGCATTCCAGCCGCCGGGGCCCTCCACCCACCATCCTCGTGGCAAAAACGAGAGACAAAAGGGCACCCGTCGCGGATTCCAAGGCAGGCATCTTCCCCATTGCAGACCTCCATTGGCGCTCCTGGGTCTCCCCGATCCGTACCCGCTCGCTTTTATTTTTTGCTCTCTGCATCTCTAGCGCCTCTCGCGCATCACCAATCGTCATCCCTCCTCCCATTCTTCCTCTCTCTCCCTTCAGGCACACAAAACACGGCAGGCGCCAGCGCCATGATTTGCGTCGCTAGAGGTCGATGCCCCAGGCCTCATGTCTCACAGTCGGTTTTTTACTTTGCTTTCACTGCTTGACCAAAGGATGCCATGTATTCATTTCGTGTGTCCCATTCTCTAACGAGACCCTGCTCTGTTCACCTTGGAGCCCGCTCATCGGCTTGACGCATCAATACCGCATACAGACAGGTCCGCGTTGGCTCTTCTCCACCGCTCCAGCACTTTTGCGACGGCCCGTCGCTCCTCAGGGCCCTGATACTGTTCCACGAGATTCACGAGCCAGAATAGACGACGAGTCCGTCCAGGCTCGCCCCTCTTGAGCTCCCTTGAGACCACCGCCAACACCGCCAGAAGGGACTTGTGTGACAGCTCGATGTTGTGCCCGCGGAGCCAACCGATGCATAAGCACACTTGCCGTAGTGCCTTGGCGTCCGTTCGATGATACTTTTTCGAGAACCACAATGCCATGTCCTCCATCAGCCTCGCCCTCCTCTTCATATATACCTGTTCCTGCACTTTATTCAGGAAGCCCCTTCTGACGCCGCAGTTGACCACCTTCCAGACGGAAGCGGGGCTGATAGAATCGTCTTCGATCATTGACTTGATATGATCCGTAGCCCAGTCCGTCCAGGCCCACTGCTGTGCGAGGCTACGTTTCAACTTGGCCCTGTGATCGTCCAGCAACATGAATATCTCGAGAGCGGTCTTGTAGTCGCAACTAGCCATGGCGAGATTCCTAAACGGCAGAATCGATAGCTTCTTCTTGATCTTGCAGTAGCGTTGCAGTGAAGCCATAAGCTCCTTCTCACGGTCCAACCGTCTCAACGCCCTGAACAAGCTCATCAGGAGCGCCACACGTCGGTTTTCCCTGTGACCTGCTGGCTCCCAAAAGGAAATGTGGGCAGCCAGCGACGCAAAGTTCAATTCTGCGTGGCAGGAAGAATCGTGATTCCACCCCTCCTCGACTCTTTCGTGGTACCACAGATACCCGCGGCTAGTCCATTGTTGGATGAGTAGTCGGCCGAGATCCCGGTCGACGCTGAGCTCTTTGCGGTCAAAGTAGGCAGACCTGACGCATGCATCCAAAAGGTAGTCAGTGTTAACATGCGGCATGTGGGCCAAGGTTTGCAACCAAAGGAAGCGAAGCTTTCGGAGGGGCTCCTCCTCAAAGGCTGCCGAACCTTCATAGACGGCAGTTTCCATCTTCTCCAGTAGCACGCCATGGTCGGCAGGCGATAGACGGTGGAGTGCAGCGCCAATGTCCGCGGCCCGTCCGCCCTCCGGCGGATGACACATAGCTAGTTTTTGCACTACCGCAATAATACCCTCGTGGACGTCGTCGACATAGTGGAGGGGGATCGCATCTAGGGTAGTCTTGAATAGAGGAGCCGTCGTGTCGTTGGCGGGTAATTGAGAGATCTGACGTAGTACAAGGTCCCAAAGACTCGCGTCAAACTCCGTCGGTCCCAAAACCTTGGAAGATGCGATTCCGTTGACAACGGCCGAAAGAAACATCTCGATGGAAGCATTGACCACTTCGCCGTCGACACCTGTGCCGATCAATGACGACGGAAAGGTCGATACAGCTATGTTCACCATCTCGGGATCCAGTATGCCCGATTCGAGGTCATGTTGCAAACCCCCGATGAAGTTGAAATATGCCGGACTGATCACGTCCGAGGTAGAAGCCGCAATGGCTGCTCGGGCTTTGGCGAGCTGGTTGCGGAATTTGATTTCAGGCTGGTTCTCGACCGCAGTTGTGTCAGATTCCTCCTCTTTTCGCTCAACCTTGTTCGTCCACCACCTGGAGATCCCCCATGGCACGAATTGGCGTTGCTGGCTCGGTAGAACCCTGTTCTCCTCCGATAATCGTTTTGTTGGCGGTTGCCAGGTCCACTGCCTCAAGTCAGACGAAAATTCGATTGCCCAAGGAGGCAGCGTCGGCTGAGTGTTTATGTGCATGTCCGTCATCTTTCGCTTGCCCAGTCGTCCCCTGTTTTCCAGCGGGCCGGGCACGGAGCTCGACTTCCGCCTCGCGGCTCGTGATACATGGCAATAGCGCTCAAAGGCACTCGCCAGCGCGACGTCCGTGATCCATATGTTGTCCGGTGGTGCCCGAATCTGTTGCTGGACTGCTCGGCAGCAGCGCGCGGTAGGACGTGACGGCGGCATCGGGAGCAGATCGCGAAGGCGGTCGGTCGAATGGCAACCCGGGCGAGAAGTTATCGGTTATCCGCGACATCAGCCTATGCCATGTTCGTTGAAGTGTTGAACCTGGCAATGGCTACCCAGTTGGACCGCGGTTGTTGATTGCCAATTGGCTCGGTTTGATTCGATGGGAGGCGTCTAGATTGCTGTTTGGTGAAGGAGCGACAATTTGCCAGGTCGAAAAGAGCTTTGGGATTGCAGGGCCCACTTCTGTCCATAGGGTATTCTGTCAAGCCTTACTGTGGCTGGTGCCAAGCTCTAGACGGGGCTACTTTGGCGACAGAAGGAGCTTGCAACCACCAATGATGGACGGGAAGCTTTGGCGGGGTTTCCAGCAGGCGAGCCGCGGGGCATCCTGAATTTGTGCCTTCCGCATGTTCCGGGACCTCCAGCATCGGAATTCCACAACGTATTCTCACAGCAGGCCGACAAAATGGAGTTGACATTTGAGCCATTGAAGAACGACCTGCTTCTGCGGGCGGCAAGAGGTATGTCTCCTTTCCAATATTCTTGAGAGCCTCAAACGTTGCACCAATCCCGTGCACATGCTAACATGGGCTCAGGCGAGACGGTCGAGCGCCCGCCATGCTGGATCATGCGTCAAGGTAATGACCCTACCTCCCTCTTCATCCAACGAATACAAGAACATACTCCTGACATATTGCTTCGCCATCTCATAACAGCCGGCCGCTACCTCCCCGAATACCACGAGGCCAAGGGCAACCGCGACTTCTTCGCCTGCTGCCGTGACCCCGAGGTCGCCAGCACCCTCACCCTGCAGCCCATCGAGCGCTTCGCCGGCCTCCTTGATGCCGCCATCATCTTCTCCGATATCCTGGTCGTGCCCCAGGCTCTCGGCATGACGGTCGAGATGGTCGACAAGAAGGGCCCTCACTTCCCCGACCCGCTCAGCGCCCCCGACGACGGTCAGTACGAAAAGGTTCTGGGCAAGTCCGTCGACGTCGCCGCCGAGCTCGACTATGTCTACAAGGCCATCACCCTCACCCGCAAGAAGCTCGCTGGCCGCGTGCCCCTTATCGGCTTCTGCGGCGCTCCCTGGACCCTCTTCTGCTACATGGTCGAGGGCGGCGGCACCAAGCTCTTCATGCAGAGCAAGAGGTGGATCTACCGTCACCCCGAGGAGTCCAAGAAGCTCCTGCAAAAAATCGCAGAGGTCTGCGTCGAGTACCTCGCCCTGCAGGTCAAGGCCGGCGCCCAGCTCGTCATGGTTTTCGACTCGTGGGCCGGCGAGCTCGGCCCCGAGGCCTTCAAGGAGTTCAGCGAGCCGTACCTGGCGTACATTTCCGCCAACCTGCCCAAGAAGCTCGCCGAGATGAACCTCGAGCGCGTGCCCATGACGGTGTTCCCCAAGGGCGCCTGGCACGCCCTGGACTCCGTCATTGACATTGGCTACGACGTTGTCGGCCTCGACTGGCTCCAGGACCCCGCCGACGCTGTCAAGATCCGCGGCGACAGGCGCATCACCTTCCAGGGCAATGCCGACCCGGGTGTCTTGTACGGCACTCACGAGGCCATGACGAAGGCTGTTGAGGTGATGGTCAAGGGTTTCGGCGGTGGCAAGAAGGGCTGGATTGCCAACCTTGGTCACGGTAAGTCTATGCGTCCCTTTCCCATCCGGTCGGGAGACATGGCGAGCAATTTTGACTGACATTGCATCAGGCATAACTCCCGGTGTCAACCCCGAGGACCTCAGGTTTTACTTGTCGGAGATTCACCGCTTGGCAGGCAACTAGGCAGGGAGGACAACAGACTGTCTGGGTTTGGAGTGTAGGTATACGGGTTTATGAAAAAGGCATGCATCGTCGAATGTCAATGCAACACCCATAGAGGCGCACCAAAAAAGGAGGAAAGAAATGGTGTGATATGGTCTCGAAAATTTCTCAGTGTCTTGTTAGAGCTGGGCGCGAATATTGGAACATCACATCTCAACCTTGACAAGCCTGTCGGGCGGAATCTCCCAGTACCAATTAAAATAGTGATAACCCACTGAGAAAGACGGACAGTTTCATTCGGACCGAGACTCTATCTGCATGCTCGTTGTCTCGCACGTTGGTTGGCCTTGGCCAGCGTGTCTACGTACCGGACTCGAGCGGCCCTTGGCGAGTGTGGATGATTAAAAGTTGATGAATTTTCATTACGTACTTTTCCTCCTCCCCCTTTTACTCGCCGTAGCCCTTATATCGCCAAATATGGTATCAAAAAATAAAAATAAAAAGCAAAAAAGCAAAAATAAAAAACTTTTTTTATATCGTTTCCAACGTTTTCAACCACGCTTCCAAAGAACGCCGTAGGGGATTCCCAGCCGTCTGTCACAGAAGCCTCAGTGACACATCGGTTCCCGAGTCCATACCGTCTCGGGAAAATCAAAGAAAAAGAGCTCGACCCGCACAGCTCCCAAGGGCTGCCGCATAACACTTTCGAGAACCAGCATGGTGGCAAGTCGGGTGCTAGGTCCCAGAGCGCGCAGAATACCGATATGGTTTGCTTCCGGGGAGGGGGGGTTGGGGTTCGGCAACCACAAAAGGACTCTCAAGCCTTCTTGGTAAGGTTGTTGAGCCACTGCTTGCCCTTGGCAGCAAGGCCGTTGTTGCCCTTGTCCTCGGGGGACGGGCTCTTGCGGAGCGCGGGCTGCTGCTCGTCGTCGTCGATGGCGCCCGCACCCTCGGCCCCGGCCTTGCGAGCGGCCGCCTCTTCCTCGGGGGAACCCTTGAAGACGTTGGCCCCCCCCCTGCCATAGTGGGTTGCGCCGCCACTGTTGCGCCGGGGAACACTGCAGCAGGAAAAGGTGGTCAGCTTCGTCGTCTCGCGCCCGAGAAGGGATGGTGAACTCACGCCTCAACGTCTTGGCGAAGACGAGTCTCATAAGGATCCGAGTTCTTGGCCATGTTTCCCGATCCTCCCCTCCCTGTCGTAACGACTGAGGTCTTGAGGGTTGGCGTTTCGAGGTCCTTTGGGGTGATTTTGGGCGAGTTTTCGGTCATGTTACCGGCGCCACCTCGGCCACTGGAAGCAAGCATTGTGATTTGGGGGGATTTTTGTATCGGTTAACTATGGTCTGTGTATGCGAGTTTATCTCCAGACCGTGAAAGGACGTGGTTGTGTGATTATCGTGAGTCTGAAGTTTGGAGGCAGGCGTAAGGTGAGTGTGAGAAGGCAGGGTGTGGTCCGGTCTTAGGCGCAACAGAGAGAACGCGCAGCTGGGTCCAACACGCAGAATACGCTGGAGAATGCAGAAGAAGAAAAACACTCGGAAGAGTGAGAGGCGGGTTTTATCGTGGTCACTTTGGTCTGAAGGAGAGTCTCGTCCGGTGTTGGAGTTGTGAATCAAGCTTTGGCGAACAGCAGATGGAGGGATCAGGAGGAGGCAGACGGGAAGCAGACGGGACAAAGGAGTTAAATAGGAAACGGCAGAAAAGACGCAACACCCGCCCGTCTCTGCTTTAAGCTACAGCTCGAACAAGGATGAATGGGGGAGGGGTGGGAATGCGATGGCATCTGGCCGCAAGCAGCTATTGCGCGACCATTTCAAAGCATGGCGTCGCGAGTCGATCCTTGGCCCGACCTGTCCTGACGTAGTGTAATGTAGGGTGCGCCATCGAAAGTGATCACAAGGCCAGGCAGAGCTTTTTATTTTTATTTTTCACTGTTCTTGCTCCTCTTACTAGACTCTTGGCTCTTGCCTTTTTCTCTTCTCCACATACGCGCGCCATCGGGGGGGGGGGGGGTCCGGGGGAATCGTCTGGCTCAGTGAAGTGACTGACCGACGCTCGGTCTTACATACAGGTTTCCGGATGTGCATGTGGGCTTTTCCAACTTTTTTTTCTCTCTGTTCAATGTGGATACCTCAACTACCTACCTACCGCGCTCTGACCGTGACGGCTCGCGCTTGACCCGGCAAGAGAGAAAGGGAGGAGATGTTTGAATGGGAAAAGGGAAAAAAAAAAAAAGACAGAGTCCGCCCCCCATTGTGTTGGGAGCTTCGAGGCATTGTGGCGTGGCAGCGTTGCAACTTTGTTTGGGGAAAAGCCATTGGGGGGAGGGCTCCATTAAGAAACGTAATGAAAACATGAGATCCAGTGGAAAACACCACATTTTCCCCTTCCCTTTCCCAAAAAGGTCCGCCCTCCCTCCAGGTCCCTGACCGGGCCCTTGTCTGGGATAGGCAAGGTTCAAGGTGGTGTCATTCCCTGGCGCTGGTGTCACTTGATTGAAATCTTCCAACCCGTTCCATTTTGGCCCATGACAAACACAGAGAAGAGAAGGGGAAGGAGGGAGGGGGGGTTCTCGGATTTCGCCATCGGCAACTTAGCAATGGCGTTTTTTCCCTTTCGTATTAGTCTTATTCTTCTTCTTCTTCTTCCTCCCATTGGATAACTGTCGAGAGAAAGCGTAAAATTCCGGTGTGAAGGGAACCGAGCCAAGGCGACAAACGACCGTTGGAAAGAGGCTGGTTGAGCCATCATCAATCGACGTCGATTTTCGAACTGGTGTGTGGTCGGCGGGCGGTCTGGATTCAGCGGCGAATGGTAAGGCGACCACTCTACCCCGGATTGCCTGCTTGCTTTTGTCACCCGTGTGCAGGGGTGGTATCGGCCACGGCTTGGTCCGATGAGCTTGTGACCTCGCCCGGAATGAATTCAAGACCGCATGCTGACTGACAGCCAGCGAGTAAGCCCACGTCTTCTAACACGGCACTTTCGACAATCCAAGTCCTTCCCTTGTGGGAATTAGATAATTTGTTTCAAGGCAGCGAAAAACCCCGCAAGAGCCCTTGGCGTTGCGCCAATCTCCCAGCCAGAGAGAGCTGTAATGCCTTTTTTGTTTCTCCTTTCCCACAAAGATTTTCTCGGTCCGCGCCGGTGGCTGCCTTGCAACCTCCCCCTCCCTAGGCTCCCTGGCGTCCGCCGGCCTCGCCTGGTTTCTCTTGGGATACAGCATTCTCACTGCTGTCTGTCCGGCACGAATGCCGCGAGTTCGTGGCTTACTCACGCAAAGCAGACTAGACTCTGGTAAGAGGACACCGACCAAGATGCCGTTGCCAGCCGGCTCCCGTACTGCCCTCGTCTGAGCCACCACCGCCCCAGTTTGCTGCCCACTGCTGTTGAATCGTGCAGAAAGCCCCATTTGATGTACAGGAATATAGGTCCATCCCGTACCCCGGATTTTCCTGGACGTTAATGAACATCGTGTTGATCCTACGTAATGATGAGTTCTGCTAACGGGGCACTGGCCAGTCACAGGCTTGCCTTTCGACGCAACCCCAGTCTTCTCCAAGGGGGGGAGAGAGGCCTTGCAAGAGCTCATCGAGCGGTAAGAATCAACATTCTGCACACTCCGCCTCGTGATGGGGGCAAAAAAACGCCATCCCGTGAACCTTGAAAAGTAGACGTTTATCTATCCTAGAATGGCCTGTGCTGCAAAGGCGATTGGCCCGCCTCGCGACCGCCGCCGACAACGTTCGGGTATACCGTCCACACTGGCTAAATTCACCTTTAGCTACTGTACGAGCTGACGGCAACGGGTATCGCGGCCACCATAAGGGGTATAGTGTGCTGGCAGAAACAGGGATCAGATACTGGCAGAAGTAGGGGTTAGTTGCGTACGTCAGCAGGAAGTTTGGGTGTCATTGGGTTAACAGATAGGTTGACCGCCTTCCATATTGAGCTTAGCGCGATGGGCGACCACCTTCCCTCCTACCATTAGCTTGTGCAGTAGCTAAAGGTGAATATAGCCAGTGTGGACGGTATTGGAGACTAACGGGAGATGCAGGCGGCCGCGAGAGCTAAAATAGCCCGTATCTTTTCTGCACTTTGTCCATGTCCCTCTCGCCCCCCGCCGTTCTCGGCCCTTGTCCAAGTCTTGCTCGGCTGCCCCGCGAATCTGCACCCGCTCCGATTGTTGGTTGTGAGTGGGCGGGTGACGCGCATCCGATTTCGTGCTGGGTTTCCTTCGACGCCGCTACGAACACCCCTTCCAAGACGTTTGGAGCTAGCGGCAAGCATCGTGCCAACCGACATGCGCCGCCATCACCCGTTCCCGTTGACGACGCGCACACCAAAAACGGCCCAAGGTCGGACCGCCACAATCACATGAGACCGGCCCGCGTCCTATCTCTTTTACCCCCCCTTAGCCCGCCACCGACAGCAGCCCCGTTCGGCCGATCGCGGAACTTGGCGGGCTAAGCGGGAACCCCGTCTCGTCACCGGCGTCGAAGTGATGCTGGGTTCCTCACGTGAAAGTCGCAGCTTGGGCGCCGGCACCTCCGCCGAGGCGGATCTCGGGGAGAACGCCGGCCTCATCGTGTACGACGACAGCATCCACAGCATGCGCGCAGGAGAGTCTGCGCCGTACTGCAACTGGCCCGAAACCATAGGTAGAGGACATACATGAACGTGTTGCGTCACGACCCCGGAACGCGACAACAGGTCGGTCGGGACTACGCTGCGGCCGGCCGCGGCTTCCTCTATGGCGAGATCGATGTCGTGCCGGATGTCTCCATTATCAAATAAACCAGGGAGACAGACAACGAGGGTGGCACACGGATCTATAGCAACGTTGTAAGTCGACCAGCACATCACAAGGTCTCAGACGACTACACTTCCGCAGTCAATATTGCCAACCCCTAGCCTGGAGCTTACCTAAACGGCAGCTCTGCAGTTCGGTCGTCTCTTTTGACGGACTACAAAGGCAAGATTAATGAGGAGGTGAGATCCCCATTCTATTTCAATACCACGAAGGACATTGGGCCAAGCAGAAGACATGGCGGCCTTCAGAAAATGGACCATCAAGTCCTTCTACGAACTCGAAGACCCCCCCCCCCCCCCCCCCCGGAGTACCCCGAAAGCGACATCTTCAAGATTTGGACGGCGTCGATTCTTGGCTCTTATCGGCACCGGGCCCGGCCCTAAACGGACTGTTATGCCGTTGGGAATGATCATTGCTGGCCGTGATTGCGTCTTTATCTGAATGGCATCCATGATGACGCGCGGACGCTGTAGCTGCTGAAATCTTCCGCCTCTCTGGTCTTCAGAGGCGCAATGACCACGGACAATGCGGCTCCTCAAACTTCGGTACCATAAAGGGGTGCGGGCTCGGTGAAGTCTGCCATCTCATCTTCAGGTGAATGGCTGGCGGTCTGGGTAGAAGCATCCATCTGAGCTAGCCTCGACGGGTACTCTACCCCCCGTGCTGGTGTAGATTTTGCCTTTGTTTCGTTGGTTCTTCGTGGACGGTTATCAGCGTGTTGTGCATGCCCAGCGATGGTAGCATAAAATAGCGCAACGCTCCCTGGCATACATGGAGGCAGAAAGCTGAACCGGGCAACGCAAACACCCCTGAAGAAGCCGCCGCCTGGCATGGCCGGAACTTCCCTGGCACTTGGGACCTGTCCTTTGCCTCAAGTGAACAACACTCTCACAAACATCTATGTGCCGGTCCTGTTATATCGATGCCAAGTGTCTATCGGTTCATCAAAGCGTTGCCGCCGTGCGTGGGGTCGCATACCACACCCCGATCACGCGGCGCCGTCTGTCACTGCAGAGGATTCATTGGCGTTTTGAGGACCATCAGACTGGGTTTATTGGCTTACGCGGCACCGCGTGCGTGACAGGCCGACATTGTGCCAACACGGCCGATCTGCTCTCTGGAAACACTGCTGGCCGGCCGAAACCCTTGCGTATCGAAAAGCAAATGCTCCAGGGGAAGTGGCATAGATCATGCAGAACAACAATCCAAAGCGTGAATGGTCTGGCCACCCCTGAACGAGAGCTCGGGAACTCATGAGCAAGGTAGAAGAAAATTCAAATGCGACATGCGACGGAAAACGGCTCCCGAGCGTGGCTATACGTGGGTTAAGCTGGTAGGACCGCCGGTATAATGCGCACCAGGACAACGAGCAGGCCCGGGTTCATTTCCAGCGTCGTTAACCAAAGGCATGGGGCCTAGCGGAACTCGCCCATTCGATGGACGAGAATAGCGGGTGGAGGTGATGCAATTGCCGACAATGAGGGTTGCGTCGGGGGGGGTTGGGCTCTGTGCCATCGGGAGATGAAGCCTTTCTACGGCACACATCATAGCCACCCAACAAGTCCGAGCCAGACAGTTTGCTGGGGCAAAAGAAGAAAGAAGAGGGCGGTACCGAGAAAGCGACTGGTAAGGCCCCCAGGATACAAGGGTACGGATTTGCAATATGGACAGGCGCAGCGACGGAGGGGAGGGTGGCGCGGAAGACAGCGAGTGGGCTTCTGATGGACCGGGTGGCCCCGTTTCGGAGACAGGAGGTGCGGCTGAAATGATGGATGCGGTAGGTGGGTATGTTTGTTCGATCCCCCGTCATCCTTCGCTGGCGCCGGGGGAATGGTTTGGCATAGAGCGCGCGGACATGGTGTCAATGGCTGGTTATGCGCGGGTTGGATCGACCAGAGTGTCGGGAACGGGGGATGGCGGTTTGGACGGGATGGACGACGGAGGAAGAGGAATGTCTGGTTTCGTAGTGCGTCCAAGACAAAACGCAGTTGTCTCCAAGTAAGCATCGAAAGTGAGACACGTTTTGGACAAGACCACGTCGAGATGGCAACTGATGGCGAAGCCGTTGGGTGTTTTGGGAGAAAGAAGGGGGGAGGAGGGGTGACAATCTGTAGGTAGGTATTCTTACACGACATGCGGAGGGAGGTGCCATGTGCGGTGTCGTACATTACTACACTAGTACGGATACACGGGGCGAGCTGTGTCATCTGCAGAGCAAATTAGAAAAGGGACGAGAAGGGTGGCCGATGATTCGAAATGGCTACTGGCAGCCCATGTTCTCGCCATGGACATCGTATACGTAGGTAGGTAGGTAGGTATGAGTAGCTCAGGATGGTGATGCGGACAAGCAAAGCGGGCGAGCGAGGAGGATGCACAATGCACAATGAATGCATGTAACGAGGTCCGTCTGGGCTGTTGGCCCCTGCACTGCACCAAGTCTCCAGGAACAGGGCGGCGGCGCGAGCAAAATACAGCACGGCGCATGCAAGCCCCTCCCTCCCCCTTCAAAAATAGTCGACTTCCCTGCCAGCGACGGCGAAGGGGGGGGGGGGGCGGATGAAGAATCCAATGGAGATTAGCAATCGGATCCAGCACTCGACAAGATCCATCATTCGGTGCGGTGCAGACAAGTCCCAAACTCCAGTCTCGCGCATTACACATGTCCCAATACCCACCGCGGCTGCAACACAAATAAGCACGAGAAGACGAGACAGAGCAGCAGACAGCAGCCAGCAGCCGCCAGGCAAGGATTTGCACTTGCACTGCATTTGCTGCTACCTACCGGCCATGCCCTGCCCAGCCACAGCAGCAGGCACGGCGGTAATTTCGCCCCAAAAAAGGAACTCCGCGTGGCCTTCCGTCTACATTTGGGAAGCGGGTGTTTGCTGTTTGCCTGTGAGATGGTGGGGTAGGGAAGGACGAGACGAGGTTCGAATCTTTGGGACTGGCTAATTACCAAAAAGAACAGTCCTTGTTTTCTGGCTTTGGTAAGGTACCCAAATAAATACCTACGGTAAGTATGGATGGGGGGATGCCGTGTAAAAGGTCACGACATGCATGCACCCAGATTCTCCGCTCCGCCTCTAACTTTGCTGTGCCGGCCGGGAATAGCAGTCTGTGTGCATACCCAAATTAGGTAGGTAGGTAAGTTGGGTAGATAGGTGGGTACCTAGCCAGGTAGTATACAGATAAACGTGTAGGTAGTGTAGTGTGTACGCGTGCCCATGTATGGATACCCAAGGTATGGATGGTATCTATCCGTACCTACAGTACCTACCTACCTACGGATACACCTGCTACGTATGCATGGATGGATGGATGAATAGATGGACGGATGCGCTCCTTCTCTATTTTGCCGCGACTTGGTGCGGTATAGGTAGCACGTACCACCACCATCCACCCGATGTGCCTGCCATCCTTCCACAATCGCCATGTATGTCTCCACCCAAGAACCACCCGCGGCCGCTCTCACGGTACACACGGGCTACTCGCATATCCACCTTTTAACGCGCACCCCCAGTTGCCAGTTGCCAGTTGCCAGTGTCGTCCCTTCCCTTTGGACCCTCACCCATCCAATCCCTCCTCTCCTCCACTTCCCAATACTGCCTGCGCCCCCCATGTTACACACGCTCAATTGCACAACTTGAGTGGCTTGCTTAGCTTTCGCGCCTCTCTGTCTACAACCTTACCTGCCTTGCTTGTCTGCACAATACCTTACCTCGCCGTTGCTTACCACGGTACCGTGCAAAGGTCGAGCGTCTTGTCCCCGAAACCCAAAAGCACCATTGTGCTGCTATATGAACCCAGCCTGACCCGACTCTTACTGATCCTTATTACTGCTGCCGTCCCAGCTCTTCATTCCATCTGGTTGTCGTCGATCGAGAAAAGGTACCGTTCGCCCCACCCATCCTCTCTCACCTCGCGCTCGCGCAGACACTTTCCCCCTTTCGCGCTTCTCTTTGCTGCCTCCTTGCTAACCTCGTGTGCCATCCTTATCTGCAGCCAGCCACCACCTCTGCTCCGCGACGGGACATCACGACCGCCACCACGGCACAAGTCTTGTCGCAACCAAGATTCCCCAAGCCATGAATTACGATCAGCATCACCCAGCCCCAGGCGGTTACCACCACATGGCCCCTGGTCCCTACAGCCATCTTCCTCCTCCGCCTCAGCAACATCATCAGGCCGCTCCCCAACACCACCAGCATCCTTCGAGCCAGATGCCTCAGCTCCCTCCAATGGGATACCCGGCACCCGCGCCCTTGCCTTCCAACTCAAACATGCCGCCCAACGGAATGCCCCTTCAACATCACCAGTCGGCTGCCCCCAGCGCATCCTCGGGCCCGCCAGGCCAGCAAGCCCCTCAGAACGCCGTGCCCGCCCCCATGTCAAAGACGGATGATATGGGTAGGAAATACGAGTACGCTACCCCCGTCACACTTGTTGATGAGGCGACCAGACTGACGTGGTGGCTACCAGGCTCGTCGTGATGCAGCAACCCCAGCGAGCCCGCATGTGCGGCTTTGGCGATAAGGTGAGCCTGCTCGCTCTCTACCATTGATCGACACCTAGTACAACGTGGTGGCTAATAAACCACCAAACAGGACCGGCGCCCCATCACCCCTCCGCCTTGTATCAAGGTCGTCGTAAGAGACGCCAAGACTGGTCAAGAGATCAACCCCAAGTACGTGCGACTTGAAAGCTTTGTGGAATGTCACCCCGGGGCTTGGCGCTGATCATGATTCATTAGCGATATCGACTCGGCCTTCTACGTGATCCAGGTGGATCTGTGGTCCGAGGACGGTACCTCAGAGGTGAACCTTGTGAGGCACTCATCTAACACGGCCTCAATATCGACCACCCAGCCCTTTTCGTACTCGGCCTTACGGGAGGAGGGTCAGGCGCCCGCTCAGCCCATGCAGGCTTACTCCCAGATGATGCCGAGCTACGGCTCCGCGCCCATGGGCTACGGCCAACAGCAGCCCCCTCCGCCACAGCAGCATATGATGCCGGGCTACGGCATGACTTCTGGATCGAGCTACCAACGTGAGTTGTCCAAGGGAGAAAGGAAGTACATGCAGCACCACGGAGTACTGACTGCCTGCGCAGCTGCCTACCAGTCATCAAACCCCCAGTTTGCCCCCCCGACCCAATACTTTCCCCAGCATGCAAACCCGGCGCCTGTGCCCTCGCAGGCCGACATGGCGTATGGCGGTCACCGCCAGTCTCTGTCCATGGCCGCTAGCCAGCCGCAGGGCATGTTCACTAGAAACCTCATCGGGAGCACGGCGTCGAGTGCTTTCAAGCTCAATGACGTGGAAGACCACGTTGGAATCTGGTTCATCATGCAGGATTTGAGCGTGAGGACTGAGGGTCACTTTAGGTAAGCGCCTCAACGTGAAACCCCCCTCGAGGGGCCGCTTAAGAGTTTTTATTTATTTTTTATTTTACTACTATGGGTTTTCACTGACAGTGGTTACACAGGCTGCGCTTCTCATTCGTCAATGTCGCCAGGCCCCCCGATCAGCCCTCGGCAGACGGCTCGCTGGTGAACCAAGGGACCGCGCCGATCCTCGCCTCGACCTTCAGCGACGTCTTCCAGGTCTTCTCGGCCAAGAAGTTTCCCGGTGTTTGCGAGAGCACCCCCTTGAGTAAGTGTTTCGCAACGCAGGGCATAAAGATTCCCATACGCAAGGAGGGTGCTGGCGACGGCAAGAAAGGTGGCGAAGATGACGATGACTTTCAGTAGTAGGATGGTCCAATCTGGTTTCAGTTCCATGGCGGGCGCTCGGAGTTTCAAGGCACAAACAAAACACAACAAATATGGCATACGGTTATAGTAGTCAGAACATGGTTTATGTCGGCGGCTCATCTCGTCTTGCCTTTCCCGGCATCGGTCCTCCTCCCCTGGCTTGGAGTGACGATGCCAAGTTCAGCAGTGTGTTTTCTTGTTTATTTGTGTGTTTTCGTATAGAGCAAAGAATCGCAAGACTTGGCATGCATTCACAATCAACCATCAGTCAGTCCCATATGCCCATAAGACAGACTGCACTATCTATTCCTATCCGACGCTGCATGCCATGGGCACCTGCATATCATATTACGGAGCGAAGCATCGACGCTGGACAGGTTTCGGCAATTCCGACACATGTCCCATTTGGATATTGAAAAGCTACAAACAAGTGAAGCCTGCAGTTCTAACTGCGAGGCAACTCCAACGCCTAACACGCCTCCCCTCTTTCCGTTCCCTTTACGGGCTTGATGAACAACGCTCGGAACACTCCCCAAAGGTTTCATTGCTGAACTTCTCTCTTTCTCTGTGAGTGAGAAGCTGCCGTCGATGTCTTGTATCGGCTGGCATGATTGCGTTTCATCCGTCAAGGCCTCGTTATGTTGCCTCCATCGAACGCCATCTCTCCTTTCCATCTTCAGCACAAAAAGAAGCGACAAAAGGAAGAAGACAACAAAAAAAAAGTAAAGGCAGGAAAGAAGTGTACACGCCTGGAGTGGTGTGTGTCCACCACTGACTTGGCCCGGGTCTCACCATTCTTCCCTGCAATGAGAAATGAATTCGTTGGCCGAGCCTCTTTTCCCTGTTATCAATAATACATGCTGCGGGATGAACAAACCCCCAGCTCAGTTGCTTTTTGAGCTCACAAGCTTTTGTCAGCGTACATGTGCCCGACTGCACAGATGTTGGCTTGCCCATGGATAAAAGAAATGAATCGTCTCAAGTACTTTTGAAAATGCTGGCTATGCGATTGCGCGGGCAAGCGCTCTATGAATCAGCCAGTTTTGCAAAGTGCTTGGACCAAATCCAACCGACTTGGTCATCAGGGTCGTCTTGGTTTTTAGCAAGCCATAGCTCGCCCTTTTCGGCAATGACATCAAAAATCTAGTAAGATGGTCAGTTAGGCTTCTTGTTAAGCCATAGTAGAGGGCATGTCAAGGACTCACCTCGCCGGCCTGGTACGTTAGGTACGGGTACCCAGCCTCATGCTTTGTTGTTTCAATGTTGAACTCAAAGAGTGATGCTGCCAGCCAAAGCACGTTATATCCGTTTCCAGCCGGTGTACGCTCACGTGAAGATGCTCGTGAGGACCTCTGGCTTTCTTCCACGCCATCTGGCATAGGAAGAGCAGAGTGGAATAGGCCTGAGAACCTTCGCGATTCGCTGCCAGATTGGTGGCTTGGGTTTGAGTCTCTCCTGTTGTTTGCTGTTGACTCTGAACTCTGTCTCGGTAGACCGTTTGTGTTGTGACTTTGGCCTGTGCCAGGTCGGGTAGATGGCAGAGGGAAATTTGCCCGCGGTACAGGCGATTGATCTCCTGTGACTGGTGATGCGGTAACCGATGGTCGCTGCGCAGCTGCACCAGCGTAGTAGTCCCGGTAGTAGAACTGGTGAGGACTAAGAGGCGCTGTGCTTGGGGAGAGAGTGAATTGGCCGCTGTGGCGCTTGGCAAAGTCTGGCGTCGGCAATATGGGAGCGTGGTCACCATTAACAGACAAACCCCTGCCGCGGGGGGAAGAGATCTCAACAGGTCGAGGGCGGAGCTTGGATGTAAGATCCTCTGTGCTGGCTGTTGTCGACTGTGATGTTCTGCCCTTGTATGCTGGGTTCAAGATCCCAATCGTCGTGAACAGTTCCTGTGCGTATTTATAATCCCGCTGGAACGTGGACACAATGTCAGGGATATCTTGCGGTGGCCCAATCTCTCCCGTGACCTTCTTCACCTTCTCCACCCAAATATTGTACCAGTTTGCTTGGATGTTGACGAAGTTACCAAGACAAATGTTACCAATCCTCTCTGTCAAGGCAGACAGCTGTGGTAACTCCTTCTTCAGAGTTTCATTGAGAGCGTCGTATTGCTCCACCAGCTCCTTGAGCCTGGGGTCTGGTGTCTTTCCGCCTTTCTTGAGTTGCTCTGCTCTTTCATAGTCGAGGCGCCGCTTTGCTCGCTTCTTCATCGCGAGCGAGGGATTTCCATAAGCCTTGATGACGTGCTCAAAGGGCTCGATCACATGCTTCCGAACCTGTTGAAGCTTCTTGCGTGTTAGCAGGTAGAGCACATCTTCTGCTGGAGGCTACTCACATGGTCTTCCAGGGCAATCTTCTCGATGTCTCTCATCGAGACATTGAATTGCACCCATTTACTCTCTAGTTCTGGATAGCTGCCTGGTTGAAGTCGCATGACCAGCTCCATGGCAGACAGGTACTGAAGGAACTCGTGAACGTAGGCGCTCACCTGTCGAGTATAGAACTCGACGTCTCTGAGCACAACTTGGAGTCGAAGGTAGTCGTCACCGAACTTCTCGTGCAGCTTGGCATATACGGCATCTTCAGGGATCTTCGAACTTGCAGCCTGAAGCTTGTCAACCCGCTTACCAAAGGCTCGAGCAAACCCAGCTTTCACATCAGATTCCTTCCTCTTCCGGCCAACAATCTGACCAACAAGCTCAAAGTTCTTCTTCGTCTTGTTGATCTCGATAATCGCCAGCTCCAGGGTTTCCTTGGCTGAGATCAGCTCAGCTCGGTCTGGATGATCTTCCGGAGTATGTCGCAGAATCTCTTGAATGAGGTTGGGGTACTTCGTAATTCGCTGCATAGGCTTGATAAGTAGGGAATCAAGATCCCATGCTGCCGTAAGGTCCTTGGCCACCTCGTTGCACTCATTTAGCCAGACCTTTACGGTAGGGTCTTGCTGGATCTGAATCAGGCGCTTGGCTGCGTGGTCACTGTTTCTGAGGAACCCCTCATGAGCCACTCTCATCTGCTCAATGTTCCTCTTGAAGAGGGGCCCAATCGCTGTGGCTCTGTCCTTGTCGTCGCCCAACTCAGGAGCTACTGAGTTGGCCAAGGAGTTTCCAGTGTGATCAGAAGCAGTCGATTCCTCCTTTGGCAGAGGCGATCGGCGTCCATGGGGCACATATACCGTACAGACAGCCTCCTTAAGCTGTGCGCAGAATGCGGTGTGAAAGCTGATGATCTCATCCGTGTTTCTGAAGACAAGCTTGATAGTCTTGTCGTCCAATCGCGGACAGGCTTCGGCGGTTCCTTTGTAGATCTCTTCCACAATGTTCATGTCCCTGACAAATACCATCTCGGTGTCAACGAGTTCCCTGATCACATTGCGTCGTTGCACCAGGCGATGCCTCTCCTTTCCTGTTGGTCCGTCTTGCTCTCTACCAAGTGTCGCAATAGAATCAACCGGAGTTTGGCCGCCAAGGGAATATTCCCTCGTCTCGATCGACATGTGGTCGATTGACTGAGTGGTGGAGACGGGACGCGACATGTCCTCGCTCTCGCGCCGAGAGGACCCTGTTATGGTACTTCCGTGGAGGGTTTCTGCGTAGTAGCTGCTGGCTGCCGTCCGCCGGCCCTCATGTAGTGACCTCGGCTTGGAAGCAGGTACTGGCGGGGGCTCGTGGTCTGGACGTGGCACTTGGCCTAGCATCGCCATTGGCTGCTTGCTCTCGAGGTAAGGAATCGAGAAGCCTTCTCCAGTGTCTAACTCTGGCAGTTGGTGAACGGTTCCGCGGCTGGGCAGCTGAGCGGCTCTTGTATCCAACGGGCTGAAATCGGGGCTGTAGTGTTCGCTTTGCCGTGCGGACGAATCTCTGCTAGAGCCGGATCCGTACGTGAGGTCGGACGCGTACGGTGGCTTCGGTAGAGGTAGGTCGTCGTCCGGAGTAGAATTTCTGTGGTCGAGGTGCTCGTTGCTGTCAACCGAGAAGTCGGTCCACGCGGATTGCTGACTTGATCGGTTAACTGGTGCATGCATGGATGGAACCATTAAACTGTGGGATGTATCCGGAGTTTGCTGGCTCTCAAGACTCGTCTTATGGGGGTCATCTTGCGCGTCGGAGGACTCGCATGTAGACGCTCGCTGAGACGAATCGTTATCTTTATGGCGGTCGTTGTAAAAGTCGTCAGGCTTTTCGAGAATGTCACCAGACACTGTGTCCACGTCTTTCTCTATATGGTGATTGAAGTAAGACGCATCGCAGACGGAACCATCCATATCACCAAGTTGGCTCTGATCATCAAAGTCATCGTAGGACTCCATTCTTGGGAAAGGAATGGTGTCTTGTCGCGGAGAATCATATTCGGACTCCCGCCGGATAATCTTAACCGTCGTTTCGTACGAAGGGCTCGAGAAAGGAACGGGTTCGTATTCCTCAGAGATTGGCGGAGACCCGGCGAAGGCGCCAGGAATGGATGGGTTTTCGAACTCGCTCCTGGTCGGTGTCGGCTCGGGCGATTGCTGGAGAGATGTTGGATCCAACGCGACCTTGATCGACACCAGGTCGTCGCCGGCAGACTCATCCTCGAACGGGTATTGGTATTCGGCCTTCTCTGGTGTGGGCTGCTCGTCCGGTGTCTCAGTGTTCGTCTCCTCCCGCGTTGGCGACGGTTGCAGCTCCTCGATATCGATCCTCTCTGGCGTCGGCGTCCGTCGCACTTCCTCTATCTCAGCCTGCTCATGGTTCCCGTCAGGTTGCGGGATCGTTAGCCCGAGGCCAGTCGGAGCTTGCGAGGACTCAAGCTGCACGGGTGGGAGCTCTTGCGGTTCATTATCGAACTCTGTTGTTTCCGATGTAGCCGAAATCGCGGATTGTGGAATATGCTCCCGGTCGTCGGAAGGACTCTGTTCCGGAAAGCTGCCTGGAATGCCCAAGGTGGGTGAATCAGAGACTTGCGCTTGGGGCGGAGAGAGGGAGACGATGAGCGGCACCGCCGTTGAGATTGTGAGTGGCTGGGGCGGTTGTGCGGGTGACGTAGGTTCCGCCGAAGATTCCGGTTCGTTGGGACTGGCCTCGGGTGGTTTCTCGAACGTTTCACTTTGGTCCACTGAAGGGGATGCGGATTTGATTTGTGGCACCGGGGGGACATCTTTCTTATCGTTGGTGGCAGTGGCTTCCTGGTCTCTTTTGCGCCTTGCAGCCGCCTGTCTCGCATCTCGCACCTGACTGTCGCGGATAGACTTAGTATACGCCAGTCTGATGTGTTCACGTCTCTGTTCAAAGTCGATGGGTTCGATAGAGAGCTTCCGTCTTCGAGTCGATTCCTCAGGCTTGGAGGATTGCTTGGGCACACTCTTGTGTGGCGATCTGGCCCTGTCGATAGCCTTCATCCGCGAACTTGCCGTGGTTGCCGTCGAGACAGATTGTCGAGGTCGAGAGCTGCGCAAAGGAGGCGATAGCTTCGGAGGGGGTGCTGCTACATATGCAGTAAGACGCGTGTTATTTTTTGGAGTGATGAGACCTCTGGGTGCAGCCTTGCGTCCTGGCGTGGGTTGCGTGGGTGTCTTCGCTCGCATAGTGGGCGTTTTGGCACGGGTGACGGGGGTGGTCGTACGGCTTGTTTTGCCTGCTGGCGGAGGACGCTTGAACGTGGATGGGGAATTGGCTCTGGAGCTTTCTCGTGTGGAAGGCGGACTCGTTGAGTCGCTGGGCGTGGCGAGCTTTCGGACAGAGACAGGGAGACGCGATGTGGGCGACGCAGCTCGATCGGGTAGCTCAAGCTCTGCCATCGGCCGCGGCACAAGTGCTTTTCTCGCCGTCGGCGCCCCTGCCTTTGAGGCAGCCACATCACTATGTGCTCGAACATGACCTCTTGCGGCGGGGACCGAACGACCCATTGCACTATTCGGCTTTGTCTTCTCAGCGCGGTACCAATCAGTTGGAGACTCCGGCTCGGCGAGATCAGGGTCAGATTTCGTCCGCTGATGGAGCCTAACGTGAAGACTTGACTCTGACGTCCGTCGCGGTCTTGGGCCCGAGCCCTCGATCCCAAACCCTACCATCGAAGTATCTCGCTGCCCCGGAAGAATTTCTCCAAAAAGCAAGCTGGGCGGCGGGGGGGAGGTGGGCGGCAAGGATGGGGATTTATGGTGAAGGTTTGTCAAAGATTTTGATGCATGTGCATTGCCCGCGATCGAACCCGAGTTCCGCGGCTTTGAAATCCGGCTGGCGAAGGACTGGGAATTGTTGGATAATTGGTCTTCCGGAACGAATTTCGTTCGTTGTGTTCGAGAAGCTGAGCCTCTGCTCGAGTCAGATGTCAGTTCACGGGTCACCGAAGTTCTCAGTGTAGAGTATGATGTTGACCCGCTCCCACTAGGTGTTGTTTTGTCGGCACTTGTCGCAGCTCTATTCGACCGTATCGGCACGCCTCGCACCGGAATTCGGGGCATGGCGGGCGCTGGAGTCTGCTGATCAAATCTCTTGGTCAAGTCCTTGACACTCGGCTTGCGGTTTGTGTTCGTCCTTGGCGCGCCGACAGGGGGTTCAACCGGGGCAGAGGCGGATCGCTGCGAGGGACGCAGCCCCGTACGGCCTGCTGGTGCCGGCGGGTGCTTTGGGTCTTTGCCATTGCCATTCGGCCGCATGGACGGATTGTCGCGGGTTCGAGATACGGAGGTTGCCATGTAGTCGGTATCGGAAGAGGAGGTTCGATGGTGATGACTCGACGACTGCACGCCTCGATAGCTTCGATAGAAATCATCCGGGTTCACAGGATCGTGAGCATGACCAGCGGCGGCGAAAGCCCCAGCCGTGTGGGCGGTAGAGGCATCCAAGTTCTCGCGGACGAAGGCGTTCGTTACGGGGCTGCCAGGGAGGTAGTGGCGATGAGATTGGTGGGACGATGAGCCGGATCGGCGGTGGTAGGGATTGGGATCGGAGTCGGGGTTGAAGTCGGCTTCGTGGTAGTCGTAATTCGAGTCAAAGTTGGGCTGGCGATGGAGTTGGTGTGCGTAATGGGAAGGAGAAGCAAGAGGTTGCGGTTGGTGTTGCTGGAGATGGACCTGGCGCTGCACACTGAGCGCAGAGGCCAGGCGGTCCTCCTCGTCTGGACTGCCAAATTCCATTGTGGCCTGAACATCAGTCAGGCGTGTCGGGTGGACTGGCTCGTCAAGAATTCCAGAGACCCATGCAGGCTGTGTGGGATGTTTGGGTTGGGAAGCATTGATGTGTTGGCCTGCAAGCTGAGTGGGCAGCGACGCTTGGAGAGGCGACTGGCAGTCCCCGGTTGGCAAGCGTTGGCAGTGTCTAGGACCTATCGACAGCAAATCTTAATGCATCGATGGGTGGGCGCCGCAGGAATAGCTGTGATGCGATTGCTGCTCTGTGGGGGGATTTTTACGGGGATTGGATATCTTTGCCGGAGTCGAGACCAATAAGATTTGAAGGTCCTTGTTGTTTTCCAAGTTGCGCGTGGGTAACTTGTGTTTTCGGGATCGTTGTTTGAGAATCGGACGTGATGAGATGGGATGGCAAGAGCGAGGGTTGGAGTGGTGAAAAGCCCAAAAATAAAATAGAAAAAAGACAATAATCAAAGGTGACGGCGTAAGTGCGAAGCGGGAGAGGAGAGAATACCTCAGTGAGACGACGAGCAGATGGAGAGACAGAGAGGAGGGTGGAGGTGTGCACCGTCGTAGAAGGTGTGGGCGTAACGCTCACAGAGGAGAAAATAGTTGTGGATTGGTCGAGGAACTCTTACCTCGAGAAAATAACTGGAGGAGGGAGAAGTGGAAGGGGGGTGGGCTAGGGTGCGGAGAAATGGCGCGGTGGTCTACGCTACCACAGACCAGTAGGTACTTGGGAGGAAGGAGAGCAAAATTGGAGGGGAAAGTACGGGACAATCCGCAGCTCCTTCCAGAGCACCTGTCGGAACGGGCCAGAGGAAGGAGGGGAATATTATGGCTTTTGGAAAATTCATCAGCCACCCGAGGGCAGGTGCGGGCGAATATGCAGTCAGGTTGTGATCGATGGTGAGCTGAGACGGCAAGTGGGACCGTAATTGCGAAGGTGAGGGTCTCGTCCAATCGGTCAAGATGGGCACGATTCGGTCTGGATGACAGCTGAGCAAAAGACGGGGGGAGAAGGGGAGCCAGTGCGGTGTCGTGTGCAAGGTACAGATGCCTGCGGGACACGGATTGGTGGGCAGCTTGGTGAAAAGAAAAAAAGGAAAAGAAAAAAACCTACAGCGTACTCTATGCACTGCAGTAGGTAGCAAGGAGAGGACGGGATGACAGAAGAGAATGTGGTGTGTGTGTGTGTGGTGTGAGGGGAGGGGATGACGGCAGGTCTGCCCAGACGCTCGGGTAAGAGGGGAGGGAGCAAGCAAGCAAGCTTGCCTGTCTGGTCTGGTGGTCAGGGCCGGAAAGTCTAGGGGACTTAGGTAGCTTCCGAATCTTGTCCAGTATGTATTACAAAGGTATCCGTATAGCCAAGGTTCTTTCCCCCTTCCGGAGCAGCGAATCCAGGCACAACCGACACACAAAGGGCGCGTGGGAGATTGAGTTTAACGGCCGGTCATGCATGTTGAGAAACCCCAATCAAGATCAAGACGTGCCCAGTATCCGTACCAGGCAAAGGAAAGATTGCTTGTGCAACCTTGCCCTGTCGCGCTCTAATTACCTCCATCTACTACTTTACTGAGCTGCAACAGCAAAACACACCAAACATGTTTTAGCAGGTTGGCCGGTCGTCAATTCGCGACTCGTTCGCCTTTCATTGCTCATCTCCATTGGACTGTTTGAACCGTGGAAAGAAAACATCATGGCATGGACCAGGTTGTTTTCTTCGGAGGGACCCCAGACAAACAAACAAAGCACACTCCACCCCAAGTCCCAAAGCAGTTTGTATCTCGATCTCCAATCACTGTCATTGGCAGGCACTTGTTCCCGTTTCCTTCCCTACCACTTTCCACTCCCCAGTTTTATTCAGTGTGAGTCAGGATGCATCTGCTTGCGGGGGGCGGGGGGGGTTCCTGGATGACACCTCGTTTTAGTACCTAGGGAAACATATCGATACTCCGCATAAAAGGGAAGAGAAAGAAGAAGGAAGAAGAAGAAGAAAAGCCAAGACTATGTCCTCGCTTGGTGACGTCTTAGGAAGGTCTTACGGCAGATAAAGAGACTCGTAGACGTTAGTTGCACAAAGCAAAAGTGCAGTAAGACCCCCGTGCTTGTACTTCAGGCCTCACCCTCCACCTTCCTAGGTACTCTCAAGGCAAGGACAAAGGCTCGAAAGAGAAAGGCAGAGGCTTCGAGTGCCGAGGCGCACGGCCATAAATCAATGGGAGATATGTTGCCGCCAACCAGCCATGCCTTTTCTGTGGGCGTTGACCAAGACCCAAGGCCGTTCTTTTGCGGCGTCGATGGCATCGAGCGTGAAGGTATTTTGGGGTTGGTTGGAGACCGCTGTCACAGCCGCCAGAGTTGCAAAATGTTGGCAAGCTCGCATGCATTCCATGAGGGCCAAGCTTCCGTGCTGGGAACCAACCCCTCTCGCCAAACGCCTCACCACACAGCATCGGGTATCAAAACCACTGACCGCTGTCGAGGCTAAATAAGCTGACATGCGGCATATGTGCACGTCAATCGGTATTCGTATTCCATCCGAGTCGGTGCCAGTGCCGGAGAGCGAGCGCGCGTGTATGGGAAAGCATCCTGTCCCGAAACCGTCCAAAGTCGGGATCGAGGCCGACATTCGATGGGTTGGTTACCTATCTACCTATATCCGTACCTAGCCATCCATGGTTTAGGGTTGCATTCGACGCCAAGCCCTCGGTGCCAGCCAGGTTGGAACACCCGAGAGAGCCAATCCATCCTCCAGAAGCAGCAGGATGGCTTCAAGGTTCCCATGCGCAGCATCTCAATGCCCAACGCCCGACGGCGCTGGTCTGCCCGTCACCGCTGTTGACTCGCCAATTGGCCCGAGTGCATGCTGCTTTTGGTTATCGTAAGAGGTTAAAAACATGTTTCGGTGTCGAAACTGTTTTGGGACGCGATACCCGTCCTCGTTTCCCAATCTCAAGCGGCTACCTGTCATCTGACGGTGGGGGGAAAGAACATTGATAAGTGTCAACGACTGCTGCATCACAGCTGCATGCTTACGCAGTGGTTGGGACAGATGCGTCTCGTGTTCAGGATTTCCCGGCCTCAAGTATTAAGCAGGCAAGCCCCGCTAATGCGACTTCCGAGTCTGTGCTCACCTTAAGACGTGCTATTATGATGTGAGGCATTCACTGGATGGATGACGGACGGACGGCAGTCATCGTTGCAGCTTCCGCTCTAGCTTCCCCCTCCAGTAGGATCATCTCGGAGACGAGGGAAGGCGCCTCTCTGGCTTAGTCGGATCCGGAAGGCTTGAGCAAACCTTGAGAATGAGATTGTATGTACCACAGTCAAGCCACGTTTTCTCTCTTTTGCCATGTGGTTTGTTTGACGGTGTCGACAACCTGATGGACTCGTTGCCCACCAGCCAGCAACAGCAAAGTGGATGGATGTGTTTCTTTAGACTCCCTATGCCGAACCGCTTCTTTCGTCGACTGGGGAACCCTTCCTCCTAGGCGTCCATATCGCGAGCGATCAAGGACTTATTGGACAGAGAGTACTCCGTATGGTATAACGTAGCACCGCAGGGCAACTCTCCTCCCACAACCCCCGCCGCCGCCCGCATTTCCGCCCGCCCTTGCATCGAATCCAGCCCGTCCCAGTCCAGTCTGAGGGGGCTAGCAGGTGACGATGCATATTTAATTACCGTAGGGTAGCGCGCAAGTATACCACGTAGCAAGTACACCTAGCGCAGAGCCACCAAGACGACAGCCAACACTATAGCAGCATCATGGTAGCACTAGAGAGGTAAGTACGGTATTCCCACCTTGCAGGATCACGCCCCAAGCGGTCTCCATAAATACTTGTAGATACCTATGTGTTGTCCAGCCTGGGCTAGTCCATGTTGTGTCCGAGGTGGTGGATCCTCCCCACGACCACCAAGTCCGCCTCTCGTCTTCGACAGAGCCACCACAAGCATGAACTGGGGTGCCTTAGCGTCGTCCATGGCCATGCGATTGCCCCTTGATGATTCGAGCGTTGGTGAGGATCGAGTGCCAAAGCCACCAGGCCACCGTTTAGAGATGCCGCCCGTGTTCGGCAGATCACTGGACGTGCACCGTCGTCCCATTGGGGTGTGTGAGCCTAGGACAGCCACCGCCAACCATCCCATCCGTTAGCAACACCCGCCAATCAGCACGTACTGTTTTGACCGTTCAGGTGCGATACGTACCGTGCGCGAATCCGTTGTTTTCTTTTACTCTGCAAGACGCGCTGGGCCATCACGCTTGTCAACCTCGTTCAACGACATCGCCACCCCTTGTTCAACCCTCGACCTTGCCCCCGCCGCCATCTGACTACTCAGCATTTCCCTGGCAGATCGCTTGCATGCCCGCATGCAATGACATGTTCTAGCGCGTGTCTCTCGGCTTCTCAGCGCATATAGTGCTGAATTGAGCTTCACTTCGACCTGGCTCCCCAATGAGCGACAACGTCGATGACAGGGGAGAAGCTACGCGTCCAAACAGATGTTGACGATGGGATGAGATCTCACAGCTGCAATGGCACGCAAAAGAAAATCACAGACGCTCGATGAACTAGGTGAGAGGCATCTGGAATGCAAGAGGGCCAAGGTGGATCGGGTTGAGAGTCATATCAAACATTCCGTACTGGAGCAATATTACGAAAGTGTCCAGACACTCCGCGAATACCTACTTTCAAAGCTGCCAGGCTCTTCGAGGCTTCGTCGCAAAAAGATTGCCTCGTTAGGGAAGGACGATGCACGGTTAAGCAAGGAAGGCCACCAATGGATACCGGAGGTGTCTTTGCTACTAGACACGACCCTGGTCTGCCTACATCATCGACCCCAAGCTCAGGCTGATTCTCGATGGGAGCAGTGGAGGTCTTTCTCGCAAAAGGCTGACGAGTCTGTGTTATCGGCTTCGGGAGATCTAGCCAGCGCTGCTTCCTCCCAATCAGAGGTACCGTCTGTCAACTTGACAACGTTGCATCTCGGGCTAACTAGCCAATGCAGATAGTTGACTTCGTCATCTGGCAACTGTTCTTCAGGATACAGCCTCATGCAGCTTGGCCGAGACACCTCCTGTGCGATGGCTTCAGGCGACGCGCTCAGAATGTCGCCAATGCGAATGGTCAAAACAGTGTCGGGGTGATTCCAGGGCTCGCTTCTGTTTACCCGAATCACCATGTTCGGGTTCTCAAAGACACCCCGTGGCCGCAGATCCTTATGGTTCTGGGCAAATCTGGCGAGCAGATCATGATTGATCTGCTTATCGATACGGCCATATTTCTTCCCGTGAAGGCTGGCGTCGGTAATCTGTATCAATTGAGTGGTATCCCCTTGTCGGAGACAGGCGTGTCAGTGGTTGCGGACCAAAACAAGACGAATCGTCCGAGACGAGGTCATAAGCCTGTAGATGCAGTTCACGAACAGCTTCCTTCTGAAATCACGTTTATAAGGAATCGTATACTGTACGCCAGAGCTGCACTTACTGCCAAGGGCACTGTCCAATATGGCCTCAGACACATACGTAAGCTACTCACCAGCTGTATCAGAAACTCATACTAATTTTCTACCACAGACGTGTTGAGCCGTTTCCCTTCCATTCGTTGTTCAAATCAGACGTCAGAGGAAGAAAAGTCGACAATCGCCCAAGCCAATGAGCGGAACACGCTCAAGGTCATGATGTACATTTTCCCTCGACAGTTTGGTCTACACAACGCCTTTACCTCGAGCGTCGACCGTTCCACAACGTCTCAGAAACTTGCAGATTACACCCTCCGCGAGGAGGAAATCTCATCATTATCCGAGAAACAGAAGTTGCGACTTCCCAAGAGACTTCGAGGAGATGCCAAACGACTTGTCGAGCGGTTGCAACTGC
This sequence comes from Colletotrichum graminicola M1.001, assembly GCF_000149035.1. Classification (NCBI taxonomy): domain Eukaryota; kingdom Fungi; phylum Ascomycota; class Sordariomycetes; order Glomerellales; family Glomerellaceae; genus Colletotrichum; species Colletotrichum graminicola. The sequence continues at coordinate 438,896 of NW_007361018.1, read as the reverse complement.
TCCATGGCCGCTGCGCTTACGCCGAGCTATTGCGGCATTACTGTCCATCTGCCATTGATGTCAAGCCTCGAACCCCTTCGTTCAAGAAGACATTGAAACGGCCTCAGAGGTTTCCAGATTCGCAAGCACCAGAACGGAATATTAAACTGACGGCGTCTTCCGCCCTTTCTTGTGTTACAACACAGAGCTGCTACAGGCCGCATCAACCAGCGCCGTCCGTTCCGGTGATCAAGTTCGATGCAGTGACTGAATTAGCGACTCCAGTAGCCCACGTATCCGCATTTTGTCAGGCTGTCCTGGCCAAGATCATTCCCAACGAATTCTGGGGGCTTGGTGAAGACCAGATACACAACAAAAACACCATTCTAAAAAGGGTGGACCATTTTATCAGGATGCGAAGATTCGAGAGCATGACACTCTGCGAGCTTCTAGACGGAGTGAAGGTAGGCAGTTCCAAGTCTCATTGAGGAACCTCTGCTGACTTACGCAGGTGACCAGCATGCAATGGCTGGCACCACCTGGTCTAAAGGGTCAGAAGACCAGTCAAACAGACATGATGAAACGACTCGAGATACTGAACGAATTTTTATACTATGTTTTTGATTCACTCTTGATACCCCTATTGCGCAGTAACTTCTACATCACCGAGTCGAGTTCCCATCGCTACCGTCTTTTTTTCTTTCGGCACGATGTCTGGCGATTCGTGGCGGAGCCTGCGATGGCGACCCTCCGGACAAACATGTTCGAGGAGATGAAGCTGGATCAGGCGACACGAGTCCTTGATTCCAGACGATTGGGATACAGTCGTATCAGGCTGTTGCCCAAGGGAAAATCTATGCGCCCAATTATGAATCTCCGGAGGAGGACGGCGGTCAAGGGCAAAAGCACCATCCTTGGACCGAGTATCAACTCCGTTCTAACTCCCGTATACTCCATGCTCAGGTTAGAGACTGTTCGTCTTCCAGTCTTCCACTTCCATTTCTACTCGCTAATCATCGGCAGGAACGTAATCCATCTAAGCTTGGATCTTCGATGTTCTCCGTGGGCGATATTTACCCACGACTAAGTGCTTTCAGCGCCGGCTTCGGAGATCGAACCCCAAAGTTCTACTTCGCCAAAGTGGACGTTCAATCCGCTTTTGACACGATCCCACAGGCTGCCGTCATTCGGTTAATGGAGGGTATCCCCAGCGAGAAACAATACATTATCAAAAAACATGTCGAAATCAAAGCAGGGTTGTTAGATAGTCGGCCCCAGAAACACGTAGTCGCGAAACTGACACGACGGTGGCACTCCATCGCTGTGACGCCCAACGACACGAACGACTTCTCAAAGATGGTCGAGGCCCGTCTCGGGAAGAACCGGAAGAACACCGTTTTCTTGGGTAATACGATGAGGAGAGAAGTCAGCATCGGAGAGTTGATGGACCTCATGGCATCGCACATTGAGCAGAACTTGGTCAAGGTCGGCAAGAAGTTCTACAGGCAGAAGAAGGGCATCCCCCAGGGATCCGTGCTCTCCTCCGCCCTCTGCAACTACTTCTACGCCGATCTGGAGGCACAGCATCTCGCGTTCCTCGCGGCGGAGGATTGTCTTCTCTTGAGGCTGATTGACGACTTTCTTCTCATCACGACGGACCAGTCAAAAGCGTGCGAGTTTGTCGAGGTCATGCACGGCGGACTTCCCGAGTATGGCGTTATCGTCAGCCCGGAAAAGACGCTGGTCAACTTCGACATGGAAGTCAACGGCGTGAGGGTAGCCAGGTTGCCTGAGGGGTCTCACTTTCCCTATTGTGGTCTGGGTGTCGACTGCAACACGCTGGACATTGTAAAGGATCGGGATCACGTCAAGAACACCGGTGGGTTTCAGGCCTTTCCTTGCCAGCTGTGGAAATGCAGCATTCAAGAAGTAAGCTAACCGACTTCTCAGTGGTCTCCAATGCTTTGACGGTCGACTACGGAAACAAGCCTGGCCAGAACTTTCAAAGGAGGGTCCTTAGTACGTGCAACGCTGGCTCGAGTGTTTCCATCGTGCCTTGGCTGACATTTATGCAGACGCCTTCAAGATTCAATCCCACCTAATGTTCTACGACACCAAACACAACGCCCTCGAGACCGTCACATCAAACCTTCACAAGGCCTTTGTGGAGACGGCCGAGAAGATGTGGGCTTACTGGCGGTGCTTGCCCGCGCGGAAACGGCCTAGCAACGGGTTGATCATGCGTAAGCCCCCGTCCCTTCAACCATTCTCCTATCCCGCTCACGTCATATCCAGAAACCGTAGCCAAAGTCATCGACGTCGCCATCGTCCTTCTTACTAGCAAGGCCAGACGGGCAAAATACCCGGGGTACGCCTGTGTCGTCGAGAAGACGCAGGTCACATGGTACGTAGCATAGCCCTTTAGCTTCCGCCGGTCTATCCCACGGAACACTCAGCTGACCCGAACAAACGCGCGCAGGCTGGCCCTGGAGGCTGTGAGGAAGGTCCTATCGAGAAAACAAGCGAATTTCGCGGGCGTACTCTCGTGGATCAATGCCGAACTAGGGAGGCTCGACTGCAAGAAGACGGCACGCGCGAAAAGGGGCATTCGGTGAACAGCCTGTGTTCGTGCTTCACCTAATCACAGACACAGTCACACGTATAAGACTGTTTTTTTTTTTCTCTCACGCAAGATATTTTGTTTGCCGCCCGTGAGGGAATCAATCGGCCCAAGTTTGAATGCCGTATCATTTCTGTGCTCGTGTGCCGCCCGTCGTTCGACACGTCACGACGGCCTTGTCTGCTGTCATGTAGCGATTCACGCACCACCAAGCCGTATGATTGTGTGTCACTAACGAATCCCCCACGAGCCACGGTTTGGACCGCACGCGTCATTTAAATATACCCGTGCAGGGCTAGTAACCTTGCGTCCTCGGAGTCTGTGGATCGTATGCAACCCTTCAGACGCGAGCACTACGCCCAGAAGAAAGGCAACATGTTCGACGGACTCGCGGGGAAGCGGGAGCCGCTGGTGATCATCGACTTTGGGACGGCACCCGACTCTGGGAACGACTCCGATGAGACTCGTCGTCGATCATCGACGACGACCAGGCCGGAGGCTGACGGGGGGCCTCACTGATCGAGGTTGCAGGACACAAGCCGGCTTCAAGCTGGAAGCGCAAGGGCAAGCTGTACCTTGTCCGCGACGGCGTCAGCGAAGACGGGCTACTAGACATACTCACCTATCATCAAGTCCCGGTCCACTTTCTGGGCTTCCCCATTAAGAATGCTTACCGACTTGCCCTAGCTTTGCTACAATCATCCGTTTCGATGTGAGTGTCTCCCCTTCAAATCGCAGACAGCCGAGCCTCGTGGGGCTGGGCCGTAGCGGTACACATGTGCAAGGTTGCCTCACACTCTTCAGCATCCGCGAATACCCTCTTCACGCGTTGCCCAAGCATACATACCCTGCCCGGACACCTCGGTGGGAGACGCATACTGCCGTAGCATATCTTCGCATAGACTTTGTGGAGGGCACGGCGGTCTGGGTGTTTGTGGTCCCGAGGTGTTATCATGCAGAGAAAGGTAAAGGCACGCAGAATCTGCTTTGGAATACGTTCAGAGACGGCCTGGCAAGTGACTTGGCCGCGCTTGCGCGCTTCGACGTCCACGAGCGCGTCCGTGTCAGTCTAAGCTGTGTCCTTGTCGTCGCCCGGTGGTCTGTCGGAATATCCTCGCATCACCCTCAAGACACGAAGATATGTCTTTCCGACCTAGTGAGTCGGGGTCTCCAAGGCCCCAAGGGGTTATGGTTACAGCATGTTGGCATGAGACAGACAAAGCCGTACGTGGACCCTTTCGATGATAACGACGACGACGACGACGACGACGACGGGCCCTGAGAAGCAATACACGCCCAGGACCTGCGAAGGATGGCCTTTCTGATGGAATCTCTGCATGAGAATGTCATGCGAGTCAAGAATAACCTTTGGGTCCTCCAAAATCTACGGGGCTTCTTCGTCAACGAGGCAACCAAGGGAGCTGACAACCTAGAAAATGACCAAGCCAATGACATTCGGAGGCATATCGAAGACTTTGCAGGCGATTTGGCGGTTATAATCGACGATATTGAGGACTTGCTGGACCGAGCGCTAGCTTTGGACCAAAGCTCGCCAGGAACCGTGAAGAATACGTGAGTTGCGACAAGAGATGAGACAAGTGGACAAGAGCTGAGCTTGTGAGATCCAACGGTTACAAGCGCACCATTCGAGCCAACAAACGAAAAATAAAAATCGCAGAGCTGACAGCAGATGATTCGTCCGCGATGAAGAAACTTACATTCATTGCCCTGGTTTTGTTGCCAGTCACGGTAGTATCGGCAAGTTTTGATGAGAATCGTGGAGAAGTTTGTGGGGAAACCAAAAAGGACGAGAAACCGAATGCGCTGATCGGATGAAGATACCAATGACCGTGTACGTAGGTCCTGAGTACGGACATTGTCAAGTTTCAGGGCCTTACGAGCGAAAACGAGGAGAATGCCACCGATGAGGCGTCCGAGGGGCTCCGTGCCAATTTTCAGCTTCTCGGTCGCCGCGTTCGGCACGTGGGCCGTTGCGAGCGTGCCTGTACTCATGACCATCGCGACGCTGGTCATTGTCAAGCCGATAGACAGTCGTGAGCGGCACAGTAAACGGCAGTGTCGGTGGGGGCGGCAGTGGCAAAGTTGACGCGGTCGCATATCCACGTACCAGGGCAATGCAAGTAAAGAGAGGGACGTTGTATACATGGAACTTTCGAGATGCCTTCAACTCGGCCGAGATGAACAGGCCGCGGCCCAACATAGAGAGGCCGAAACAGGAAGCGTCTGCAGCCACGCCCCAATACACGCGGCTCTGGCGGTACCCAAGACGACATGGACTTTGCCAGAGGCTCCGATGAGGGAAGAGGGTGTTCCCGCCCCCCTCCCCTCATACGTAGAACTCGGTAAGACGATAGTTAGGCATCGCTACTCGGAACAGTATCATGTGGCGCACGACAAGATATAGCTCGAACATGACAACGGCGACGGCACAATGACTTGGATGAGATATTCGAAGAGACGGAAGGGCCGGACGAAGCACGAGGCGCAGAGCAGAAATGGCGAGGAATGGTCAAAGGGAACGGGTTCCTGCTACGTACGTTACTTAATTAGGACCACAAGTACAGTATGTAAGGGGTAACGTTGTCGTCCGAAAGGCACTGCATCTACTACGGATGCCCTGTATATACGATGTAAGTTCGAAATATAAGTAAGGGTGGGCAAATAAACATTTACACTAGGTCCCGTTGGCCCCTTTTGCTGACCAGTCACAAGCTTGCTCTCGGAGCGAGCAAGGTTGAGTTTTGCGTCTGACAGGCCTTAATTCTTGTGTTTTTGAGCTACATGCCTCTTTTTCGCGACTCGTCTCGTCTCGTCCCGTTGCGGTGCGACTATCAATTCGGACCGCCGTCAACCAGCGTGACTGGCGTGTTGGTGACTTAGAGGACCTGGCCAACAGGAATAATAATGACACGGGCGGGGATCTCTTCATGCTGATAGTTGGGCCAAGGCAAGCGACACTTGGGCCTGGAATGGTGCTCGAAACAATGGGGAGAAGGGAGATGGACAAAAGAAGAGTCGGTTACAGTCTTGTTCGTACTCGTGTGAGCACTGCCCCTTCCCTTGAATGTTTATTTCTAAACCAGACCAGGCCAGACCAGCAAAAGGGTGAATAGGCAACGAACGAGCAAGGGCGCTGCCGTCTGGGCTGGGAGGCAAGACCACACACATCAATGACGCCAATGCACGAGAGAGTTGCGCGAATCAGAGCATCGCATGTGAGAGACGCGGGCCACAATTCATCGTCTTCGGGTCCGGCAGGGTCCACCCCGCCTTGGCCGATGTCCATCCAGGGAAGGACCCATCACCCCGAGGCAAGCGGCTGCCGCTGGTGTAAGATGGTGGCGGCTCGGACAACTGACCACATGACGACGGTGCGTCAGACGAATAAATGCGGCGACTCGACCCATCTTTCTAGAAACCTGCACACGATGCGATTCGAACCCGAAGGCGAAGTTCTTCTGAATTGTTATTTCAAATTGTTCGGATTAGGTATTATTCCTATTTTACCGTCTACCTAGACATTCTCCCCGTCATTGGCCTGTCTTGTGTTCTGTCACATCCAAACCAAAGGTGCTTACGCTATCTAGGTAGGTATTCTAAAACCACAGCACCTACCCGAGAGTTACTCTGTCCATCCTAGCCCGCATTACCGTGTCCCTCATCCCATCCATTCATCTGCACATCATTCATTCTGCTACCATTCTGAGATCTCCGCCCCGTTTCCAGAGAGGCGAAACACATCTTGGGGTGCCACCCGCAGTGAACCAAGATGAGAACAGCCGACACACGCGCCACTCGCCCACACGTCTCCCAACTCCAGCCCATCGCCTCCTTCTTCCTCCCCCCGTTGCAGGGTTCTTGACTTGTCTCACGCCCTTCGTTTCCCATCGTACTCGCGTTCGGTTCCTGAGAGGCATCTGACAATGCTCGTCTAGGCATACGAGGGAAAATATCCCAGAATTAGGGCATCGGCCTCGGGGACGGCCATTTCCCCGCGACACTTCCCACGACTTGCTACCTAGTACGCCTTGTCTTTGCAGGAGGACAGACCGGTTTATTCTTATTTTTATATTTTTTCTTTTGCTCCTTTCGGCCCTCATGTACTCGGGACAGTTGTCTGTGCCTCACTTGACCCTGTGGTATATCTGAGTCAGCCATATATTCAGCTGGGCCTGCACGTCGGTTTTATTTATATGACCTCAACTTCCTCTTCACCGTCTTCTGCCCGCCGAGCAGTCACGATATACGTCTCCGCGAATCAATGCACCAGTTCATTGGGAGAATTATCATGTCGCAAGAATCCATCACGGCTGCCGACATCACAGCCACGTTGGGCTTGCCCGACCTCGTCAAACCCGTTCTCAGCAACATCACCAAGCCTGGTATCGCCAACGTCAGCTCTCCAGTTCTCGCCACCATTGTGCGCGACGCCTACCGCGCTGCCTTCAAGGCCCGTGTCGCCGCGGGTGAAGCAAGGCCATTCGTGTTTCCCTACAACATGCTTGCTAGTTACATCGTCCCGGTGCTCTACATGTCCATCCCCCACACGAAGCGGCCATGGCTCTACCGTGCGAGATGGCTTGTCGTTGCTTTTATCATCATATTCAACCTAGACATCATGAAATACACCTCCAGCACCAACATGACCACGTCGTATGTCGTCGGGATATACTCATTTTTCGGCATCATGATCGGCCTCACCATGTTGGTGTTCACAGCTCCACAATTCGACTTCGAAAGAGTCGTTCGCAGAAAGGCCAAGAAGCCGGCATCCTCTTCCAAATCCTCAAAGCCTTCCAGCAGAGCCAACTCGCCCGAGGCCCGCACCGCCTCGCCGAATGGGTCTGGGCTCAGGAAACGAGCTGGCAGCAAAAAGCGAAGACCTGCCCGAGTGACAGCACCAGAGGTCAACCTTGATGAGTACGAATATTACTGGCAAGCCTACCCGGAGAATGGAACCTTCCTCGAAAGACTCGCCTGGGTCATTGATCTCTACACCAATTTCAGGGGAGCCGGTAAGCAGCATCACCCACCCCCCGGTGTTGAAAAATCGCCATTACTAACTATAAAAAGGTTGGTCTTGGGCTGTCCCGTCGGTACCTAGTCCAGCCCCCCCTGAACGACCCGGCACAGGCGAGCTGGTCAAGATGGACACAATACCATTGGAGACATTCGTCGGATGCCAGACTTATAGGGATGAGAAGCAGTTCCTGCGGAGGAAGCTAATCTCTATTGGGGCTGCATATGTCTTCCTCGATGTCTTCAAAGTCGCCGTTATGGAGGATCCCTATTTCGTCCTCGGCAGCAGCAGCTCCCTTCCGCTCCCTCCTCACCTAGCGGTCCTGCCGTCTTTGGTCGTGCACATGTACCGTCATGCTACCGTCATTGGTCTCATTTACGCTGGGCTGATCATGATCTTTAGCGTTCACGATCTGTTCCAGTACTATGTCTTTAGCAAGGTCTACCGTATGCGGGGTGAGCTGTGGCAATACGCAACAGTATTCGGCTCCTTCAGCCAGATCCTGGACAGGGGCTTGGGTGGATTTTGGGGTTCTTGGTGGCATCAGACTTTTCGGCAATCCTTCTGCGCGCCGGTCGACTTTGCCGTCAAGAATGGGTATCTGAGAAAGGGGGCGCGCAGTACGAAGATGATCGGTCTGTTGGTTGCCTTCCTCCTCTCGGGTCTGCTGCACGCCGCGGGAAGCGTCAGCTCGATCCCCGATACGAAGTGGTGGAAGCCTGCTCTCTTCTTCTGGCTGTCAGGCGTGGGCGTGTTCGTCCAGCAGTTGTTCTGCATCACCCTGAAGCCTCAGATTTCGAGGCTGCCCCGCGTCTTGAGGAGGCTCGGAAACCTTCTCTACGTCGTTCTGTGGCTGCACATCACCGTCCAGCCGCTGACGGACGACTTTGCGCAGACCGGTCTGTGGCTCATGGAGCCCGTCCCCATTTCTTTTGTTCGTGCGTTGGGGTTCGGACGCGGAGAGGTCTCTTGGTGGAAGCCCGACATGGAAGCGATTTGTCATTGGCATACTGGAAAGCATTGGTGGGACTCTGGGTTCAGGTATTAGAGCATTGGCGCAGGCCTCATTACAGCGTTAGAGTCCGAACGAGCTATGATTTCAACCCGTCTCATATGTCGCAAAGATACTCGTTTCTCTTCTCCTCGTACTCCGCTGCCTCGGCGTCTTTCGCGTCCGTGCTAGCTCTGTCCTGTCCCTCGGCTGCCGCCGCATTGCTTCGACGGCGACATGGGACTGCCTTGTCTATCCTCGTCGTTCGGACGGCGTGAGACCCTACGATACTACTTGTCGCCCCCGGGAGACTTGAGGCAGAGGCCCCATTTGTCAGCTCGTATCCCAGTTTTCGGACTTCGGTCGGCGCCCCGGCGGGGGGAAGGGGGGGGGATGGTTCTTTGTTTCCCTCCTCTCCCCTATCAAGGCGATTGGCGCGAGGGGGCTGTTTTGGAATAGAAACACTCATCTGGTCAGTGAGCGTTGACAGGCTAGGCAAGTCCTCGTCTGGCGATGTGGCGGGTCGATACTGCCCCCCCTGGGTGACCCATCCCTTCCGTCGGTGTGGTGGTTCTTATCTCTGACACTTGGGGAAGGAGTAAGAGGTTAGGCTTTTCGGTGGGGGGGGGGGAGGCGGGGCCGGAGCAGGAGGGAGATCCGAGATAGAGATGGGTTTTCTTTTCTACTGTCGTCTCTATCATTTCTTGCGTCAACATTTTGCTATATTCCATGACATCGCGAGCCAGCAAAGCCATGAATAATGAATGGCAGGGGTGGGCGCAACGACGTATCTGTGTAATTTTCTCGGCTGGGCAATACTGAAGCAGCACGTTTTAAACATCCTTCTGTATCTCATCACTTGGTGCACTCTTACTGCCATGTGTTTGTTATACTTGGCAGTGTCCAGGACTTCAAGATCGCCGGGACGTGACGCTGACTCTGGGTACAAGCGAGAAAGAGTACCTCGGAGCGAGCCACAGGCTGTAGACACCTCCGACGGCCTCAAATGCGAATTCAGGGTGATAGATTCCCAAGTCCGAGACTTATTCTGGGGAAACAAAAATCTCCCTAGAAGCACACGGTCTTCGTTCTCGGTTGTGCTGATGCGCAGGAGGCCGGGGGGACTACTCACTGCGATGTCATAAGCCGCTCCAAGAAGTGGGCACTTCAGAGGAAGTAAAGTCAATGTCTTTATCGATTCTCTCAAAGGCTTCTATCTATCCTTGGTAACCATGGTGACAAACATTGAGAGGGAAACATGAGAGGGTATCTAAAGCCTGAGCCAAAAACCAAACCCAACTGCCATCCCGTGCACTTGGCCATGACCCAACGCCGGTCTCTCCTATTGAAAGACGATAACGAAAATTCTGTATCTTGAAAGACCCTTAAACTCGAATCCTGGGCCGATTTAGTCCCAAAGATACTCGGCCCGCCAACGCCCAAAACGTCCGATGCCATTCCATGATAGAGGAGACGGAAGAATGAAAAAGGAGGTAAAGGTCAAGAAACTCGTGGATAAGCGTCAGGTCATCCCCGGTTGAGTGCTGAACGCGCGCTCAAGCTGACGGAGCTATGAGCAATGAGGTTGTGAGCAGCAGCAGTCACAACGGTCTCCCTCCTCAAGTCAGATCAAGCGGGCATTTCAGCTTGTAGAGTTTTTCATCTCGGCTAAGACGTTGGCCACATAGACGTCCGCCTCTCCGATCTTGAACTTGAAGCCCTCCTGGACGGCAGGCTCGATGGTCTGTTGAACGTTAGCGTCCACACCCCGACCTTTCGCGGACGGGTCTGTTGCTTACCTGAATACGAAGCTCGTTGGGGACAAAGGCAGCTCTGTCCTGTATACCCTTCTCAGTGGCGTCGATCCAGTTCTTGAGGAGACCGCTACCAATCATCTGCATTCTCATCATGACGAGATTGGCGTAGCCACGGAGAATCTGCATGGCGGCTAGGGCGCCGTCGGTGCGCTTGATGTGCGTAAGGGCCATGTTACTGACCCAGGCCCCGTGAATGGCGTTGCGCAGCTCGATCTCTGCATCTTGCATGGTGCGGAAACCGGTGACTAATAGGCGAAGGCGGACCTTGTGCTCAATGGCGGCAGCAAGACCATCAAGGCCGGCGGTGACAAAGACGCGGTTGGCGTCTCGCTCAGCAGGGGTGATCTGTCGAATGCTCGCACGGATCGAAGACTCAGCCTCCTTGATGGCCTTGGTGGATGCGGCGGAAAGCTCTGCCTTGCTGACCGGAGTGAAGGACTGAGATGAGGCGACATGGCGCTTGGGGCTTGGAGCCTCAGCCTTGAGGGCGGCGGCGCGCTTCTTATCATTCGAGGTAACCAGGGGGACGAGGAACTCGATAGTTTTCGACTGGGCCCTTGGTCCGGGACCAGGATGAAGCTGGGGCAAACCCTTGTGCTGATAGGTCTGGGTGCGATTCTTGACACCGTAACCAGCGAGCTGTTGGGCCTCCTCAGAGGCGTAGAGAAAGGCAGTACCGCCGTAGACAGCACCCTGCTGAGCGTAGCCATCCGTCTGGAGAGTGGTATTGGTCAGGGGCGGGTCAGACATAGGACGAAATGAGACTGGTTCTTCTTACCTTATCACCGCCAGTGAGATTCTCAACAGAAGTGGTGTGACCATTGAAGCGCGTGTTATGAACGCAGGGGGCCACCTTCAGATCGGACTTGGTGTTATGCTCCTCGTCAAAGGCGGCAGGGAACCCATCGACGTCACGCTGCTTCTTGACGTTGGCTTGGCGCATCTTCTCATACGTCTGGATGGTAGAGGCGCGGACAGGACGAGAGTTGGCAAGACCAACGGGAGTAACCGGGGGGTTGTTGACAGAAGAACAGGGAGAGGCGGTCTCGTTGGTGCTCTTCTTGGAAGGAGTAGACGACTTGCGGCCGAGCTCAGTGCGCGGGATGTACTCCTTGTCAGAGGAGCTAGTGCTCTGGGTGTCCATACCGTAGTCTGAATCGGAATCTCTGTCGGAAAGAGTAACAGTACTGTTCTTTTTCTTCGTCTGGGTGGAAAGAATAAGCGAGGAATTCTCGTTGCTCGTGAGGAAGGTCTGTTGGGGATGATAAAAGAAGGAAGGTGAAGGTCAGTCGGGAATTGGCAGAGAGGCAAAGGTAGGCAGGTAGGGAAAGGGGGGGTTACCTGAATTTGCTTGGGACCGCCGGATGAGCCCAAGCCTGCTGTAGCATTTGCCTTTCCCTTACGGGACGAAGCACCTTTCGACACGGGCGTGTTGCTGCCGTTAAACGAGGAAGCAGCAGGACCGGCGGGATTCTGCCGGACGGGAGTGGCCATGTCGGGGTCGCGCTGACCTCTCGAGCCGGTGCCAGAAGCGATGTTGTTGACCTGCGCGGGGCCTTGACCCGCCTTGTTTTTGGTGGAGATGACAGAAGCAGGCTTCCAGTCAAGCTCGCCGACACTCTTCTGAGGGTGAGTGGGATAGAGCTTCATCTTACCGGCGGTGACACAGTCGCGGCAGATGGCGACGGCGCAAGCACCACATATCTGGTGGGGGACCTGTTCGCCAGCGAGCTTCTCGCAACTGTCACACCTGACATACTTGATGTGGCACTTCACCCACTGATGACGAAGTTTCTGCCTGTTGTAGAACTTCTCGTCGCTGTCGTTCTCGATCTGGGCCAAGGTCTTGTTGGCTCGCTCTCCGTCCTTAACGGGGGCCTTGTGGTCCATCACGTCGATGAGGCTGACGATTAATATTTCGTAGGAGTGGGAGTAGGGGTAAACCGAATACAATCGTCTTGATGATCGAAAGCATAAAGAAAGAGAGCAATAGTAGATATGCAAAAGCTGCGTTTGACGAGGATGGAGTAAGGCAAATAAGAAGCAAAACTTGGATGGTGTCGAGAGTTTTACAAACACAGATGAAACGAACCAGAGGGAAGTAAAGATGGAAAGATAGACAAGAGGGCGCCTGTCTTGAAGAGAACAGTGGATGGCTCTCGCCAGTTGTGACGATAGCCGGTGCACAAGGATACAAAGCGAGAGGTCTCTAGTTCCGCGAAGAATGGGGGAGGCTCTCGCCAGCTTCAACATTTATCAGTGCCTTTTGCCCAGCAGTGATTCACGGGGCTCTTGGGCAGTATGAACAAGGGAGCTAGTTCTCACTACCCGTGAATAAGAGGCGGACCTCCTACTGAGTGAAGAACGCAATAATAACTCTCAACCGTTTTGCAAAGAATAAGCTTGTGCTTACGGTGAGTGAAGTTCAACAGCGAGTATATCTTGCTAGTCTGATGTATACAAGTAGTAGCTCTTGTTGAACATGAACACAGACGCTGAGTGGTTTATTGGAGGTGAATAGAGAAGAGGCTGTTCTTGATGAACGACATCAAACACAAGCCAGAAGTAGTAAAAAAAGAAAAAAGAAAACAAAAACAGGCATTGATGAAATTGTCGTTTATTTTTAATGATAAGAAACACACACTATCAGTCAAGTTTGATAGAAAAAACTGTATAAACCCTCACCAGCTGGGGGCAAGGGGAGGGGCATTACTTGTGTGAAGTCGAGGTGATGTTTCACAAAGTTCAGCCTCATAAATGACTATAGCAACTACGTCTTTTCACCTTCGACATTCTGAGCTCCCGCCAATCTGTCCAGAAGTCTGCCAAACCGGGGTTGGCCATGTTTGCACCCGACCCCTTTCTAAAGCTGAGAGGTCTTGTAGGCTTGATTATGGGCTTGTGCCAGGTTATTAGATGCTACAGTGATATAGACGTTTAGACATCAATAGTAGTAATATTTTGACATGTCGGAGCCGCGAGGACATTCAGAACTTACCGGCGTTGAGAACACTCCCTCTTTGTGCTAGGAGGGGTTGCTTGGCTCTTTTGGAGTATAGCAAGGCCATACCGGAAGGCTTTTGCAAAGTCCGTGTGCAAATAGTAGCCGGAGTCGTCGAGTATCAATCATCGCATAGACAAAAGAAGAAGCTCGGCCAGGCATGGGTGATTGAACACAACAAACATAATTTACCCGGAGCACAAGCTAGGCAGAGCACGCGATGCGTACCGAGACTTGGAAATGGGCCGCTCCGAGTTTGACATTTGTCGATATCAGATCCCCTGAAAGCAACATATGGTCTAACGCCAATAGACTTTATGACCGAGCTCGGCATCAATAGAAAAGTGGTATCGCCAGGTGTCTTGGGCTTCGTTGATGACCATGGACACACTTGTTTGAGGTCCAAGAGCAATCAAGTGACCGAGACATGTCTGGGGCCAAGCCGGTGCCGTTGAGGATGTCAACCCCGATATGCCAATAAGCCATGTCGCCGATAACGGCGCCATGATTTAGTTCCACATGAATGAAGTGGATCCAGACACGAGAACTCAGTAGGAAGCTTCAGCAATAAACCAAGACCCCGTAGCCGAATCTTGTTGCATCCGAAATTTGTGCAAGAAGAAGAGCTCGATGTGTTGTCAGCGAATAATGGATTGTGCGTTGAAACCATGAGTCAATCCAGCCCACCTTGGGGTTTCAATGGACTGTGGTTACGTCGCATACGGGGCAGATGTCGCACAGTAAAAACTCGTAGTAAAGGCACGAGGCATTTATCAATGGACGACAGTGAGGGGGATGGAACGTTGCTTGTCGACAATGCACCGTGATCCGTTTCCGAGTCTCAATCATGGTGTTCATTACACGTCCAGCGAAGCAGGCAAGTTGGACAGACCCGCACTTGAAATAGGTTCAGAAGATACTCGTCGTCTTGAATCAGATGATTGTGGAGGACGAGGTGGTATAAGAAAGCAGTCGCTGCGGTTGTCGTCTATTGTAAATGAACCCGATGAGGAAGGCACGCATTCGAGGTCGTAGCAGACCATCCCCGCCGTCAGAAATCACAGGATAAGGAGGTGCGAGACACCCGGCAATTCAGACGCGCCTTTACCGGCGTGTCTTGAACAGTCCCAGGATGTATGCATGTCGTACAGACTAGGAGCTGACTTGCGTTGAAGCCTAGATGAGTTGGGCGGAAGGAGATGCAAGCTCGCCGACATCAATTCGATGTTGCAGTTGCACCCTACACAGATCATTCAATCTTTATTTTTTTTCTTTTCTTCCTTCCTTCCTTATTCTCGTAGCGACGGTCTAAGCTTCGGGCGGGATCGACCGGCAGACCCTTTTTCGATAATGGGGGGTGGGTTCGCTGGAGATTAATATGCCTAACCGAGCGCGCGGCCGATCGTTGCCAGGACGACTTTCGCAGCCGGTTTTGCGCAACGAAAGAGATTGGCTGGCGGCCGGAACGTGGACGATAGTTACCATGGTGATTCGGGATGCATGGATGGGGGAGGCCTGCCCTCTTCGGAGGGCAGGGTCCACGGAGGGCGGGCAGGAATCGGCGCACGACATAGCCGTGCTGTGTACGGGGGAAACCCCAGCCCCGACGGGAAGGGAAAGAATGCCCACCGCCTCCCAACTGTCTCCGCATGGCCGTTTGGGCTCCAGAAGCCCTCCCGAAACAGGATGGTGGAACTCGCGAAGCGGAACATGGCACCCACGAGGTGAAGTCAAAGAGAGGCTAAAAAACCCCCCCCTCAAAAAAAAAAAACCACCTCCAAAAAAACCAAGCCCGTTGACGAGTGACGTTGGAGAACAGGGGGCACGTACCGCATCGATGCAGATGACCCACCCAGCCGTTCCTGGCGCACTGTGTCGGGTGAAACTGTCAGAGGCCACTGGGCCAATGATGTGAGGCTTTGGTGGTGGGATGATTTCTGATTCGTCAACGGGGCCTGCAGTCAATTAAACGCGACCCCGCCGTGAAGACGTGTCTTTGACGCGACAGACGCGTGGGGCTCGCGACGACGCGACGACGGCCATCGACAGAGTTTCCCTCTCCCGCTTCTCTTCTCTTCGTCAGACCCGTTCGACACGTTTCTCTCGGTCGTTGGTGGTGGCGTGCGCCCTGCTGGCTAGGCCATGGCGGCAACCGCGGGGTTTCTGGATTGTTCGGCGTGTTTGCGCTGTCACCTTCACCGTCACCCACTGGTGCTCGCGTCTTCTGGAAGTGCTGATGCCCAATCTTGAGTCACCTACTTGAGACGTCATCGTAGTTCTCGACTGACTGTCTGTCTACCTGAACCACACAATGTCACCAACCATCCTCCACTTGGTATCCGCCCGCCAGCGGCGAGCGAACATGGTTGATTCCCTCGTCGTGATTGTGAGAATTGGAAGAGGCGGGGCACGGCAGAGCGGTTACCCACGTTTCTGATGCAAGCCATCAAGACCAGCCCCTATTTGAGCCCAGGGTGTCTACCTTTCCACTTAGAGCGAGCCCCTGTTCGTGCTACAACTGATTGAGCCCGCGTAGATCATCTGCTCTTCGTATGTACCAAGTTGCCAGTGAATGCCGGTACCACCACACCGCTTGTCCACGCGCTCATGGGACCCCGGCGGCTACCTTGACGGTGTGCCACGCAAAGACGGAGCTATCATGAGGGCAGTTGAGGAGGGGATTGAGATTGAGCCACCCATGAAGCGGTTGTTTCGGAGACAATCAACCGGCCTTTCGTGACCAGGAGCAGCAAGCCCCTCCGATTCATGCGTCATCCGGAACACATGGGAGGGTTTGGGTGCAGTGGGCGTGACGAAATGGGTCATTTAAGGAATCGCGTGGAAAACAAGCTTCAGGGAATTGGCCGCATTCAAAGTTCTGATGACCTACACCATTCCGTCACTTGCAGCCGGGAATGTGGTGCGTCGGGGTTGTGGACCATGCCACTAGTAGAGGCTGGTCAGAATATCTCACGGACATAATACAGACGAAGACCCAGCTCTGGCTATGGATCGTGGATCGGAATGGACAACCGGATCGCTTGAACCAAGACTTGGAAGGCGACGGCGGCCAGTGAACCAGATGAAGGCAGCTGCATCAAGATTAGAGACCCGGGCCGCCGATAACCCGCATTCAAGAACCCTTTGCGCAGCATTATGCGTCTTCCAGAGTGGAGATCTGGGATTGGAATGTGAAGCCTGGATGGAAGTGGTGGTTGGGTAGTACGGCATGGGCAGCACGCTTCCTTAAGCCCCAGGCCAGGCTTGAGCCCGAGCTGGACGGTTCCTCTGGTTTCTCTCCGATTGTATCGAATGGATCAGAAAGCCGTTTGCTTACCTGCCAGTGATCGGCTAGTGGTACCCCAGTCTGTTCTTCAGCCAACGGACCTGGCAGACAAACGCAGTGACCTGAGCCAGATGGGAGGGATACTTCTGGTTGACAACGAGTAAACCTACAAGGCCGAATCGAGGGCAGTACGGATAGGCACCGCGGGTTTGGGAGAGGCTTGGCTGGGGCTAGGCTCTGTAAACGTTGCTATGTACAAAGGCGAGATAGTCGATTATCCGTGCATGCCTCCCTAGTGCTGTGGCAGGGAGGGCGCGAGCAGCGCAGGCTTTAGCACCAAAGTCTACGGGCATGTGGGTTAGCTCGAGAGGACCAGCATAAAGCGGCGGCGTCTCTCTTGGGCTTCCCAAAGGCACGAGTGTTAGGTGGGGGGACAGATGGGGCAATAGAGTAAGCTGAGGGAGTAAGCCTGGGTAAAGAAGATGCAAAGTCCGCGAGGAACCTTTGCTGTCTTACATGTCACGCAGGTGTGTCTCTGTGGACCGGAGAAGATACAGGGAGATGGACTATACCCCATAGTTCAAAGGTTGCAACCCGAACCGGTCAAGGTCGCTCAAGATGAATGAAAGACAAAAGACGAGAGGGATTAGGTACCTTTGGGTGTGAAGAGACACCAGACATGGGGTGGAGGTGGGGATGGAGGAAGGCAAGGAACGCGAGACAGGTAGAAAGAAGCAAGGAGCAAGAACCAGGCCGACAGCCAGTGAGTGGTTGCGGGCAGCGATTGTACCTGAGTCAAAAAGAAGGATCAGAGTCAGAAAGGGGGTGTTCGGAGTTTGGAGAGGATGGTGTGTTTGCTATTCAGTGACGACCCTTGCAGATGGCAGAGGATGCAGGCCTGGACGGCGAGGTCGCCGAGGAGGGAGGTGTGGGAAACGGGCGACTGAAAGGAAAAGAAGCAAACACGCCGTCCTCCAGTCCGATGCAATTGAGACTCGACAAGGGCGCGCTCGAGACAGTGTGGGAGAGGTCGAGGGCGAGGTCTATGTCGCGTACCTCTCTCGCTCTCTCTCCATCTCCCGTCCCTGTCTCTCTCATGTGTTGGGTGTGTACCCGGTCATCATGTGGGCCGCCGTCGGGGATCATCATCATGATGCTAAGCAGACGGATTACGTATCTGTACGTACACTACCTACTGCCAGGAATCAACGCATCGTCCGTCCGGCAAGAACAGGTGGTCATTGGCATACCTACGCCGTGGACCCCTCAGACACATGTGGAAGAGGGACGACGACATGAGGCGCGCTGGGCGGAAGGGTCGGTTGAGAAGCTCTGACCCTCTTTTCCCAAGGTCATTACGATCCCTGGAAATCGGTACGTACCTAGGAGCTCCAGACAGTGAAAGAGCTTGCATACAGACCCATTCTGGCCACTGTGAGAGTACCCACACCACTAAGTACGTGCAGCATGCAGTTTGCGCCTAGCCAGTGAACGGACCCTGTCAGGCGCAGGTGGGCCCACCTGGTCCGCCAAGAAAGCCATTTTCGCCCTTCCCAGAACTATTAGTCTCCCCCCCATTAATCCTCCGCCATCCCATCTGCCACCTGCCACTCTCTTGCCGACATCCAGGTCCCAGCCAACCTTTCCCTTCTTCCCATCCAACACCGCCTCTCCAGACGAAACTCTCTCCCCGACACACCACTCGCAAACCCCCTAAACACACGTTATTACTTCACCCGCATTCCTCACCATCGCAGAGACAACAACAAAAACAACCCTTGAATCAATATTCTGACATACACTCGTGGCTTTAAGATCAACATCCTTGCCCTTTAAGCCCTTTCGCGCGCCCCTACATACAGAGCCGCCTGGCGCATTCCAATCAAGAACCTTCCCTTCTCTCTCTCCTCCCGTCGCATAGTCGCGCACAACTGCAAAACCTCCTCCTTGCTGTCGCGAACCCGCCACCTCACACACACAAACACACACACACACACACGCACAGAATCCCTTCAACCAAGACCGGCAGACACAAAAGCGCATACCTACTGCCCACCATGCTCATGCCATCCGCCTTCTCTTGCGACGCATCGCAGCCGCCTCTCACCCGCCTCCAAGCCTCCCTGTTCACATCGCCTCCCGCGAGCCCTCCAACCCTCTCGCATCCTGGCTTCGGTAACATCTTTGACACCTGCCGCTCCCTCCAAGCCCTCCTCTCGGCACCCCAGCACCACCAGACCGCCGCCGCCGCTCCCGTTTACGACGCGCAGCAGTACACTCTACCGACGCCGGCGCAACTACCGACACCCCCCCTCGCCCACGCGCCGCCCCCCCTCAAGCTTCGCCTGCGCTCGCGCGCGAAGCAGGATGGCGCCCCTCACAACGATCACCACCCGCGCAGGCGCATCGCAAAGCGTGCGCCGCCTCGTAGCGTGAACAAGCGCCGGCGCGCGGCCGATGATGAAATGTCGCGCAGCGACACGGACGAAGACATCGAGAGCGACCTCGAGATCTCGTCACAAAGTCAGCCCTCTGTCGAAGGCCAGAACCAAAACAACACAACCATGTCCTCGGCGCCAGCCACACCAAAGCGCGCGCGCATCGCGCCCGAGGTCATTCCCCTCGGCCTTGGCCGCTCTGACTACCACACATTACACCTCCTGAACGGCGGCGATGGGGTGAACACCAACAATACAGAAGAGGAGCAGGGCGCCAACGTGGAGGTCGAGGCTGACGGCGAGCCTTGGAGCGCCGAGGAGGACCGTATACTCGTTGAGCTCGTGCTCGAGAAGCTTCAGCTCAGCAAGGCGGAATGGCAGGACTGCGCTCGCAGCCTGGGCAAGGACCGGAATTGCTTATCGCGGCGGTGGAAGAGCCTGATGCTTCAAGGAGAAGTCGGCCTCAAGGGCCGGAGGAGTAGCCGGAGGACCAAGCTCCATGGCACCTGGCGATAAACTGTTCACCATCATCCGTTCACTCGGATCATTTTCGTCTGTTTGGGGGTCACGAATGTGTGTCCCTCCCAGGGTCGAGGGATGATACAGAATGCCGTATGTGGCCGGCGTTTGACGCACCTGTTCAACGGGCGAGATACCCGGAACTGGATTATTATTTTGGGACTACAATACTTGCTTTTTCTTCATCTTCTTCTTCTTGTAGCGGTTTATGGCGCGACCCATCTTGCGCGCTTGATCTCGAGCTGGACTGGCTTTTGAGTTGGTAATTTTATCGCATCTTCTGCTTTTCCTTTGTTCTACCCAGCTGCGTCACCGCGACCGAGCACCAGAGAAGAGCTTCCAGTAGCCTGCGAGACACACAAGTAGTAGTAGTCTTGCTACATACAGAGGCGTCCGAATATAGACACAGAACAAACTACACACAAACATTCCTCTGACCCGTTCCACGTTCCTGTGAGTAAATCTTCGCTGTATGCGGCCGATGACAAGGCCGGGCCCCTGACCATTCCACCTCGTTGCATTTTTGGTCTGGGACATGCAGTGCCGGCGTCGAGTCTCGAGCCCGCATGCGTCCGATCCTGTCTGTCTCTCACGTACGTCTGGTCCTTCGACTGGTAGTGGAAAAAAACAAAAAACATGACACTTTCCCACACATACATACACATGCAGCAATGCCGAATTGACTTTTGTGGGATTGGATTTTCGGACGGGCGTCCCATCCATGTGGCGTTTTGCGAGAGCTAACCGCGCACCCGTCAAAGGAGCCCTACAACAACGCCGTTTGGCCTGCCTTGGGCCGCTCAGACGCAGACGGAGGCGGGAGGACGAGGACGACGAGAGGGCTGGAAACAGGCGGCCACTGACTGCTACACCATCAGCAGAGCGCGCGGCGACGACAGATGGCCGTCGCGCCGGTCCCTTGGGTCGCGCGCCATACTCTGCCCTCCCCCACCCCCGGCCACACCCAGCCTCCTCCCTCCCCTCCCTCTCCCCTCTTCACTTGACGCGCTAGAAAAATCGGAACGAAGCTAAAGGGACAAAACCCTGTGGGAAACTGAGTGAGTAAATTGGGGATGTCTAGTCTAGGTTTTTTCTGCTAAGTGGTGGGTGCCTAAGACCCCCTTGTCTTCCGTAGGTGCCTCAGTCCCCACTTGTTGGCGCCTGAGGCCTAAACAAGTTAGCTATAACAAGTTAGCGCCTACGCCACTACTACCTGTCCTCCTAGCATCCTTATAACTCTCCGCGCGTAAGGTAAAATATATACTATATTAATAAAAAAAAAAGAGCTAGTAGTAAGTTAAATAAAGCTTACGTACTTATAAAACACTCCCTAATTATTACTAAGTATAAAACTCCTCTTAAATACTAATAAATAACCCCTCCTTAATTAGTTATAAACACCTCTACTAAATAATTTGTTTTACCTTTATTTTAGACTACTTAATAATAAGGAGGAATAATAGCACCTATCTAGCTAATTAGCTTATAATAATTTGTCTTAAAGACTAGTTTTTACTACTAAGCCTCTATATTAATATCTAGGTAGTGTAATATAAAGTAGAGGAGAGTGTTAAGATATAAGTACTAAGGGTATTATTAGAACTCCTTTATTAGCTAAGTTACTTTTTCTTAATATATAGGGTTAGTATAAATAACTTTATACTAAGTAATTATATCTTTAAGTAGTATATAATATTAAGTTATAACTTATAAGTAATTATCTATAGTAGTTAGGTTTTAGTTATAACTAGGACCTATAGGGAGTAAAGAATTAAGGGTGCTTTAGCTAATAAGAATACTAAAAGCTTATAGGAACTTAACTAGCTCTGTTTTATTTATAAGTTAAAGGGTTTAAATAATATTAGTATAGGTTAATATATACCCTAGATAGTTACTAATAGTATAGGCTAAAGTAATAGTATAAATAGCCTCTCCTTATTAGACTTAAGCTATAATTCTTAGGATAGTCTGTAGGGTCCTAGGGTAGAATAGCTATATAATAATACTTACTAATACTGTTATAAGATGTTTAACCTTAGGTATAGTTAAATAGATAGTAGTGTATCTTTAGTAGGCTTTAAATTTATAACTATAATACTATAGAACACTATTTACTAGGCTGCTTACTTTAGCTTCTTTAGCTTCTACTAGGGCATACCTATAAAATAAATTTACTAGTGGTGCTAATCCTGCTTATATAGCTATAGTAGCTTAAGGGGGTAAGCTTATTACTATATCTTTATTATTATCCTACCTAATTTAAGATAGTAAAGTAATAAATATATCCTCTTTCTTACTATACGCTAGTGTAATAGGTTAAGGTCTACCCTTAGGTATAGGTATAATAGTATAATAGTTATTAATAGGTGCTAAGTTAGTAGCTTAAGTCTTAGTTTTAGGTGTAGGTGTAGTAGCTTAGGACCTATTAATAGGTACTAATGTTTTAGGCTAGAGTTAGTTTAGTTAAGCTAAGGCTTCTATATACTTTTTTTCCCTTACTATTTCTTAATTCTTGTCTTTAATTAATTAGTAAGTATCCTCTTATTTTAGTTTACTATTAGAAGACTACTAATCCCTTTAAGCCTTATTATTATTAATTAGTTACTAAGTGGCTTAGTTTAGATAATTATTAATTAGTTACTAAATAGCTTAGTTTAGATAATTATTAATTAGTTACTAAATAGCTTAGTTTAGATAATTACCCCCTAGGGGTAGGTTGTCCTAGCTTAAATTAATAATAATAGAATGTTAGTAAACTTAGTCTTGTTGCTGCTATTCTTAGTAAAGGTGCTAGAAGAAAGGTCCTAGAGCTCCTTATTTCTAATATTAACTAATTAGGTTTAGATAATAGTTACTAGATTATTAGGTAGTAGGCGCCTAGTGCTAATTAATTAGTACTAAGTAGTTACCTTAGTTCAGGAGGTTAACGTTAAGTTACTAAGTAGCGTAGGCCTAGTGCTAATTAATTAGTGCTAAGTAGTTACCTTAGTTTAGAAGGTTAACGTTAAGTTACTAAGTAGCGTAGGCCTAGTGCTAATTAATTTGTACTTAATTAGGTAGAGGTTAATTACTTTGTCCTAGTTACTAATTATGTCTGTTAGGGTCTACTAATAGCTAGTCTTTTACTAAGAAGGGTAGTACTAGGCCCTTAGTATTAACTAATATTAGGTCTAGTCTAAGGGTCTCCTAGTATAGTATAGCGTCTAGCCTAATTTATATAGCTTTAATTAGTATTTAATCCTAAATAGTAAGCTTTAGTTAGTTTATAACCTGTTTTATATAATAAGTTTTAATTAAGATAGGATATTTAATATTAATAGGTCTACCTATATTAGTAGCACGCCTTAGAATAAGATTAACCTTTCTATATTAGATATTAGGTTATTAGTGTTAAATCCTTAGCTCTAAGCCACCCTTAATTAGTTTCCTTAAGTAGAGCGTAAGGTAATAAGAACTTAGATTATAATTAGGTCCTTAAAGGGGAACTAGATATTTTAATAAGCTATAATAATATAGGCTAAAGCAGAGTTAGGAAATATAAATTATTTAGACACTAGGTTGTTTACTACTAGTGCTACCTAGATAGGTAGAGCTAGAAATATCTAATTAACCTTAACCTTTAGCGCTAAAAAAAGAAGAGGAACCTTAAGTTACTAGCTATATCTTTTTATATAGTCCTTTTTATATAGTACTAATAAGCGCTAACTAAATAAGTAAACCTAGTGTCTTAGTACTACCCTTAAGGTAGTCCTTATATACCTTAGGACTAAGGCCCTTAGGATAAAGACCTACTAGACCTCCTAACTAAGCTATAATTATTAAGGTATAGTGTTTACCTAATACCTAGGGTAGCCTAGGCAGTATATATCTAAAAGACTATATTAAATTTAGTTATTAATAGTAAGTTCTAATCTATAATACCCTCTAGGAAATAGAAGCCTGCTACTAGGCTATATAGAAAATAGGATTCTCTTAAAGTTGTAAAAGCGTAGTTCTATGCTATTAATAAGCGCTAATACCTCTACCTTATTAATATCCCTAAAGGGAATAGCACTAGAATTTCTAAAGGTGTCTTAATCCTTTTTATAATAGGAGTTAGTAAATTAGAATAGATACTAATACCTAGCTAGGCCTATTATCTTATAGTACCTTATAAAGTAAGGGGTGTAGACTAGCTATATTCTAAGATTAACTTAAGGCACCTCTCTTATAATATTACCTTATTTATCCTTAGTAAAGGTTTCTATAGTCTTAACTAGGTACTAAATATAGACCTAAAATATAAGGGTTATAAGAACTAAGAACTTTAAGGGAAGTAAGTCTTATTAGAAACGCTTTATATAGGCCTAAACACTCTAGACTAACTATAATAGGACCTGTTTATTAGTAAGGTTAAGTATATAGAAATAAGCTATCTACTAAGTAGGTAGTACTATTAGTAAGAGGTTCCTAAATTAAGGGGAGGCATTAGGAATTTAAGTTTTAACCCTTAGTAGCTACCCTATAAGCTAGCGTTTATTTTTATTATTATAGAAATTATTTATCTTAGCCTAAGGAGGAATATTAATAATAGGTCTATTAGCTAGGTACTAGGTGCTAAGTGTTAGGCGTTTAATATAAAGTAGTTAGTTAGCCCCTTAGAGAAGGTTAGTGTAGGGGATAAGGTAAGTTACTATAGTTCTTAAGAATTATCTAATAAAGGCAGCATCCCTAAACGCTAGGGTAAGACTTAGTGCCTATTAAAGAGCAGTAGGTGCTCTATTAGTAATTACTACTATCCTAGAAATACTATTAGCTCCTATAAATAAGGGCTGTCTAACTTATTCTAAATTCCTTTCTTAATTTTACTATCTTATAAGATCTTAGAAATAATATAAGTTAATATATTAGGAGTTTAGGCGTAGCTTTATTATAAGGTAGTCTTAGGCTACTATAATTACTTATATAGGTTCTTAGCCTATTAGTACGTTTTAAGGGTAATTAAGATAAATAAGCTAACTTAGTATTTATTTTTTAGCACCTAATAAGTTAACCTCTAGGTGTTAAGGATTATTTTAGTTATCTGCCTAAAGGTTAACCTCTCCTATAACTAGTCCTCTAGCCTTAATAGCTAGTACTATAGGTAGTAAAGTGCTATTTACTAAGTATTAAGCTTTAGTAGCAAGCAGTTAGTCTATAGTAGTATGTCTTATTAAAATCTTTTTAGGTAAGCAGTAAGTTCTTAACTAAGATAGGCAGTAGGGGTTAAGAAGTAGTCTAATAAAGCAAAAGTAAGGAAAATTTTATAAAATAATAAAAATTAGCGTATAAACTATTAATAATAACTACCTTAGTAATAAATAATTAGAGTAGAGAAGAATTTAATAAGAATAAGGAGATTAGGTGTAATTAGGTAAATAGATAGTAGTTAAGTACTTAAAGGTAGGTAAAGGTAGTAAAGTAGTAAAAGTAAGGAGGAGAGGTGTTAATAAGTAGGATAGGCGTAGGGATAAATTACCTTAAAGAGAAGGTAAGAAAAATTAGTTAGGTTAGACTAAACCTAACTAATAAGGTAGGAACTAGCTACTCCTTCTAATAGATACTAACTTAAATAATAAAGATTAATATGTTATAAGTTAGCTATAATACGTTACTTATCTAGGGCTTTTATAATAGGACGGCCCTAGTAATAAGTCCTAATAGACTTATCTTATTATAATTATTATTAGCGCCTATAAATATATGCCTGTTATAAGGCCTAGCTAAATAGGAGCAATAGATTAGCTCCTGTCTAGAGGTATCTAGATTATAGAATAAATTACTTAAGGTGGTCCTAATACTGCTTGTTAGATATCTTAGTCCTATCTAACTTAGTTAAAGTATATATAAGTTATCTAACCTACTTATTAACTATAAATAGGCCCTACTACCTTAGTTCTAACTTTAGGGGTTTTTTTTTCTAAACGACTATTACTAAGTTACTTGTCTTAAATAGTTTACACTATTAGAGCTTATAATACGCTTATTAAGTAGTGTTAATAGCTATGTTCTAACTTACTGCCTTCTTCTAGTTCTATTTTAGCCTAGTAATATACTATATAGTAGTATCCCCTAATTTAATCTTAGTAGGTAGCTGCTAGGTCCTATTCTAGATTACTTATACTAGGTAACTATTAGGGGTTAGTCTAAAGTGCTTAGTAACTAGGTCTTAACTAGTAAGTCTATAAAGGACCTGTAATAGTAATAGTGCTGTCTTCTAAAGATAATAAGTATTTAGTGCCTTTAGGCTTTTAAGATACTTTATATCCTATTTAGAGCCTAGCTGTGTATACTACTTACTAAGGATTAACTAAATTAGCTTATTATAGACCTTAATTATGCTTATAGACTTATAGGCTTAAGCTAGAGTAATAATTACTAAGACTTCTCTATTTACTATCTTGTCCTTAAACCCCTTAGCTATAAAGGCTAAACCTATGTTAGAATAAATTATAGCTAGTTCTAGTAGGGTGGTATCTATTTAGGCTATAAGGGTATCTACTGCCTCCTAATATCTAGTTAATATAGTAGGTTTTACTTAGATAAACTAGCTTAGATAATTAATCTAGATAAGGAGGTACTAATACCCTTTTATAGTTATAAGAAAAGAACCTAAGTAGTTAATACCTATAACTTATATAGGTTCTAAAATTAATATAGGTATATTAAGTGCTACTAGTTTAGATAAAGTAAACTAAGTATAATACTAGTATCTACTAATATATTTAACTATATCTAGGACTATATAAGGCTAAAAAATAGCAGTAGCTAGCCTTTACTATATTAAGTTAGGCCCTAAGTGTCTAGACTTATTATAAGCTTTCCTTAGTGCTATAGTAATTTTATATAGTAGTAAATAGAGCTATTAATAGCCTTACTAGGTGTACTAGAGTTTATTATCCTTAAGAGTATAGTTAGCTACTTTATAAATAGTCTATATAAGTTTATACTTTAATTTATACTAATTTCTTAGGACTAAGCCTTTATATAGATATAGTATAATGTCCTTATACTATTTATATTTATACTACTTATCTAGGGGATTAGGGCTAGAAAGTTAGCGCCTACGCTATAGGAAGAGCTTTATCTAATAGATATCTAATAAATTAATTAACTAGTTAAGTATAATAACTTCCTGTTAATAAGCTGTATTAAGAGTCTATAGTATATTATTATAGCTGTTAGGGCTATTTTTTTAGATCTAGATATTCTTATCTAAGTAACCCTATAGTTTAAAGATATTAAAGTTAGTATAGTTATATAATAAGAAAATAGTCCTTAATAAGCTGTTAGCTGCTTTATTCTATATACCTTAAATATAGTTAATCTTAATATTTAAAAGTTAGAGCTTAGTAACTTATTATATATATATTCTAGAGTAATAGTTAGAAGTTAGGAACTATATTAATAGCTTATAGTCTGTTTAAATAGTTAAGACCTAAGGGGCTTATAGTATATACTTATGTTACCTATAGAATTTAATAATAGCCCTTAGTTTATACTTATAGGTGCTATAATTACGTTCTACCTTAGTAAATAGGAATAAGTTATAAAGTAATAGTACTAGCTTGCTGTTCTGTTATTATACTAGGTAGTATTTACTAGTGTAGCTTAATATATCTAAGAAAAGATTAACTAGCTAACCTAGTTTATGTCTATAAAGTTTAATAGCTTTAATAATTAAGTCCTTAACTAAGGTAAATATAAGAGACTTAGTAGTGCCTTAGGTCTAATTAACCTTACTTATTAATTAGTGTAGTAGGCGTGTAATTTCTATAAGGTTCTTTATTTATTAATAATAAGGCCTTATAGCGCCTAGAAATAATTACACCTAGGTCTAGTTAGTTAGTACTAGCTACTCCTTAATTTTATTAATTTGTTTAGGCTTAATTACCCTAATACTATATATCTTATAGACCTAACTAACTGCCTTAACTTTATTTATCCTAATTATAACCTTTTTTTATAAGAGGTAAAGCTTACTCTAGAGTATTTAGGGTAGAAGATAGTAAGTAATAAATACCTATTTCTCCTAAAAGGTATAGTAAAGAGTAAATATGTTATTAAAGTAGTTAACTATTTATTATAATCCTCCTAGTTCCTATAGTTAAAAGAAGGAAGGTTTTAGGTTAGGTGTAGGAATTAGGCCTAAAACAATACGACCTATCTCTGTTATTAAGTAGTAACTAGTCTTTATACCTTAAGGTATATAGGTAGGCTAGAGTTAAGGCTAATATAGGACTAAGAAGGCGTAAATATATTACTAGTCTAGATAAACTAGGACAGACTAGTATATATTCTTTAAGTCCTATTTAGAATAGGAGCCTACTTATTAGTCTAAAAGTTTGTTATAGACCTTATGTAACTAAGGAATAAGTATGCCTAGGATCTCTTTATTAATATATAAGTAATTAAAGGTAAGTTAATACTCCCTATCTAACTAATTTAGATTCTTTAGGACTAATACTAGCTTACTCCTCTAATCTAAGAGCTAGCTATTTACTGTTATTATACTCTTAAATATACTAGCCTTACACCCTTTAGCTACTAATTACTATAGCTAGTATTCTTCTATAGGGGTTATACGTTTTTAAGGAGACTAGTTCTAAGGGACTACACCTAGTTTTAGGCGTAGTGTGTGTATATATATATCTATTACTTCTATGCTAATAATAAAGTTAGCACTAAGGTTTTAGTAAGTAAAAAGTGTTTATTTAATAGTTTTTATTATATCCTCTAGCACTAGTAGGCTAAGATAGATTTATAACTTAGTAAACTAGCTATATATAATATCTAGTGGTGTCTATATGTTAATTAGGTAGCACTTAATCTGTTATAGCGTAGGAAAGTCTAACTAGTTTAATTCTAGCTCTTCTAAACTAAGATCTCTCTATAGATAGTTATCTTTAAAAACACCTTTAGGTAGTGTCTTTAATCTAACTTAAGCACTTAAAGCTTAGAAGTAATAATATTAACGTTATATGTTATTTATTATAGTAAGCTTTAGGGTATAAATAGTAAGCTATAAAGAAAGGAGTAAGAGATAGAAAAAACCTATAGTTATGTCTTTAGGATTACCTAGAGCCCTTAGGGCTGTTATATTATAACTAATAATAGGCCTAGTCTGCCTTTAGTTAGTTAGTTTAAAGAAAGAGAGGAAGTTAATAAATCTTTCTAGTTTAAGTCTAAGTCTAAGGAGGCGTTATCTAATAGCTAGTCTTAACTACTTAGTGCCTGCCTATAAACGTCTATAGACTTAGGGCCTAACACTAAGCGCTAAGTTAGATTAGGAGCTATAACTAGTCTTAAGATATTAACTACCTCTTTACTAATAAATATATTACTAATCTATAGTACTACCTGTTAAATTTATATCTATATATCTATAGCTTATAGCTATAGAAGACCTAGAAGTAATTTAATGCTCCTAATATACTAGCCTTTTAGTCTAATATATACCTAGATCTCCTTTTTAATACTAGAGGTCTTAATATTAATAGTAATAAAATACTCTATAGGAATAGCTTAGTTATTAGTAGTTAAGATTTAGAGCCTAGTAAAGCTAATTCCCTAAAGTAAGTGCACTAGGAGGTTATACTATTTAACTAGCCTTAGTAAAATAAGGTTTAACTCTAAGCCCTAATTAGCTTATATTAAATCTTATAGTAATTTAGACTAAATTCCCTCCTGCTTACTAATAGATATAATATAGTTAACATAAAATAGCTATATTTAAGAATAAACCTTACTAAGTTAGTTAGTGCCTAATATTAGGCTTAAAGTAGTAACTATACTTATATTAAAATTAGTATTTAACTATCTAGAAGGTTATATAATGTTAGCCTCTATAGGTTAGCTATAGGCCCTCTTTTTACTATATAGCTAGGTAGATAGATATTAAAACTCCTTACTGCCCTAAGGACTAATTTACTAAAAATCTATAAGGCTTAGTAGTATTATAATCTTCTGCACTAAGCTAACCTAGTTAAATACCCCTTGTCCTTATTAGCTAATAATTAGGCTTAAACCTGTCTAGTGCTTCTAAATCTTCTTTTTTAATTTAGTATAGGGTTAGTCTTAGCTAGGGTTTAAAAGTAAACTTAATAGAATAGTTATAGGACAGTATAGACTTATTAGCACTAATAATAGTCCTTAAGATAGTAAGGGTTGTTAATAAACTTAGAGAACTAGTAGAGGGTAAAAGGCCTCCTCTTAATACTAAACCTAAGTAGTAGCTCTTAATCTATTATTATTAACTAAGGCAGCTAACTTATTATTATTTAAGTCTACCTAGCCCTTATAACTTTAGGCTAAATAGTGGTCCTAAATACTCTGTCTTTAGGTTACTTAATCTTAGCCCTATTTCCTCTATACTGCTAACTATTATTTTTACTTCTGCTTCTAAATACCTCTATCTAATAGGCTAAGGACTATATCCTTCTAGGATATTATTCTACTAGTATAGCTATTAACTAATAAGGCAGCTCTTATTAGGTTAACTAATAACTAGACTTAATAAGTAAGGTCTATATTAGGGTTAGTAAGTATATCTAAGACCTAACTACCTATATTATTTAATATTATAGCAGCCTAGACTTCTATTAAAACTAGAACTAAGTTATTAGCGCTAGAGCCCTAACTAGAATGTTTCTTAAGGACTATAAGCTTTATAATATAGCTGTTAACTAAGCTATATAGTGCTAAATTATCTATAGTAAGGCTTTTTATTTAATCCTAGTTATTAGATAGGTTATCTCCTGCCTTAAAGTCTAAATATATCTTATACTAAATAATATTATGTAGATAAATCTGCGCTAAGTAGATATTAATCTGCCTAGAGGGTAGGAACTTTCTCTTGTTCTAGCTTTATAAAGATAGGAAAGTAATACTCTATAGAATAGCTTACTTCTATATAGCTAATAGTTAATTATTATATTTTAGTAATTTATAACCCTTATAGCTACACTTAATATATAACATAACTATAAGGTTCTACTCCTAACTAAATATATAAGACCTATTTATAAATAGGTTTTAGGAAGTAGTCTAGTTAGGCAGGTTTAGGAGACTTAGGTTAATAGTATTAAACCCTTAGTTTATAAGTGCTACTAGTAGTTACTGCCTAATAGTTAGGCCTAACTATTTATTTATAGGTTATTAGTATAGTCTTATAGCCTAGGAAGTATTATTACTTAAAGGATATAGGTTTATATTAGTAGGACTAGTCTAATAAGTATTCTAGGCTTTAGGGCCTGTCTAGCCTTAATTCTATAGGAGTCTATATAGAGGGGTCTAGGTCTAATTTAATTAGTTCTGGCCTAAATTCTACTAAGGAGGTCTATATAGTCCTATTAACTAGGGGCTAAGTGGTGCACTTTAGTATCCTTAATTCTAACTATCTCTAGAGCCTTACTGTCTCTAATTATTACTTATTACTGCTACGTAGGGCTAAGTAACTAGTGCTAACAATTAGTATGCTATTAGTAGCTAGGTATAGGTAGCCTGCCTTAATCTGTTATTACCTAAATAGGACTAGTAAGCTTAACTATACTAAAGAATAAGAGTAGGGTAGTTAAATACTAGTAGAATAGTAACTTAGTATAATAAATATAATAATAGTAGAGCAGGGAGTAAAAGGATCCCCCTGTCTAATACTAGTATACTTACTATAGACCTATACTACTATTAGATAATCTTATTAAGTAACTAACTATTATTCTAGTTAATTAAAATCTGCTTTAATATAGTAGTATAGTTATACTTAATCTAGGCTTGCTTCTGCTAATAGTAATTATTTAGTATAGACTACGTAAGCTAGATAGCGTTATAGGACTCTTAGAGGCTTAGAGCTTAACTAGTAGAGCGATTTATAGCTATAGCTTAGAGGTCCTTTTTATGTATTCCTTTTATAAACTGTTAGGTTAATTACTTAAAGACTATTAACTTAGCTAGTAATAATAGGTTACTGCCTATAGGGTCCTAACTACTAGCTTATTAAAGGAAAGCGTAGGCTTTATTATAATATACTAGTAGTAGTTTATTTAGCTCCTAACGTAGTGTCTAGATATTAGTAGTCTCCTCTAGCTTATTATTAAGCTGTAGTAGGAATTATTCTTTTAGTACTACTTTAATTTTATTAAGGTTAATATTAGTTATTAATTTTTATTAGGTAGTATAAATAATATTAGAGAGTTAACTAGAATTATCTAAGAAGCTTATAGCTTTACTATTATAGAATATATTAATAGCTCTAATAACTTAGTCTAGAAATATATAGGGTTAAATTTATAACCTCTTAAACTTAAAATATAGTTATAATAGCTATTAGGTAATAGAAGTCTTACTACTAAAAGTTAGGAATCTAGAGAAACTTAGTATTATAGGTTAGATAATAAGGGATAAAGCTTGTTATCTGTCCTAACTAATAGGGGGGTATAGGTTAGGTGCCTATTAATAGGCCTAATAGCTAACACCTTAGTAGGATTATAAGTGTTACCTATCTTATTTATAGTAATTTATCTTTAACCTTAATACGCTTACTAGTAATAAGCCTACTAATAGCCTCCTAGTAGTTAGCTTTACTAGTAAGGCTGTTAATAATAAGAACTTTCTTTATTATATACTCCCTATATATTCTTTTAGTTTATAATAAATAGCTTAGATTAAGCTCTTCTAAAGTAAGAGTTAAAGGGTGTCTATAGGTTAGTGCCTTTTATAAGGTTAGTAGTGTAATAAGGGGTTTTAAGAAGGGGTAGGTGTAATAAGGTCTATACTAAATAATAATATAATAGTAATAACTTAATGTCTATTAGCACCTATTATAAAGTTTTTAAGAATATAAATTCCTAAAGGCTTTATATAGTAGTATTTATAGGGGTTATTTCCTAAGGAAAAGAGGCCTCCTTAACTAGTAATATAAAAGGCTCTCTATCTACTACGTAAGTTAGAGTAAAGAATATAGTACTAATAAGCTATAAAGGTAATAATATTACTTTATTAATTAATAAGGACTAAGATAACTATTCTAATAATAGAATAAATAGCTAGCTAAGACGCTACTAATCTATATAAAGTAATAGCTACTAAGCTACTAAAGGGTATTTAGATTCTAATAATAGTTAAGTAGTTAGTAATAATAACTCTAGGCTTATAGTTTAGAGCCTAATAAAGAATAAGGTAAAGGGTACTTATTACTCTCTAACGTTAGCCTTATAAGGTAATAAAGGTAAAAATAAATAGCTATCTACTATAATTATAGTTTTTTAGTTCTAATAAGTTATATCTAGCTAAATAGGACAAATAGTGGCTCTAGAGTGTGTAGTCTGCTCCTAGCACTAGGAATTAAATTAATTAATCTTAATAGGGCGAAAGTAAGCGACGGCCCTATCTTTCTTTAGTTTCTAGAAGGGGAGACTAGAAAAATTGGAACGAAGCCAAAGGGACAAAACCTTGTGGGAAACTGAGTGAGTAAATTGGGGATGTCTAGTCTAGGTTTTTTCTGCTAAGTGGTGGGTGCCTAAGACCCCCTTGTCTTCCGTGGGTGCCTCAGTCCCCACTTGTTGGCGCCTGAGGCCTAAACAGCGCTGGGTTACTTTGCAGATCTGACGGCGTTATCGGTCCATCACGATAGTTGCCCGGTAGCGAAGTGGGTACTCCCGTACCTTCCCCCTCCCCGTCCACGATGGGAAACGAAAAGTAGCAACGGCGACCCAGCCGCCCGCGCTCGAGAGGGGGGCTGGGCTTGGGCTTGGGGGGGCAGCCAGCCCGCCGCGGAGCTTACATACATGCATCCCGTCTCTTTCTTTGATCGCCTGTCCGTCCGTGGCCACATGCGCTCACGTGCGGATGCGGCGCTGTCGGGCAAGAGAGAGGGAAGGAGGGGAGGCGGAGCACAGGCTTTCCCAAGTTTACCAGCTCCGAATACAGTGACAAAACAAACAAACCCCCCCCCCTCCCCTTCTCTTCACTGACGCCCCTTTGACGATGATAATGATGATGACGACGACGCGAACCAACGCGTCCCGTCATCGCGGGACGCAAGGGATGGCTGGGGTGCTTCGACTTTGTCGATGGTTGGGAAGATGGCGTTGAGACATTGTGGGGAGAAAGGAAGAAGGCGCCGGGGGGTGGCGCAAGCTGTGAGGAACTCGGACCTGCAGTTCTCTTGGGCAAAAAACAAACACCCCAAAGGGAATGGCCTGGAAGGAGGGTTCGGGAAGCGCTGTTATAGGTACCCATCGGTAGAAGGGGGGGGGAGCGGGACAGCGATAGCGCGGAAGACCCTGCGCTCGCCGCCGCCTATCGGCTCATCGATGTGCCTGAAGAGGGGTGGTCCCTGAACTGAGCCGTCGGCCAGGCGCAAGGAAGGGAAACCCCCGCCCCGGTCGGAGCCGAGCTCTGGGGGGCCCAGAAAGCGTTTGTTGTGTGTCAGTGGTCTGTCTTCAGACGCGTGTAAGTGAGTGAGTGAGCGTGTGTGTATGTGTGAGAAGTGAGGGCTGTGTCTCGCTCAATCAAAACACCTCAACTCACTCCCGCCGTCTCAGCTGCTCGCTCAGATCCGAACGGGCGTAGCATTTCCATGTCGCAACTCGGATCGCCGTCTCCCCCCCCCCCCCCGAATCACCGGTCAGAAGCCGTCGGGGGGAGTTGTGTAACGGATGTTTCAATTCGCAAAGAGGTACGTCGATACGGACCCGGACTGTTGTGTCAGCCAATGCGGGCCGGGTAATGAGCTAACTCCGGTGGGCTATCCATATGATGGTATTATAAAGGGCACTCATCGCCCCAACAGATGTGGTTGTCAGGCTCGTATCCCTGCTACCACTTTCGGAGTAACCTGAGTTAAATTGGTTTTAGGATCGTTGATTCGGCACCACCTATCTTAGTGCTGGGCCACATTGCAGGCTATGAGAACAGCTTACCGGGGAGGTATTTGCGGAAGGAGACCCAACCGATAGTTAGTAGGGTAATCGCCCCGGGGGATAATCGGATCTTT